>NC_137464.1:143694198-144294198 GCF_964235325.1 Thermobia domestica
GTGTTATTTACCCTATATACTTATATGGGCGTATACAGGGGTTTATTACCTTTCATAAGACATGGGTACATTAATGCACCCCTTTAAATTTTTGGGAGGGGTACCTTGGCCCACCCCTTCAATTTTGGAAATTGCCCAATTTCAACATTGTGTATTATAGTATAGGACGCTAATATGGATCACTATAAATTTGGGTGGTCCACCTCGTTCCCTTCTAGGGGTACAAAATTGCCAAAATATAAACGTAAGCAATACGTTGTACCACGTGTTTGGTTTTCGACCTAATTTATCTCCTTGGATGAGGTCCTATTACCTTATATGATTATATGGTCATGTATAGGGGTCCATTCCTTTCATAAGACATGGGAATATTAATGCACCCCTTTAAAATTTTGGCAGGGGTACATAGGACCACCCCCTCCCACCCCCCTTAAATTTTGGAAATTGCCAAATCTAAAAATTTGGTATGGTAGCCTAGGACCTTAGTATGTACCTCTATCAGTATTGGGTGTCTATGTCGTTCCCTTTCATGGGTAAAAAATTGCCAAAAATTCAAATTTCGGGGTTTTTTGACCTAATTTATCCCCTTGGATGAGGTGTTATTACCTTATATAGTTATATGGGCGTATACAGGGGTCCATTACCTTTCATAAGATATGGGTATATTTGTGCACTCCTTTAAAAATTTGGGAGGGGTACCTTGGCCCACCCCTTAAATTTTGGAAATTGACCAATTTAAACATTGGGTATTATAGCACAGGACCCTAATATGTATCGTGATAAATTTGGGCGGTCCACCTCATTCCCTTCTAGGGGTACAAAATTGCCAAAATATAAACGTAAGCAATACGTTATACCACGTGTTTGGTTTTTGGTCGATTTTATCCCCTTTGATGAGGTGTTATTATCCTATATAGTTATATGGTCATGTATAGGGGTCCATTACCTTTCATAAGATATGGGTATATTCGTGCACTCCTTTAAAAATTTGGGAGGGGTACTTTGGCCCACCCTTAAATTTTGGAAATTGCCCAATTTAAACATTTGGTATTATAGTACCGGATCCTAACATGTATTATGATAAATTTGGATGGTCCACCTCGTTTCCTTCTAGGGGTACAAAATTGTCAAAATATAAACGTAAGCAATACGTTGTACCACGTGTTTGGTCTTTTGGCCCAATTTATCCTCTTGGATGAGGTTCTATTACCTTATATGATTATATGGTTATGTATAGGGGTCTATTCCCTATCATAAGACATAGGTACATTTGTGCACTCCTTTAAAAATTTGGGAGGGGTACTTTGGCCCACCCCTTAAATTTTAGAAATTGCTCATTTTATATATTTGGTATTATAGTACTGGACCCTAACATGTATTATGATAAATTTGGGTGGTCCACCTCGTTCCCTTTTAGGGGTACAAATTGCCAAAATATAAACGTAAGCAATACGTTATACCACGTGTTTGGTTTTTGGCCTAATTTATGTGCTTGGATGAGGTTCTATTACCTTATATAGTTATATGATCATGTATACGGGTCCATTACCTTTCATAAGATATGGGTATATTTGTGCACCCCCGGGAGGGGTACAATGGTCCACCCCTTAAATTTTGGAAATTGACCAATTTAAACATTTGGTATTATAGTACAAGACCCTAATATGTATTATGATAAATTTGGGTGGTCCACCTCGTTCCCTTCTGGGGGTACAAAATTGCCAAAAATATAAACGTAAGCAATACGTTATTCCACGTGTTTGGTTTTTGGTCGATTTTATTCCCTTTGATGAGGTGTTATTACCTTATATGTTTACATGAGCGTATACAGGAGTCTATTACCTTTCATAAGACATGGGTATATTGATGCACCCCAGGAGGGGTACCTTGGCCCAACCCTTTAATTTTGGAAATTGCTTAATTTCAACATGTGGTGTCATAGTACTGGATACTAATATGTATCATGATAAATTTGGGTGGTCCACCTCGTTCCCTTTTAGGGGTACAAAATTGCCAAAATATAAACGTAAGCAATACGTTATACCACGTGTTTGATTTTTGACCTAGGGGTTCTATTACCTTATATGGTTATATGGTCATGTATATGGGTTCAATTCCTATCATAAGACATGGGTACATTGACGCACCCCTTGAAAAATTTGGGAGGGGTATCTTGGCTCATCCACTCGGTTTTAGAAATTGTTTTAATATAAGCATTTGGTATCATAGTACAGGACTTCAATATGTACCACTATAAATTTGGATGGTCCACATCGTTCCCTTTCATGGGTAAAGAACTACCAAAAATCGAATTTCGGAGGTTATTGACACCTATTTAGCACGTTATATGGTTTATTACCTTTATATGTTTATGTTCCCTTTTAAATTTGGGAATTATCAAATAACAAAATTCGGTAAACGTTTTCTAGGACCCATTGGTGTTCCTCTTATGGCCAAATATTCAAAATTTAAATGTTATTGACCGGCTTTATTATTGAATAAGTACAGGATTTATTACTTTTTTCATAAGACACAGGTGTATTTGTGTACCAATCTTTAATTTTGGGAGGGGTACATTTCTTATTGTCATATCAATAATTGGTAATTGTTCTTTGGGTAAATCATTATGATCACGTGATCAGTTATTGACCTATGATGGGATTAGGAGTCCAGGACATTGGTACATTGAAACTTTGTAGGATAATTTGAGAATGCGTCATTGGTATTGATTATTACAGCCAAATATAAACGTAAGCAATACGATGTACCACGTGATTGACCTTGATGAGGTAGTGTACAGGGATACATAGCTAACCTTATTGAATCTTATGACTCATAGTCTTAAGGGAATACATGCTACAACACTGGCAAAGTTATTGTTGATGCAATTTGATTGGTTGATCACTATCTTTCGTGCAATCTGATTGGCTGATCACTATCTTTCGTGCAATCTGATTGGTTGCTGATTTTCAAATCTTTGCTGCATTCAGTTTTTAAGTTTTGTTTAACATTTAAAAATCTTGGTTTCGTTCAACATTTTGGACTCACTGATAAATATGATCAAAACCGTTTATTTGTTAATCGAATAGTTAAAAACCGGATAAAGTTTGACGGTTAACCGTGAAACGTAATTTTTTTTGTTTCAGAATTTTGTTTGAAATTTGTTTCAAAATTTTTTGTTTGAAAATTTTTTTGTTTGAAATTTTTTGTTGCAAAATTTTGTTTGAAATTTTTTTGTTTAAAATTTTTTGTTCGAAATTTTTGTTTTGAAATTTTTCGTTTCAGAATTTTGTTTGAAAATTTTTTTTGTAAATTTTTTGTTTAAAATTTTTTTCGTTTCAAATTTTTGTTTAAAATTTTTGTTTGAAATTTTTCGTTTCCAAATTTTGTTTGAAATTTTTTGTTTCAAAATTTTGTTTGAAATTTTTTTTGTTTCAAAATTTTGTTTGAATTTCTTTCGTTTGAAATTTTTTTTGTTTGAATGTTTTTCGTTTCAAAATTTTGTTTCAAAGATTTTTGTTTGAAATTTTTTGTTTCAAAGTTTGGTTTGACATTTTTAAAGTTTGTGCACTCATTAGTAAAGAACCGGAACTGTTTAGAACTAAAACCTCTGGCAACATTGTGGTGCAATAGTACACGTTAGAACATGATGCAATAGTACACGTCAGAACATGATAATGAAACCTCATCAGTTTTGCATCATATATAAGTATCGTTCGCGTTAGTATTCATGATAACATCATCATGGCTACTTGTCTGCAGTTTCTAAACACGCGTGATGTGATGAAATCATTTACCAACATTACTGATTTACAACAGAATGTACCTTATAGAATCTTAGCTAGCCAAATGATCCCTACAGAGTTTGGATTAAGAATCGTAGTGAAGCTTGAAAATGATAAGAATATAATTTTACCAGCAAGATATTTACCCATGGAAGCATCAAAACAAGAAGAACTGCTGCGTTTCTTAAATACTGGATCTGTATCTTTATGCTATAAAAGACTCTTGGGTCGAAGTCATCAATTTGTATTTAGTACACAGCCAGATTCGTCAGCAATTGTAATTCAAACGTCAGCACATCAGACATAGTTGTATGAATGTGATTGGTCAGCATGACGTCAGCAACTGTGATGAAACCATGAATTCAAACGTCAGCACATGACGTCAGCCGTAGTTCTATAAATCAACCAATACCGTGAAATCATTTGAGCAAGTGCTTTTCAGGAGGAAAGATGTGTACTTCTAACGATAAAGAATTCATCTTCGCAAGCTATTATCCAATAAACAAAACATGTGATGATTGGTATCAGTGCTAGAACATTTGAACCAGTGATTCGATTGGGCAAAGCAGAACAATTTGGTGTACAACTGACCTGTGAAGAATGGCACGAATCGACCAAATGAACGATGAGCTAAATGTGACCATAGTCAAATCATTAGGCTCAAATCATGAAGTGGTGCTACGTACAGTCCTCGAAGAGAAGATGGTGCTGTTACGTAAAAAGAGTACATTTCATGCCCATCGCAACATGGTGTATCTAACACAAACAGAATGGAACAAATTCATCAGCGTATTTCAGTGTGTGAAACATGCAGTGGAAGTGTGTAACAAAACAAGTATATTCCTGAAAAAGTACTATTTTGAAAAATGTGTTATACATATTGTACAACATGTATCTAGATATTGTGATGGTGGTCAACATCGTTCGTGGGTGCATACCTGTATTGATAAACAGTTTATTTGTGATCAAATGGACATGGAGTTTCCACCAATTGATATTGCAATAGACCTTAAAAGACTTCAATTGGAATTAAAATTATATGCTAAAGACAAACTAGTGCAAGAAGTTCAAAATACATTGTATCGACAATATCCAGAACCACTATCTGGTATGGATGTATGTGGAGTGTAATAAAATGATCCATTTCAATGAATTGTGTTTTTTTTCATTTCAAGTACAACCCCATATTCTGACGTGTACTATTGCACCACAATGTTGCCAGAGGTTTTAGTTCTAAACAGTTCCGGTTCTTTACTAATGAGTGCACAAACTTTAAAAATGTCAAACCAAACTTTGAAACAAAAAATTTCAAACAAAAATCTTTGAAACAAAATTTTGAAACGAAAAACATTCAAACAAAAAAATTTCAAACGAAAGAAATTCAAACAAAATTTTGAAACAAAAAAAAATTCAAACAAAATTTTGAAACAAAAAATTTCAAACAAAATTTGGAAACGAAAAATTTCAAACAAAAATTTTAAACAAAAATTTGAAACGAAAAAAATTTCAAACAAAAAAATTTTAAACAAAAAATTTACAAAAAAAATTTTCAAACAAAATTCTGAAACGAAAAATTTCAAAACAAAAATTTCGAACAAAAAATTTTAAACAAAAAAATTTCAAACAAAATTTTGCAACAAAAAATTTCAAACAAAATAATTTTCAAACAAAAAATTTTGAAACAAATTTCAAACAAAATTCTGAAACAAAAAAAAATTACGTTTCACGGTTAACCGTCAAACTTTATCCGGTTTTTAACTATTCGATTAACAAATAAACGGTTTTGATCATATTTATCAGTGAGTCCAAAATGTTGAACGAAACCAAGATTTTTAAATGTTAAACAAAACTTAAAAACTGAATGCAGCAAAGATTTGAAAATCAGCAACCAATCAGATTGCACGAAAGATAGTGATCAGCCAATCAGATTGCACGAAAGATAGTGATCAACCAATCAAATTGCATCAACAATAACTTTGCCAGTGTTGTAGCATGTATTCCCTTAAGACTATGAGTCATAAGATTCAATAAGGTTAGCTATGTATCCCTGTACACTACCTCATCAAGGTCAATCACGTGGTACATCGTATTGCTTACGTTTATATTTGGCTGTAATAATCAATACCAATGACGCATTCTCAAATTATCCTACAAAGTTTCAATGTACCAATGTCCTGGACTCCTAATCCCATCATAGGTCAATAACTGATCACGTGATCATAATGATTTACCCAAAGAACAATTACCAATTATTGATATGACAATAAGAAATGTACCCCTCCCAAAATTAAAGATTGGTACACAAATACACCTGTGTCTTATGAAAAAAGTAATAAATCCTGTACTTATTCAATAATAAAGCCGGTCAATAACATTTAAATTTTGAATATTTGGCCATAAGAGGAACACCAATGGGTCCTAGAAAACGTTTACCGAATTTTGTTATTTGATAATTCCCAAATTTAAAAGGGAACATAAACATATAAAGGTAATAAACCATATAACGTGCTAAATAGGTGTCAATAACCTCCGAAATTCGATTTTTGGTAGTTCTTTACCCATGAAAGGGAACGATGTGGACCATCCAAATTTATAGTGGTACATATTGAAGTCCTGTACTATGATACCAAATGCTTATATTAAAACAATTTCTAAAACCGAGTGGATGAGCCAAGATACCCCTCCCAAATTTTTCAAGGGGTGCGTCAATGTACCCATGTCTTATGATAGGAATTGAACCCATATACATGACCATATAACCATATAAGGTAATAGAACCCCTAGGTCAAAAATCAAACACGTGGTATAACGTATTGCTTACGTTTATATTTTGGCAATTTTGTACCCCTAAAAGGGAACGAGGTGGACCACCCAAATTTATCATGATACATATTAGTATCCAGTACTATGACACCACATGTTGAAATTAAGCAATTTCCAAAATTAAAGGGTTGGGCCAAGGTACCCCTCCTGGGGTGCATCAATATACCCATGTCTTATGAAAGGTAATAGACTCCTGTATACGCTCATGTAAACATATAAGGTAATAACACCTCATCAAAGGGAATAAAATCGACCAAAAACCAAACACGTGGAATAACGTATTGCTTACGTTTATATTTTTGGCAATTTTGTACCCCCAGAAGGGAACGAGGTGGACCACCCAAATTTATCATAATACATATTAGGGTCTTGTACTATAATACCAAATGTTTAAATTGGTCAATTTCCAAAATTTAAGGGGTGGACCATTGTACCCCTCCCGGGGGTGCACAAATATACCCATATCTTATGAAAGGTAATGGACCCGTATACATGATCATATAACTATATAAGGTAATAGAACCTCATCCAAGCACATAAATTAGGCCAAAAACCAAACACGTGGTATAACGTATTGCTTACGTTTATATTTTGGCAATTTGTACCCCTAAAAGGGAACGAGGTGGACCACCCAAATTTATCATAATACATGTTAGGGTCCAGTACTATAATACCAAATATATAAAATGAGCAATTTCTAAAATTTAAGGGGTGGGCCAAAGTACCCCTCCCAAATTTTTAAAGGAGTGCACAAATGTACCTATGTCTTATGATAGGGAATAGACCCCTATACATAACCATATAATCATATAAGGTAATAGAACCTCATCCAAGAGGATAAATTGGGCCAAAAGACCAAACACGTGGTACAACGTATTGCTTACGTTTATATTTTGACAATTTTGTACCCCTAGAAGGAAACGAGGTGGACCATCCAAATTTATCATAATACATGTTAGGATCCGGTACTATAATACCAAATGTTTAAATTGGGCAATTTCCAAAATTTAAGGGTGGGCCAAAGTACCCCTCCCAAATTTTTAAAGGAGTGCACGAATATACCCATATCTTATGAAAGGTAATGGACCCCTATACATGACCATATAACTATATAGGATAATAACACCTCATCAAAGGGGATAAAATCGACCAAAAACCAAACACGTGGTATAACGTATTGCTTACGTTTATATTTTGGCAATTTTGTACCCCTAGAAGGGAATGAGGTGGACCGCCCAAATTTATCACGATACATATTAGGGTCCTGTGCTATAATACCCAATGTTTAAATTGGTCAATTTCCAAAATTTAAGGGGTGGGCCAAGGTACCCCTCCCAAATTTTTAAAGGAGTGCACAAATATACCCATATCTTATGAAAGGTAATGGACCCCTGTATACGTCCATATAACTATATAAGGTAATAACACCTCATCCAAGGGGATAAATTAGGTCAAAAAACCCCGAAATTTGAATTTTTGGCAATTTTTTACCCATGAAAGGGAACGACATAGACACCCAATACTGATAGAGGTACATACTATGGTCCTAGGCTACCATACCCAATTTTTAGATTTGGCAATTCCCAAAATTTAAGGGGGGTGGTCCTATGTACCCCTGCCAAAATTTAAGGGGTGGGCCAAGGTACCCCTGCCAAAATTTAGAGGGGGTGGTCCTAGGTACACCTAGGTCATTGACCCCGGGCCAAGGTCATTGACCTTTGACCTATGACGTCACAAAAATTTTTGCTGACTCAGTTCGCCATACGGGGGGGACTACTACTGGGGGCGATCGCCCCGATCGCCCCCCTCTGGATCCGCCCCTAATCATCATGTAGGCTCTTTTTCACTATTTCTTCTAGATAGACATTAAATAGTGTTGGCGAGAGGCAGCATCCTTGTCGAACTCCCCTTCCAATTGCACTCTCTTCCGTCAGTTCTTCCCCTATCCTAACACTTACTTGTTGGTTCATGTATAAGTTTCTTATCAGTCTTCTATCTTTCCATTCCAACCCTATCTTTGTTAGAACTCCCAACAACAATTCCCAATTCACGCGGTCAAAAGCCTTTTCTAGATCAATAAATACAACATACACCTCTTTCCCTTTTTCTATAAATCTTTCACCGATCACCCTTAATAATCCAATAGCATCTCTTGTGCCTTTGCCTCTTCTGAACCCGAACTGCTCTTCCTCAACATCTTTATTTGTTCTTCCATATAACCTTCTGTTCAGTATTCGGAGCAGAATTTTAGCTGCATGAGATATGAGACTAATAGTTCTATAATCCTCACATCTCTTTGGGTTCGATTTCTTAGCCATCGGTATCATGATCGTTTTCAGAAAGTCTCTTGGCCATTCTCCTGTTTCATATATTTCATTGCATAGTCGCCACAATTCTTTCTTTCCCTTGTCTCCTATATTTTTAATGAATTCAATTGGTATGTTATCTATTCCTGTTGCCTTTCCATTCCTAATCTCGGATATAGCCTTTTCAGACTCATCCCGAAGAATTCTAAATCCTTTATCGTCCTCGCCTACTTCATTTTCCACTTCAAAATTTAGGCTACACGGTCTATCCCTACTCTCATATAAGTCTTCAACGTATTCTTTCCACCTTCCTATGACCTCATTTCTCTCGCTGACTACCTTCCCATTCTTATTTTCTACTGCCATCATAATACTCCCTTGTTTCCTCCGAAATTCCATAGATTTCACCTCCTTGTACATTTCCTCATATTTCCCAACTCTTTCTAATTCTTCTATGTCCTCGCATTTTCTTTTGTAAAACTCTTCCCTCGCTTTGTCTGTTTCTCTTCGTAATTCATTATTTAACATTCTGTACATCTTTCTGCCCTCTTCTGTATCAACCTGTTTCCACATCTTCCTCTCCCTCATTTTCTGCAACATCTGCTCCGTAACCCATGGTTTCTTAGCAGTTTTGTGCTCGCGGTAACCTACTGTTTCTTCTGCAGCCTGCTGTAAGCAACGTTTAATATGTTCCCAACGTGCGTTACTACCTGCGCCTATCCTTTCCTCGTTTGAACATTTTTCTTCGAATTTTTCAGCGAAAAGATTTCTTATTTCCTTGTTTTTCAACTTTTCAGTGTTCAACACTTTGTTACCTACTTTTCTTCTGCCTACATTTTTCAGTTGAATATCTACTTCGGCCAGCACAAGATTATGATCAGAGAAAATATCAGCCCCGGGAAGGGTCTTCGCGTTCTTTAAGCTATTCCGATACCTGTCCTGAATCATAACATAGTCTATCTGATATCTTCCGCTGTCTATTGGTGATTTCCATGTATATCTTCTTCTCTTGTGCTGATTGAACCAAGTGTTCCCAATTACTAGTGAATTCTGTCTACAGAAATTCACCAGTCCCTCTCCCCTTTCATTTCTTTCGCCTAAACCATATTTGCCTACGATACTACCTTCCTGTTTTTCTCCCACAACTGCATTGAAATCTCCCATTAGAATTATGCATGCACCCTTCTTCTCCTTATCTATGATTTCTTCTATTTTCTCATAATTTTCCTCTACTTCTTCATTTGCATGCGAAGTCGTCGGTGCATATGTCTGTATCACCACTAGATTCTTCGTTTTCCCTTTAAGTCTTAACATCATAACTCTATCATCAATAAATTCTACTTTCACTACCTTCTCCTTTAAGCGCTTTCCAAGAATTATTCCTACGCCATTATGACCGCCTTTTTCATTACCTGAGTAAAACATTCTATATCCTTCGCTGTTCAATACCCCATTACCTTCCCATCTAACTTCACCAAGTCCTACCAAATCTAAATTATTTTGTTTCATTTCTTCTTTAAGATTTTCTAATTTTCCTCCCTGTAACATAGTACGTACGTTCCATGTCCCTATCCTAAACCTTTTGCTCTTCCTTGTCTTTTTTTCTCTGTTTGTCTTCCCCCCATTATTACTTTCTCGTCCAATAGTCCTTCCCAAGCCATCCCCCTCCCGGCTTTTATAATTTAATTTCCATTTAAATACCTGTTCTAAATGCGAAAAAAGGGTTCAAATATGATTCACATTTCAAATATTCTCCATAAATCTACTCTTCCCGTGAACGCCGGTTCTTCAGCCAGTTAATAAATAATTTTATGATTAGCGGTAATAAAAATAATAATTTAATGTTACAACGAAAGCAAGTTGTGTCATGTGTGGCTTTCTTGATTGTTGTTCTAGGCCAAGGTTCCCTCTTTCTTAATTCAATTATCTAAAGATGTAGATTCAAAACTGAAAATTCTGTGTTTGATCGGGAATCAATCCGAAGCAAAGCATATTAAATTAACTATAATAGTAAAACAACATTTCCTGGTGCTAAATTTCACATTACAATTGAAAAGTTTACAGAATGATGCAACGAGAAATCTTGACAGAATTGTCCACGATTTTCGTTTTCCTCTCAAACGAATTGTCAGATACTACCTTTTACTTATTATTTGTCAGCATCCTTTCCAAATTTTTTTCCCATTTCTCATTATAATGTTAAAATTCATTCAAACTATACCTAGATCTCTATTAAATACGTAAATACCTCTCAGCAATAATAATAATATAATATATGAGAATAGTTGTTCCGCTAATAACTAACCATGGTCATCCTGGGTAACTCGATCTATACCCCGTGGCCTATACATAACACTATCAAATAACGAAGAGAAAGAAGAAAATTTAATATTATGCCTATGTTCTTCCGGTGTCATGAGGAAAACTCAGTAAAAGAAAATTAATTTAGACGGCCTATGCTCTAGTGTAGAATTCTATAAAAATAATCGATGTAAAATATAGTGTAATTATGTAATAAAATAATTAAAAATAATGTAATTTAATAAAATGTAAAATATAATTGAAATACACTATTCGTAAATTTTTGATATCTAGTTGCCTCATCTATTATGTAAATGAGAAAGTTACTTCTTCATCATGCATTTCAGATATTATTATTCGACTAGAATTGAAGATACTTTTATATAGATTAAAATCTTCCTCGTGCTTTTTTTTCAATAGATGCATTCATGTTTATCTTTTAAAAAATGCACACTCCAAAATATATTTCTTGCCTTCCTTGTTTATTTCATTCTTTCTATATAGAGAACAGAGAGATGAACAAACATTGACCAACTGGCCTGCACATATGGTTCGCTCCTTCTTAACGGAAGAAGAAAGATATTCTGTTGAAGTGTCAAATAACAAAGCAACACGAAGGACTCGCAGCTTCCAGGCTACTTTTTTCTTCGCCAAAACATTTAAAACATTCCATTCCTTACTCAAGTAACGGAGATCAGCTTTTACTCACCCCCTCCTATTTTAGCTGAGAGCTGTCATGGAGTTCGAATTTGTTGGCAACATCGGATTTCGGAAAAAAAAATATCTGTTTCACTACCATGTAATGGGCGGAGAAGGGTAATAGGTCAATTTTCTGGACCTCACCTAAGGCCGTCATGAAATTTCCAAAAGTCTAATAAGCAGATAATGAGTAGAACAGTTTCTTGATTTGATTTTTGCAATTTTAAACCGATTTTATGTAAATTCTGTAATGGTGTTTTTCCAAGAAAATAACTGTATGAATTATTGATTACTTATTTTTTAAAACATATTTGTTTAAAAAAGAAATGAAAATTTCAGTCAAGGGAGTTGAGGATTGTCGCAGGGTGCGGGCTCCACCTCCGTTGGCCATTTCCTAGCTATGGGCTTGGATCAAAATACCATGTTTTCGAGTAATTCTTTTTCTTAACACATGGACTTCTTTGCCGTATAACTCACATGATTTGTGTTTAATAATGGTTTACGAGTTTGCAGGGCCGGCGACAGGGGAGGGGGAATAGGGGACAAATGCCCGGGGGCCTGGAATCACAAAAGAATAATTAAAAACAATAATTTTACTGGGATTTAGGGGTTCGTGTCCCTGAGTTGCCCAAGGTTCATGTCGTGGTGTGTGAATTTATTGTGTATACCTTATGTATGATTAACGTGTCAGTTTTCGTTAATGCGCGTAACCACCCGTAGGAGTGATAAAATATACACTGGTAATTTTTATGAATTTTTCCAATGTCAATGATTTGTAGATATTATGTAAAACGATATTTCTGCAATGGGTTGGATTTATTTTCTGTAATTTTGAGCCCTTTATCGACCTTTTCGCGCATTGTTCGTATTCGTATTTGAGTTTCCGTTACAGTCGATTTTCCGATCCTAAATTCTAGTACAGATTTGTTTTGGTCTGAGGAAATAAGCATGCATATTGATTGTAACATTGCGTAAATGTTGATTCGTCCTATATAAATTATTCGCTTCTAAATATGTAAAGAGAATAACGGATGGCTGATTCATGGGCGTCGATTAGGGGGGGGCAGTTGCCCCCCACTCTTTTGAAATGACCCATTAATGTATATAGTTTCCTTTGAAAATATAAAGCTTTTGTATGTATTAACGGTTCATAGAATAAAAATGATGCCATAAAATATTTGCCGCTCCGTGAGTACGTATTTGTTGTCTTCCCGTGCAGTTAAGAAAGCTACAAGAATTGCGTTTTAATTGCCACGAAAAATGGCTCAAAAATTGACCTATTAGCACGCCACAATTCGAGTGTACTTTCATTTCTTCTTACAAGGGCTCGATATGTTAGTCAGCCGCTTTGGAACTAATTGAGATAAAATTTCGCAAAAAAAAAAAAAAAAAAAAGTTTTCACAAGCAGTGTTTCTTTCAGAAACAATAATCCGGGAGCACACTTAGTATTCCGGAGGGGCGCTGCAGGTACTATTCTGTTTATTATTATATGATAGAGTGTTATTTTGGTCTCCTTCGGGGGGAACTCTCAGAACTTCAGGGGGCAGTGCTCCCAAAAAAAAAACATGTGTGGAAGAAACACTGTTCACAATTTATTCTTTAATTGCACAAAAATCGACAGTTCCTAAAATGTCTTTTCTTCTTTCTACTAGTAAGGGATATTTTGATTTGATTTTTTTGAGTTTAACATTCCGTTCAGCAGTAAGGCTATATGAGACATGGACCTACTGATTAACGTGGAATACGAACCACATGAGCTCCCGCCAGGAATCGAACCCGGGTCTCCCACGTCAAAGACGCGGCATTGTTTTGCAGTGTAATATACGAGTTTAGGGCAGTAGCGTATATTGTGGGCTATCAAAGCTATCACTGAAGCCCATATCTAAAGTGAACTAGACAGTTGCAGGTGCTAATTCTTCGAAATGTGTAATAAAACAACTACAGAAAAGACTGCACTGTTAGTGAAGTTAACATTTAATCCACTAGCCTTATTGTCCGGATCTGCTAGGTCTAGTGATAGCCCAAGTCACAATCCCAGCATAAGCCACTGGTTTAGGGGATACAATTTTGTATATACAATTAAATTTAGTGAATTCAACATAATTCTAGGTTTTAGAATTATTTTACATAACTGAAGTGGGGAGTGATTCTAATGAGTTTTGATGTATTCCAAGAAAGTGAAAATTGTACCTAATGGCAACGAACATGTTTCGGGAAGCTGCAAAAGTATTTCTTTAAATGTCGCAGCATAAGCTTGTAGTATTTACTGTCTTTCTAACAGTAATAACATTTAATAACATGCGTGGAATTAAAAATATAAGTTGTTAATTAATTCCCAGTTTCAAAATAACTTTTGCAAAACAAGCCTCATCTATATATTTAATGCGCGTGTCTGTCTATCTGTACCCAAAATATTCACAGACTAAAAGCTAAAGGGGCTACGGGTGCCAAATTTTGACGCATTCGCAATTTGCATTATCACGATTCCGGCGAACTTCCATGTATTTAGTTTTATCTGCGTTTACTTCTAACCCCATTTCCCTGCAAGCGTTTAATAAAATCTCTGCATTTCGTTCTATTGTTCCTTTATCTTCCCCTATCAGATTTACATCATAGGCATATGCCATAACCTGGTGAACACTTTTAGCTCTAGGCCCTGGTTGCTATCCTTTAATTTCCTTATAGCATACTCCAGGACAAAGTTGAATAATAATGGCGACAAAGCGTCTCCTTGCTTCAGGCTATTCTCAGCGTGAAAGCTTGCGGACAAGTATTTTCCTACGCGGACTTTGCTTTGGGATTCGCTTAAACACATCTTGTTAATCTAACTAACTTTTTCGGTATACCAAATTCAGTAACAACGTTGAGCAATGAGAAACAATAGACAGTGTACTTATTTTATTGATGTTGTTATATATATTAATTTCTTATGTGAATGAATTGTACACTCATATTCATATTATTATTATTTTTCATTTCAGTTGGCTTCTCAATCATGTCTAAAAAAGCTACTTTTTCGAACGACTGGCTGTCCAACCCAAATTTCTCATTGTGGCTTTCTGCTGTGAAGGACAACAGGAATGCTGCATTCTGTAAGATTTGCAGAAATACTAGCCTCAGCAACATGGGGAAACGGGCTATTATTAGCCACATGAAAGGCAAAAAACACACTGCAGCTGTGAAGAACTCTCTAGTAACTCGGCCGATAACAACTTTTTGTCAGCAAAAGAATGCAGTGGAATGTAGTGGTCAGAATCCAGGTCCTTCTTGTCCCGCTGAAGAACTGGTTGTAAGTAAAGAGATGCTGGTGGCTTCCGAAGAATCTATTAAAAATAAACATGCTAATGTTATGAAGTCGTTTCTAGTGTCTGAGTCAGTAACTAAAGCTGAAGTTCTGTGGTGTTTGCAGGCAGTAATGGAACACTTGTCATTCCGATCTGCTTCCCGACTGGCAACAAATTTCAAGCTCGTGTTCCCTGATAGCGAAATTTGAAGTAAGATGCAATTACAACGTACCAAGTTAGCTTATACTATCGTTCGTGGTCTTGGACGACTTTTTAAAGGTGATCTTCTCAATGAAATAGAAGCTTGCAAGCATTATGTTATTGGGTTTGATGAAAGCCTTAACAAAGTCTCGCAAAAGCAGCAAATGGACTTTACGATTCGGTTTTGGGACAATGAAAGAAACCAAGTGTCAGCAAGATATTTAAATTCAGTGTTTCTCGGACATTCAACGTCAGCAGACATTCAAGTTAGTTTCAAGAATGGTATCTTAGGTTTGGACCTCAAGAAAATTGTTCAAGTTTCGATGGATGGCCCACATGTTAACTTCAGATTTTTAAGTGACCTGCAGAAAGATCTTGCAAGTTCACCTTCAGATCCAATTCTTCTTGATATTGGAAGTTGTGGGCTGCATACTATGAATTGTGCTTTTAAAGCTGCCATGCAAGCAACAGGTTGGAAATTAAAAGAATTCCTAAGGGCGTCTTATAATTTATTCAAAGACGTTCCAGCTCGTCGTGCAGATTATATAAGATGCACAGGGTCTTCTGTGTTTCCGAAAAAAAATTTTGCAGCATTAGATGGACAGAAAATTCAGACGTTGCTTCCCGGGCGATGGAAATATTACCGAACGTAAAGAAATACGTACAGTGGGCTGTTGATGAGAAGAAAGTATCACAGTGCAAAAGCTTTGATACTGTAAGACATTTCACAAGTGATAACCTGCTTGGTGCAAAACTTGGCTTTTTCACAACATTAGCAAAAACTGTTGAACCTTTCCTGCGTGAATTTCAGGGAGAAGCTCCATTAGCTCCTTTCCTTTACAACTCGCTCCAGACATAGTATTGTCTGTTGCAGGTCGTTTTGTGAAAGATAGTGTTTTGGAAGGCCGGCCATTGGTTAAGATTGATTTCAATAATAGCGAAAACTTAAAGCCAGCCAAGTTTGTAAACATTGGGTACACATCAAAGGATGCTATACGAAAAGCCAATACCGTATCGGATAGACAGACTCTTGAATTTCGACAAGACTTTCGCGCAGGATGTCAGAAATTCATACTGAAAATAATGGACAGGTCACCTCTAAAATTCAACCTGACAAGAGCAATTTCTTTCCTGGATCCAAGTGTGTTTGTTATGGATGACACTGTAGCTGCAAAGAAATTGTCCAATTGCCTAGAAATTGTAGTATCCAAGAGTTGGATTTCAGGAACATTAGCTAATGAAATCCAAGGTTAATTCAAAGTTTTTGCTAAAAATCCTCTTGTATTGGAAGCAATGAGGACTTATGACAGGGAAAGTAAGAGATTAGATAACCATTGGATGGAGATGCTGCATTTAGGCGCATGCTCAATACATATGACTGATTTTGTGAAATGTCTCCTCATTTTATCTCATGGAAATGCTAGTGTGGAGAGGGGATTTTCAATCAACAAAGAATGTTTAATTGAAAATCAAAGCAAGTTGAGTCTAATTGCACTCAGGCAGGTACATGATAAAATTTCAGCTGTGGGTGGTATTGGTAAGTTTCCAATTACAAAGAGGGTTGTCCATCCTGCCCGCAACGCTCATGGAGTATATGTTGAGTCTCTGAGGAATCAAGAAGAGGAAGAGAAGAAACAGAAGAAGAGAAATGTCATTAAGGATAAAGTTATTGAACTCGAGGCGAAGAAAATGAAGTTGTTGAATGATGTCAAGGAGAAACTGTCTGCAATTGATTATGAGATTATTGGTTTGAGGTCTTAAAACATTTAAGTGGATGTGGTCTTAACTTCAGTTTGATTTTAGTGAACTGCAAGTCTGTGATTTGAGGTTTTAAAACATTTCAGTAAAGTAGTGTTCGTTCCAGTAATTTGTGTTTTAGTAGTGGACTGTAAGTGTGTGTACTTTTGTGACTAGTATTAAGCTTAAGGTTGGAAAACGATAGGGATAGACATTCCTCTTCTCGTTCTGTGCAGCAGTTGGTTACGGTGGAGTGGAAACACACAGGAGAATTGAAAATTAGGCAAGTAAGTGATTAAAATTAGACTATTTATCTTCGCTAGTGTTTTTTGTGATCATTTTTTTTAATAATGATCCTCTAGTCCACATTGTATTTCACTTGTAGCTTCTGTTTAAGCTTTGAAATACAATGGTATACCAATTTTAGATCTCTCTAGAAATTTTCTGAAAAACCGGGAAAATTTCTGGAAAAGTCAGGGAATTTTGAAATTCCAAATGAGTGGCCACCCTGTACATTGTGATTAAATTAAAATCTGCTGTGATGTGTACGGTAATAAAATTCTAGTCGAAGTAATAATTCTCGAATCCGGATAAGGATTCAACAATTTCAATTCAGTATAAATCGTAATAACAAAGTGCATGATACTCTTGTTTACCCATGAGTCGTATATCTTATTCCTGACTTGTGCATCCCTATTAGCTAATAAAAAATCGTTCTCAAAATTAATGAACACAATGCTCTTAAAATCTTCACAGTTATGCAAGCCATTCCTAATCGCTTTAAACCAAACTGAACATGGTGGCATAAGGTAAAATCTTAAGGAAATTAGACTTATCAATACATTCTTCCTCAGATTTCTCTATGAAAGTACTAGCCGAAACGTCATCTACACGACCACTAAGTTTTGTTAATAATTTGACATCGTTAAACTTCACCGGTACATTTAAAAATTTAGTATTGCTGAGTTTTTTAATAAAATGAAAATCCTGAATAGGAATTGGGGAGACAAAATGTCAAGCATGTAGCGTTTTAAAATATGCTAAAGCTAAAGTATAAGTGATTGTTTTAAGTTGTGTTTTATTGATTTCACATTTATTTCTGTTATAGTTTGCGCCCCCTTGCTTTTCTTCACCCCCTCGAGTTGGGAATAACTGCTAGAGTGTAATGTATGATGATAATACCTTTTAGATAATCCGTACGTTCCATTATGAAATTCACTTCTAGTCCAGATTATAAAATAATTAGCAGTGTGCTCATTCTTTGCACTGGAAGACGACGTATGGTTTATGGAAAATATTTGAAAGGTATATGAATTTTTGTGCGTGTGTGTTTCCAAATAGTTGTTGATGCAAGTAATTTTACTAGAGTTACGTACACTTACCACATTTCCTGTATTAGAGATCTTATTTCCGGGGTTGTAAATGAGCGCGCTCATTTGAGCTAGCTCACGTGAGCACGCTCGTTTTTCGTGAGTTTTATAAGCTAAATCGCCTTGAAAAATGTGAGCGTGAGTTATCGAAATATGGGTGAGTTTGAGCGTAAAACGCTCAATTTCACGCTCAACACCGAATATTGTTATTTTCACAGAATAATATAATCGTTCATTTGTACGTTTGCTGTTGTTCGATCTCTTGGGAGGAGACTTCAATACTAATTTGTCATAAATAAATATTGCAGGTTAGGGGGAACAGCGCTAGAAATAGCTCGAGGTGACTGAAAGTGTGTGTGTTTCAAGTGATATTTCTTTAGTTGGTGGAATTTATCATATTTTATTAAATATAAAAATCGTCTCAGTATTAAAAAAAAATTCTCCATGCGTAACACAATGTAAGTAGTAAGACAAAATGTTTGACATGTTTTTTGTTTTCATTGTAAACTTAAAACCTAGAGCGTCTTCTGAATTATTTTATTTATTTATTTATTTTGCAAGATATAAATTTAGTATTAGTCGAGTTTTGGTATTTTCTTTCGAGGGACGATAGGAGAGGAACCTGTATGGACATCATGGAAAAATCTATATCGATCGAGATTTTAATGGATTTACACGTTTCATGGTCCCTCATACCAAAAAATTGCTTTCTAGAATCCCATCTGTCAGTCGTTCATCTCGATGTATGTATATTTGACTAAAGGCCATATTGTTTAACGTACTGCAACAAATTTGAAACAAAGCGTTTTATAAGATTTCCCAGAATAATGGTTCGTATTTTCTTCCTACCATCAAAATAATGGTAGTTAAATGAAAGATGTAAATAAAAAGTTGTGATTTTCTCAAAAACGGCTCGAACGATTTTGTTTATATTTCATACATGAATATTTCATTAACAACCCTATACTGTGGTATAAGCATTTTTCTCGAAACAATAGATACTTTTGGCGGTTGGTTATTTTCACACGAATCGCGTAAAAGCGACTAATCGTAAAAGACGATTTTGTTCATATTTCATAAATAAATATTTAATATAAATATAAATTAATAATCTGACGACGTGACAACTCACCTTTCCTAAAAAGAATCCATAAGTATAATCTGGGGACGAATTTTTCCAGACATTTTTTTCGAAAATGACAGGCGAGTATTTTCATACTTCAGAAATAAATATTTTCTTCAGAACCTAAGAACCTATCAATATGGTGTAACTCATTTGTCCTTTAACGATCCACAAGGCGTAGTTTATTTTTGGGAGGTGAATTTTTGCAAGACGATTTTCTCAAAAATGACTGAAGTACTTTTTTCATATTTCATAAAGTCTGCAATAGTATTAGAATTTAACGAAAACTACATGTCCAAAGACAAGACGTATATTAAGTGAACAAAATAAAATGGATGAATATAAAACTCATGCTTAGTTTTCGAAAAATTGGAGGAAAACTAGCCCTCGTTAAAGACATTCTTGTGAGATGCCATCAACTACAAAAACAGGGTTGTGTCGTTGTTGTCTGCTGGATGCCGGGTCATGTCGGCTTTCGGAGAAACGAACATGTTGACACAGCTACCAAGCACGACGAAGTTGCATTGGAGCATAATCTTCCTCGCTCCGATCTCTCAAGTTATTTCTACACTTTGAACCGCTCTTATTGGCAAGCAGATTGGGACCCGGCAGATGAAAATAAACTTGACGCAGTTAAGCTACTGCTTGGAGAGTGGTACACATCCTCTCTCCTTATTCGTCGAGACGAAGTGCTGCTGATGCGTTTGCGTATCGGACACACTAATCAGACGCATAATTATTTGCTGCGTGGTTTGAATTTTCCGTATTGTGAGGAATGTATTGTCCCATTGAATACTTAGATCTCATAGAGCGTTACGGACTGTCACTTCCACTTGACCGTGCATTTGGCAATGATATTAATGGGCGTGTATTTGCTTTTATGCAGACTTGTAACTTTGCTTACGTTCTCTGAAATTTTTTAGTCCTTTGCTCTTTTATTTATTGCTGCGGCACTTTTACCTTCTATTCTGGCTTTTTTTACTATTTATATGCTCTTATTACTATTTATTGTTATTATATATTTGTTATTCTCATTTATTACTTTATTCTTCTAGAGATACTGTTTCTATTACTGTTTTGCAGCAGTTTTTTGTTTCTTACTAGCTGAACCTGCGCTCTCTACTCAGCGCATCATTCGCATATGAGCATAAATATCCTTCTCATTCCTCACAACAGATGTACATGTCCCTTTACAGACACAAGTGAAAGACGTCTTGATTTTTTTAAAAAAATTGGCAAGGGGTATCATAAAGGGGAGATTTTTCGATTATTTTTTCTCAATATCTCGCACCGTTTGCAAGATTTGAGCCTACTTCCGGTTGGAGTTTCTAATTCATGTATGACCAGTGGTTTCTTTCTTCTTGCATGCAGTATCTAATAAGCAACTACATTACATATACAATTAATTATAATGTCAGTTATATATGGTGTTCATTGAGCAAAACACTCAAAAAATAAAGATTTATCTTAAGACTCGAGAAATGGTTATCCTTCCTTTTTCGCCATGGAACAAACGCCTGAGACATATATAACCTCAATATACAACATTGTGGTGTTGGGATGTATAACACGTAGAATATGATGCTTTAGTTTGTTTTTTTTTTTAATTTCAACGCTTCCAGTGTACCCTAAAAAATGTAATAAAGAAATAATGGCCATGTTTTTTTTTTTAAAATATTCAATTAGAACTGGACAATCTACGCAAAATTTCCAATCGATCAGCAAAAACGTCATCTTTCTGCAGCCTGTAGTTTCCGAGATCTCATTGTCGCAAGGATTGACCACAAACATATAAACATAGTTTAAAAGAACTCGGAAGATGAAAGCACAATTCACATGCATTGATTTTAGAGAAGGCTTATTAAAATACAAAGGCTTTGAACAATAATTTTTTATCATAAACTGTTTGTCTCTGTTAAACGTGAAATCACACATAACCGTAAATGAAAGATTTGAAAGCCAAAGTTATAGGTTGGAGCTCAGGTGCTTTTAATTGCTATTGTAGCATTTTAATAGATATATATTTTGATACGTTCGTTTTTAAATTTTATTTACGGCAGTCGGTGTTTGAGCAGTGTTGTTGATTGTGACGGGGACAAATAGCCTCGACGCTGACGTCTTCATTAAACCGCAATCAGCCAGTCAATAAACCTAAAAGTTTATGCTGCACGAGAACTATTCTACTTATTGAATTGAAACTGATACTGAATTATATCATCATTAAGCTCTTTATTGCGATACTAGGAAGACAACAGCACAATATGGGATATTAATGAGATATTAGACTATAATTATCGTAAAATCTGAAATTTTGATTTCTCTTGAAATTAAGTATTGTCCAAATATAAAGTATATACAGTCGATAGATGAGATCGAGTGAACAATGTAACATGCATGAGGGTAAATTCTAATGTGTAGTTTCCAAAAAAGTTACTTTATGGCGCAAGAAAGTGTTATTGCTTTCCAATAATAATTAAGAGCTTTTATTTTACTAAAATAAATTGTTAAATATGCTTATTTGTGTACTGTATATGTGTTACCTACCACATACAGTGTTACCTAACATATTGCTGTCTTTTCATAACGATGACGCATATACTGCTTGTAAAATTTTCACAATAACCTGATAGTATAGCATAATTCATTTCCTTTCTAAAAGATTCCATAAGGAATAATTTAAGGACTTTGAGCTTTTTCCGAAGAGTGAGGTTTTTTTTTTTTTTTTTTTTCGTATGATTTTCTCAAAACGAATCAGGGTATTTTGTTCATATATCACAGATAAATATTTTATTAGTATCACTATAAAGATTCATAAATCGCTTGTCATGAAAATATTCACAAGAGGTAGTTTACTCTTGGCAGTTTTTTTTTAGACAGTTTCCTGAAATACCACTCGTGCAGTTTTGTTGATAGTTTACAAAAAAATGTTTCCTTAATAACCGTAGTAAATGGCATAAATAATATCTCGAAATATTCGAGAAGGGGTGAATTATCTTTGGATGAAGCTTTCCGAAATCGTCGTATAGTTGTGTTCGTATTTCATAAATAAATGTCTTAGTAATAAATGCAAGATAACTTGATTTAGTTTAAGAAATTGGAGCGAGAAAGTTTAGTGCGGTAGCTCCTATCTTTTAGTTTTTAAGTTTTATTCTGTTTTTTAAAGCATTTGCTTGCTGATCGTTTTACAAGTCGGAGCTTGTAAGTTATTAAAATACTCTTTTAACTCAACATACTGGATAAAGTTTCTGAAATTCTAACCATCAATTTGTGTAAATTAACACTCATTGTGTAATATCATATTATTACGTTATGACTTTTTTAACTAATAGGTTGTATTTTCACAAATTTTCACAAATTTTAAGATCGATATGAGTAACAATTCTTGTGGGACAAGAAAATAGGTAATACATTTAATGATTTATTTGCAGAAATTGAATATTTTCTCTACATTGAGCATTTGTTCTTCTGTTGTTCTTTGCAAGCAGACTTTACTTACAACACGCTTTGTTATTCCCCCTACCCCATCGCAGGCATTCTCCCCACGGCAAGAGACAAACAAATGTTTCGAGTCAGAAATCTGTTTTGTGGGTACAAAAATGTTTGAACTTTCTTCTATGCTTATATTGGATGCAACTTGCATCCAAAAAGTTAAAAATGAGCGTGTAGAGACACGGTCCTACCTACTGTACTTATTCTTAATTCAATTATAATAATCAATTTCATGTTTTCCAATGCTTTATTAATTTCTTATTTATTTTAATACTTTGCTTTATTTTTATTCGTTATTGGTAATCAATTTTAATTAATTTTCAAAATTAACTATTTTATTTGAATGTTGCAAGTTTATTCAACATTCAACAACAAGAGGTCCAAATCATTCAACATTAAAATAGAAATAATAAATTAAAAAATGTGTTCGATGATTCAAGTTGATTAAGAATTTAGTTCAGAAACAAATGGCTGAGAGTAGTATAAACATTTTTTCCTCACTGTTTGAAAATTCACAACAGTTGAAACATACTATACCGTAGTTTATATATATATATACTCTGTTAATTCCATATATCACCAGAGGTTTCATCATACATGAACATTACAAAAATTAGAAAATTTTTCAAATTTAAAAAAATAACAGGAAAAATTAGTTACTCTAGTTATAGTAACTATAGTAACATATGAAATTAAAATAAAAAGTCTGCTTGTATATTTCACCTTTTTATTACAAACCTCAGCTCAGCTCTCAACAGTAGAATTTGTTAAATATCGATACTAAACTTAGTGAATAAATTTCACCTATTAAGATTCAATTAGCGCTTTTCATTAGGGTGGTTAGAAAAAAATCATTTTTCTATTTACGGAACACTATAGTGCGCAAAAATTGCCATTGGTATAGACAAGAAAAAACGTAAAAAAGAAAAAATTTTATTTACATAACTTCCAGTCCCGCATCGACGATGAAATCTGAAAAATCTGGTAAAAACAATAAATTTTCAATTTATTTATTTATCTATTTATTTATTTATTCATTGAACAAATTCCCAGATACAGCATAACTTTGCCATTTTACACAGGGAAAATGTTAACAAACGAAAGAAAAAACAAGAGGACAATAATAACAACAACATAGAACAGTGTCAAAAAAGAGTGTAAAAGTAATATTATTCCGTTAGAAATGGTTTAATTGCTCTATCAAACACCGAGTAGCTCGAAAATATATCCACATCAGTTGTTACTTGATTATAACAGTTTGGTATTCTGTAAAAAAGAGACCTCTGTATAATTGCCAACCTAGGACGGGCAAGATGGAATAGGTGGGTATTTCGGGTGATGCGAGAAGGGACATGTAAGGATAGTTCCTGAAGTAATATTTCTGATCTTAAGTCTCCATTTACTATTTTATGAAGATATTTCAGGTCAGAGATAACTCTACGTACTTCCGGAGTCTGGATATTCAGATGTCGCAAGAGTTCCTTCTTAGATAATATTCGAAGTGGAGGAACACGGAAACGGACTATAGCGATAAAGAAATTAAGAATAGAATCAAGTCTGGAGAGATGTGTAGGTGCCACCATGACCCATATGGGAGAGCAGTATTCGATTTTGGGCGCTATTAAAGTTTTATAAAAAGTTGATAATGACGAAACATTGTGTAGTTCAGTAAATCGATAAAGAAGTCTCAATATGCGCATTGAATTCTTAAGTATTGAGGAGATGTGGTCAGAGAATGTGAGTTTTGAATCAAAGATGTCACCAAGATCATTATGACTAGCAGAATCTGTGACAGGGGAATCATTGACATGGTATGTGAAGGGAACAGGAGACATTTTCAAAGTAATAGTAATACTTTCACATTCCTTATTGTTGAGTTTCAAGTACCACATTTCACACCAGCCTATAAGGTAATTTATGTATTCCTGTAGAGCAATTGTCATGGAGACACGATATTTCTCTGTATAACTTACAATCGTCAGCAAAAAGCAGAAGGCCACTAGTTGAGCTGATAAGTGCGTGTAGAGATCATCCATAAACAGGACAAACAGCAAAGGGCCAAGTACACTTCCCTGAGACACCACTGATGACAGGTTGGGGGTTAGAAGTCGCCCCTGAAAGAACAACTCTGTTTACGGTCCTTCAAGTAGCTGGTGATTAGAGAGAGAAATTTGCCATGTACATTAAATCTATTGGAGAGTTTATGAAGAAGATGAATGTGACTGACAGTATTAAAGACCTTCGAGAGATCAAAGTAGATAACATCTAATTGAGTATTGTTATTCATACATTTGACTGCACAAGAAAGAAGAGTACTTAAATTTGTGAGACTTGAGCTTCTCGGTATAAACCCGTGCTGAGAACTCTGGATGTAAGGTGAGATGAATTTAAGTAGCCTGTCTTTGATTATTTTTTCGCAGATAATTGATATTACAGAAAGAAAATATATTGGCCTATAGGAGGATACATGATCTTTAAGTCCTGACTTATATATTGGGGTCACGTGAGCTAGTTTGCAACTGGTGGATAATACCCTTCCCTGAAGCATCTATTGAATAAGATAGATAGAGGAACCGCAATAACTGAAGCAGTTTTGTTGGGAAAGAGAGAACCAATGTTATCAGGTCCAAGTGATCTATGTGGAGAGCCATAACTTCGCCCGGGGTGGTAGAGAGGTTGGATAAGGTGTCCGAACAGATGGGGAGGAGAGGAGGAAGATGGGTTGTAGAGGGAAGAGAAGTAAATGTTTTGCAGAAGTAGTTATTGAAGAGGTCGGGTCGTTGATCATCACTCGCTTCAGTATTTTCATCTTGAACTGTTGCCGGTATGCCCGAAGATTTTGATCTAGATTTAATTACACACCAAAGGAGTTTAGGGTTGCTAACAGTAAAATCACCAATTGAGTCCATGTATTCAAAATACTTACGCCACTGTACCTTCTTGGCAAGGCTTCTAATTTTTGCAAAGTTTTTGTATGTGTAGTCACTCGGATGTGATTCCCATAGAGTCCAAGCTAGCTTTTTGTTTTTAAGAAGTTTACGAAGTTCATTGTCGTACCAGACCGGAAATCTGTTCGTTTTTGATTCTTTCACCGGCACAAAGTCCTTTATGGCTGAGTGGACAACAGATGTAAATAAGTCCACAGCGTTGTCAACAGTTCCTACCTCTAACAAACACCAAGGAAACAATTCAATAGCCCGGCAGATGTCGCCCCAGGGGGCTTTCTTCCAAAGAAGTTGTGACCTAATTTTGAGGAGATGGTTTGTAGTAGTGGAGGGAAGGAAATCGAAAGAAACATCCAAGGAATCGTGATCCGAGGGAAAAATATTTCTGCATAGAGCAACACAACGAGGTTCTAAGTTAGGGAGAATATAGTCAAGATTGCTACTTTTGCGGGTATTATGCACAGTGGCGGCGGTTGGACGTTAAAAGTGGGGGGCAAGACATGATCTGAACAATTGTATATCAATGTTAGATATCCTGAGTGTTTCTAACACTGTTTGATGAAAGGTTGTATAACTAATAGGATACTATCTTTTTCACTTAAAATACCGCATATCGTATTTCTATTTTATTAAGTAAATTCATAAGAGCAATACAGGTAGGTATTAACCCTTTATACTCTTAAACAACGAAAGTGTAAGAAGAGATTTGAGTTCTTGCTCATGAACATCTTAAAATTCTGTCTGGAAAATTGTATAATTAGATTATTTAATAAATTTGCAAAACAAATAAATAGAAGGGACAATAATAATCATAGTAATGAATAATGACGCTTGTTTTGCAGAAGTTATATTGAAACTAGGAATTAATGAACAACTTATACTTTTAATTCCACACATACCATTAAATGAATGTTTTTACTCTTAGAAAATGAAATACAGTAAGTACCAGGGTTGGCCGGTTTAAACCAAGGTGGTTTAAACCATGGTTTAAACCAGCTGTTTTTTTCAAAAAAACCAACTGGTTTAAACCAAAAAACGAAAAATGTTCGTAAAAGTGTATCTATTCGTAAAATTTTGATGAACACATATTTGTGGGTTATCATGTTTCACTCCCATATATTATTCGTACTATATTCAGACCTGAATTCCCCATTCTTTACTCAAAGAGATTATATTACAAAAGCAACTTTTTTATGTAACTTTATGGATGTTTCTTTTGTATTTTTTTGTAGTTTTACTATTGATAAAATACATTAAATCGCCGTACTTTTTTTTGGGAGGGGGGTCATACAAACCCCACGAGAGGCAATTATTGAGGCAAGAATCTTTGGTACCTATTTATGTATAAATGGGTCAGAGCCAAAGTGGACTCAAATAATTCTATCGTTATTCACTTTTCTTACTGATATGCAAAGTGAGTCGTTATATTTCTTTAACTTGGACTAATAAAAGTCGTAGTGAACTGACTTGGACTAAATTAGTTCTTATGTACTCTGTAGTACTTTGAAATTGTCCATATGTAATTCTGTATGATGGTTCCACTTGTGCAATTGTTTATCTCTTTGTTCTTTTGTCCTAATGCCTCTTGACGATTATATTAACAAATATGTAAAGATCAGTCAACGTATTTTTATCAGGAGTCCTTCGTGAGTGAATCGGCAGACGTATCGCATTTGTGGCCAATAAGTCCCGGTTTCGAGTTCAAATGGAGGACAATTTCTCTTGGATGTAAGCCGAGAAGCGGTTTGGATTCCGCTTTAAGCTTATGTGACCCCTTCCAGCATAACCCGGTTGTTGCATACTAACACCAAGGCGAAACAAGCTAATTTCTGTCCATATGTGATATAAATACATGGAGCAAATTATTTAAACCAAAAAAACCTGGTTTAAACCAAAAAAACCGGGTTTAAACCAAAAAGACCTGGTTTTTTGGTTTTTTTAATAAAAACCATGGTTTTTGCCAACCCTGGTAAGTACTGCAAGCATATGCTACGACATTTAAAGAAATATGCAATTGCAATATTAATTGCTTTACGCAATTTCTGTAGTTTTCTTAACTCCACGCGAAGACAAATAACCAATACGTACTCACGCAACGGCAAATATATGGCACCATTTTTTCTATGAAACAGTAATACATACAAAACCTTTACCAGGGTCCACATTCTGGAAAATAAGTGAAAGTCAGGGAAAGGTCAGGGAGTAAAAATGTATCAGGTGAAGTCAGGGAAATGGCAGATTGGTCAGGAAAAGTCAGGAAAAAATCGATTTAGGTCCATTGTTCAATTACTGAATTTATGAAATAGGGTTGATTTCTTTACTGTTAATGGATGCAAAATGTGGTGTTCTCAATGATGAAATTGAGGGAGTCAGTGTTGTCTGATATAGTTGTTGAAACTAATTTTCTGCGAGAAACACATCTAACTGCATCCTGGCATATTTACTCAAAAGGATAGACGCTGTTTTAGAGGTGCCAAAAGGATATCTGAACAAGTGGCTGAGAACGTAAAGAAATAGTATCTCCAGCTGACAGTGAAAGCTTAGACTGAGGGATTTAAGGAACACTCCAATGAATTCATAGCCAATGACAGAGATGGTATTGGACTTGATGAGTTTTTTACTTAGTCTTAGGAAATGGGAAGAACTTCGTTGACTTATGGTCAGTTATGAAATTGTGTTTTATGTTCTTTCACGGAAACGCATTTTTTGAAAGTGGTTTCACAATAAATAAAATTCTCATTGTTGAGAACCTACAAGAAGAATCTCTGGTGGCTCAACGGATCATATATGATTCTGTGATGAGAATAGGTGGACCATCAGGATTAATAATTACAAGAGGTATGACAAATTCAGTGAGAAGTTCAATGAGACAATATCAGGTGTATTTGGAAAAGAAAAGAGAAAAAATGCTGGAGACGAGAAGAGGAGGGAGAAACAGAAGATTTAGCAACAACTAAAGGTATTGGAGGAAGAAGAGGAGAAAATTAAATTGCGGAGACAACAAGGATATTCAGATCAATGAGAAGAAAACTATGCGAGAAAGGATGAAAACAAATTTCTAAATGGGTTGCATTTAACAACTGCACCAGCAAAAATATGTTACATAATGTGTGTGTGTGTGTGTTTTTTTTTTTTTTTTTAAATCAGTAAAATCATGTATGAACTGTTTATTACTATCGGCAATATTATAATATTGTAATTGGTATTATAATGTGTATTTTTCCATATCTTAAGTACTCTGTACACTGCACACTTTCGTTTGTAACAATTGTGTAATATGTAGGCCTAATCAATATCGGCCTAATGCACATGTTTGTAAATTTACATTCGTTTGGAAAGAAAATTTAAAAAAGAAAGAAACAGAAGCGGAAGAGAACAAGGCCAACTATTGGGTGTGTAGAGGCTGGGGAAGTTATTCAGGGGTCAGGGAAACCTGGAACTTTCGTCATGGAAAGTCAGGGAAAAGTCAGACTTTTTTCTTTCTCCAAATTGTGTGAACACACTGTTTACATTTCCAAATAAAACTATATAAATTAGGGTGTCACTTCAAAAAAGTGGGGGGCAACTGCCCCCTCTTGCCCCCCCCCCTCTTATCGCTGCCCATGATTATGCATATTATGTTGACCTAGACCAAGTCCATGAATAAAGTTATCCATGAAATAACTGTCGTTTCCATCTTTAGCGATGCCGTGCTGGCTGTCCTGCCACGTGATGGAAAGGTTGAAATCACCCAATAGGATGACGTCATCATGTGGCAAGGCATGTACAGTGAGTCATGGCAAGCTTCTAAGATGTGCTGGGGGGTTTCTTGTGCAGCCTATAGAAACACTCAATAAACACAGAGCGAGGCTTTGGAATAAAAACTTCCATCCAAATGAGTTCACAGTCCCGTTCGAGATCCAGTCTTCTCTTGCTCTTCCACTTATTATTTACACAAATCATCACACCACCTCCACGAGTTATGCAGTCTTTACGATAAATGGAGAAATTATTAGAAAGGTTAATTTCACTGACGTTCACTGATTCATTCAGCCACGATTCGGTCACTGCGAAACAATCCAGTTCCCTTATCTCACCTAGGTTCAATGAGCACTCAAGTAATTTGTTTTTAATACTGCGAAGATTTTGGTAAATGTTCGCAGTATTAAAAACAAATTACTTGAGTGCTCATTGAACCTAGGTGAGATAAGGGATATGTAAAAAGCACTGGTGTAATCTGTACGGGGTGGGCCAGGATTTACGTGAATATCACCACAAAGGAGGAGAAAACAAAAGAGAATGAGGTACTGTTTTTTTGCTTTAGACTCATACCTTGGCACAAAATCACTGGTAGTTCCTCCGTCACTATTAGCAGTACCTGAGAGAGCATATGGCGGTCCTCTTGGTATGAAGGCAGCAGCAATAAAATGAAAAGATCTTCCACTACACTTCAGGCCATGTTTCGTTGGCAATACTTCACTTGGGATAGTCACAGCACCGATACTACATGAAGACAGTAGAGCACGCACATAAACACTACACACAACCACGAAAAAAAGGTAAACAAAAATAGCACCACTTTGCACAAACAAAAATAGCAGGAGAGAAATGGTATTTGTAAAACGACTGAATAATATAGGACGAGGACCCTATATGGTCTAAAAGTTTCTTCATGTATGTAAAAGCAACGTTAGAATAAATAAACTACACTTATATGATATAAATAAACTATATTTATATGATATATTCTGGTCGCGCATCGGTGTCAAAAACTTTCAAAATTTGCGAACTTAGCAAAATTTGAGAGTTTAACATTTTTTATTATTATTATTATTTTCTTAAAACAAGTAAGAGAAGGACGTTACTCACCACGAGGGGGTGGCTGAACTTGGAGTTCTACTACCCAACGACCCATCCAATAATTAGGGTATATTATTTACTATTGTATTAACAAGTTTATAATTTTACATGATTCGTTTCCTTTAAATTTCCATTTTCCCCTTTATTTTTGTCCATTACAAATGATTTTAAACTCTGATTTATACGGGGGCAGCGGGGGGCTCAGTGATTAAGCGTTCACTTCTGGTGCATGGGGTCCTTGGTTCGATCTCAGCTCGCGCCAAGTGAGCTATGTGGTGGATAAACACCGTGTGCGTGGGTTTTCATGGGATTTCCGTTTCCTCCCATTCTCTTCATTCCACTATTTCATTCATTTCTCATCAGCACCGTCTATTTTAGCCCAGCCGGCATATCCGTGGCACGTATAACTCAAAGATTTCATTTTTCATTTTTTCTGATTTATGCGAAAATGTAGGCATGCATCATCTTGACGGTGTTGCTCTGATGAAGCCGTCTGTAGCACTGTGTCCACACACTTTACCAGTTATTGAATTTGAACTTGTGATTCCTGAAGTAAACAAGGGGATACTCAGCAAAGACAAACTGTACTTACTGCACATATCAAAAGTCATCTAGTTAGGGCACTGCTCTGAAGACTTTTCAGTTCGTGACTCTGACCCTTTGTCATATTCAAGATGACTCACTACCGCTAATAGAGTTCTGCGACTATACATTAGTGTGAAAAGTCCTTCAGATAATGAGGCAAATTATCACCTTTATCTTAAAGTTATATATGCCTATGGGGTTTGCCATTAACTTGAGCAACAATTTGACCGAAAGTCCACATGTTTACGAGACCATTCAGAAAACGCGGTATTTTGCCAGAAGAACTGAAGTAAGTTGTAGACCCCGTTATAGAACGGAATGGCTACTTTGCTCATCCCGAAAATTTGCTTTTGGCAATGGTCATTGATGACAGAAACCACATTCGAGAGCTTAAGGTATAGTCGACTTTTGACGACAAGGAAAGCAGCTTTTGAAAGTGAGACATTTTTGCCAGTAAACATGAACTTTGTAGCTAAAGATTACACCGAAATAATAAAATGGGATACTTGTAATCTTACTTCTCCTTTGTTAAGACCATTTAATAATGACGAAATAAGGTAGTTTATAAGCAGACACTAAGCTAGTGATGACATTCACGAAGTTCCCATGTCATACTCATGCTGTCGGAAGATGCATTAAGCTTGTAACGGAAGCTTCTGGTATAGAGTGTGGACGACAGCTTTATCAGAACTAAACTATTGTCAAGATCATCCATGCCTACATTTTCGCATAAATCAGAAAAAAAGAAAAAAATTGAATCTTTAAAATTTTACGTCCCACGATTATGCCGGCTAGGCCAAAGTAGACGGTGATGATGAGAAATGAAAGAAATGGTGGAATTAAAAAAAATGGGAGGAAATAGGAGAATCCCGAGAAAATCCCCACACACGGTGCTTGTCCACCACTAAACTCACTTGGCGCGAGCCGGGATCGAACCAAGGACCAAATTCACAAGAGGTTAACGCTCTACCAGTGTGCCATCGCTGCTCCCGCATAAACCAGGGTTTAAAGTTATTAGTAATGGACACAAATAAAGGGGAAAATGGAAATTTGTAGGGGACGAATTATGTGAAATTATAAATTTGTAAATACAATTGTAAATAATACACCCTAATTATTGGATGACTGGTTGGGTAGTAGAACCCCAAGCGCAGCCATCCCCTCGTGGTGAGTAGCGTCTTTCTCTTACTTGTTTTAAGAAAATAAATATACATGTTAAACTCTCAACTTTTCCTAAATTCGCAAATTTTTGACAGCGATGCGCGATCGGAAGATACTATATAAATATATTGTTTTTTTACTTTAAAGTTGTTTTTACATACTTGAAGAAACCTTTAGGCTATATATGCAGGGTCATCATCCTATATTCTCAAGTTCTTTTAGAAAAATATTGAAAATTTATTGTTTTTACTAGATTTTTCAAATTTCAATGGCAATGCGGGACCGGAAGATGTATATAAAAGGGTTTTTCTTTTGGGGCTTTTTCTTCTCTATACGAACAGCAACTTTTCGCAGTATAGCGTTCCGGAAATAGAAAAATGATTTTTTTCGAACCACCCCAACTTTTCATGCTAAGAGGTGAATTAAAGAAGAGAAATGGTGAAGAATATGGTCTTTGTTGCAGTGTTTTTGAATAGCCCAGTCCTAAGATATACAGGTTTACTCTAACGTTTGCAAAGTCACTTATTGGCACACAGTGCTCAACAAAAATCTCAGCCACTCACGAACTGATTGGGAATAAAACTTCTAAAGAAAGAAAAAAATGTATGCTGCCAATGTATATGGTAATAGTATATATTATTACGAAAACGTAAAGGACTTAATCGAAATTTTTATAATTTCAAAAATTAGATTCCAATATTATTTTAGTGCATGAAAATGTAGTCACCTTGGAAAAACCGAGTAACACAAATAAGTTATTATTGGTATACTAACATACTTGGAGAAGGACACCAGAAACCAAAATACAATTATATAACAAAAACATTTTTGTGAAGAATGTGAAAGCAAGTATTTTCCCGCATATGTCATTAAAACTACTATTTTATAGTCTAGAATGCACTGGTTCTGAAGGACATGAGAAAGAAAAATAACAAATGAGGCACATATAAAAACTTCTGGTTTCTAAACCAGGAGATTCAGTCGTATTGATGCGGTTTTTCAATCGCGTTCAGTCGGTTGAAGTCTCGTCTCGTCTCGTATTGTCAAGTCGGACAGTATCGGGCAGGTGGTGCAATTGTAATTGACCACCGTAATAACGCGAATATATTGTCGTCGTTCCTGACTAACATCGATGGACCAGAAAATGTGTTGTATATTGCATTTTTTATATATATATATATATATATATATATATATATATATATATATATATACTCTTATGCATAATTATGGCAGGGCAGTACATGTCAATCAAATCCTCATAACCGAAGGTTATGATAAACCCGAAACTATTATTATAACTATTACAATTGTTGCATTTATAGCAATTATTACATTTAATTCTGTAAGTTGCTTGAAAGAGAAGCTATTTTCGTAAAGCATTTTTAATATCTGTTTACAAGCATATTGCTTATAAGTTCACTATGTAATTTGCCAAGGCATTATATCTCAATATAGTAATTATTATTCGTGCATCTTACGCAGCATATTTGAGTTCTTTAATACACAAACATCTAATTCTCGCTGTGGATGACCCATATGTCTATTAATAATTGTATTTAAATTAAAATAGCCCTGTAAGGTACTCATCCACATTGTATTATTATTAGCCTAGGTTAATTACTGTTTAGTTATTGTGTTTAATCCAAGGTTGCTCTAACCCCTGTTCTCCTGCAATAGGTTAGGTGATAATTGGAAAAATCATAACCATTTACTACTGTACTACCAAAATAATCAACAAATGTGGTAAATATGCTATTAGCTATTATATCAACTTATAATTTAACAATTTTATCATCACAATACCGTGATATTTTATCACATTACTCGTGATAATACATATATAAAAATTAAAAAACTAAAAACGGTAAAGCAATTCTGATTGATGCCAAGCAACTTCATATAGACTGACCAAGTTTTGAAGCATTTATAATTGTAAAAATCGGGACAGGCTTATCCGTAACCACTGCTCCTTTTCACCCCTAATAACCACAGTTAGTCCTCGCGAGCCTGTAAGATGTCACTGCTCTCAATGTTGCCGTACCTCTGTTCCACTTGCACAGTTAAAGCCCGGCAGAAATAAGGAAAGAGCTGTCTTCCTATTTTCAGTTAACAACAACCACAAAAATAAATAAATAAAAATTCAATTATCAACAGACAAGCTGAAAAGCATAAAAATAAGGAAAGAAATCTGGTTGAAAATTCCGCGTAGCTCTAAAATAGTGAATTACATACGCAAATAAGTTAAGACGCTATACGCATTGTGACTAGAGCAATCAGCATGAGCTTATTACATTTGACAGTTTCAAACACAAATAGCACAGTGCGACTCCTACCGGCTTTACTTTTTTTTTAAGTGGATTTCATTATTTTTTACTTTAATTGCCTTCCCAATTTACTTACGATTCAAGATCAACACTAAAAATTGAATGACACAATTTAGAACTGAACCCACTCCTCGCACTAGTTTTAGAAAACGATTTGTGGGAAGATACTGGAAATTAATAAATAGAAAAGTAGAAAGTAATACTCTATTTGAAAATAAAGAAGAAAGTATTTACGTGTTACTCCGATTCTGAGTCAGAATTTGTGTGTTCACTTTCTGACGTGGAGTCTTCAAGAGGAGTGTGTGCCGCGACTTTTTGCTTAATTTCCAACCACACCATCTCGATAGGGTTGAAGATCCAATGATGCGGAGGAAGTCTCAATACTATGTGCTCGTGGGATGCAGCCATTTCGTCAACAACGAAGCGCTTTTCATACTTTCCCTTTTGTTAATTATTTGGAGAAGAACTGATTTGATTGGCACGAGAGTAGAGACTTCAACATTGTGAGATATCATATAATTAATAATGAATGCTTTGTTCCCGGAAGAGCTAGGCTTGTGATCAATAATTCGTGAGTGGTACGAAACATTGTCGATGACTATCACACTCGGTTCTTCCAAATGCATCAAAACAGTATTTAGAAACCAGTTTTCAAAATTGTCTGAAGTCATTGTTCCATGAAAGTCTGCAAGGGCATCGACCATTTTTCTTGTGGGTCACAAGAAGCGCGTCTTGAAGAAAACCTGACCGTCCCCCACAATGCAAAATGACAATTCGTCCTCCTTTTCTATCGGAAGTTGTAGTTGTACAATTTTCAGTGTCGTCAGACCAGTTCTTCATTTTACAGGTGTTAGTATCATACCAAGTCTCATCTAGATACAAATCACAATAGCCTTCCCGCCTCAATTGTTGGAGCATCTCTAGATATCGGTACTGCCACGCGATAACTTCCTGAGATTCATCCCTGGCATGTTTCCTTCCACTAGTCTTGTACTTGAAACCCATGCTATGCTGAAGTCTGCTCAGTGTGCTGCTTCTATATGGGAACTCGTAGTCCGCACTAGCTGTCTTTTGCTTCGTAGCATGGGTCAGTTTTTCTCTTGTAGGTGCTTCTCCGTTGTTATGAAACTCATATATCGTACGACGCAACAAGTTCATCAATTTTATCAAAGGAAAATTTTGTTCTAGTTACATGTTTCTTTGTGGAAGTTTAATACTGCTGTAAGTCCAAATAAAAAACTCTCTTCACTGTATTCTCACTGACACATGTTGCCTGACTAATTCGTGGATTCTTCTGATATAACATACCGTTGTTACTTTGCACGATATCGAGAACGAAACGTCTAACATTCTGCACAATTTGAATGGTTTCCTTCCGTAACTTTCCTTCTTTCCCGATAACAGATCTCTTTCTCTTCGGCGTTCTCTTCTCAGAAGTACTTGCAGTAGGCATCTCGTCAGGCAACATTTCACGTCCCGAAGATTCACCGATCAGCCATGGCCTGAATATGTTCGCCATTTTATAACGAAAGAAATAAGAATAAACACGAAATAAAAAAAAATGATTGTGGAATAAAATAAAGAACATAAGGATGGAAAAGATATAAAGATACAAGACACAAATACTCGCAAAAGTATATAGACGCTGCCACTCAATATAATTTCTCACGCAAACTGACCGAGTATTAAAAAAAAGAAAAAAAAAAGTAATTGAGGCAATATTGGTTTATAGCTAGATGGGATCATATATTTCTACCACGTCTAGCGAAGACTAATAAGAAAAGGTTTAGAGGGGTGAACAGGGTTTTAGAATTCCTTGAAAAAAAAAAAAAAAAAAAAAAAGCTCTCTATCCATATTCCAAAGAATACTTGGAGCCTTGCATAATGTAGACAGATATAATCTTTTTGTACAGGTTAAGAACTGGCCAGCATACAAAATACGAATACAAAATAATGTTTATTTTAGGCAAATAAATTTCTTGATGCTTTAAATACATTTACTCTGTTAGCAAACTACCATTTTGTTGAAAATGTTGAGCAAGGGTATTTGTTTCTTAACAGAAAGGGGAGGTGCAAGGCCAAGCGAGTGGCATAATGTAAAGACATCGAAACTTTACAAGTGCTTATTTAGGTGTTAGGGTAGATACATGTGTGTTGAGTGCTTCTCTTATGTAGGTCACTTTCTACCTTATTACAGTAATTACATAACTTGCTAGTTGTATAAATGAGTTTCTTGGATATTATTCTTTCTTTGTAGAGTAATATATTTTACCGTAATATTTCCAATTGTAATCTGGACCGTTCTCAATATGCATGATTGTAAATATTTTTAATTATTAGTCATCAGAACGTGTTTTCTTTATGTTGAGCATGAGTTAAGCTCCTTTTAAAAAGCATGAGTTTTGAGCGAGAGTTAACTTACTTTGAGTTTGAGCTGAGCTAAGTTCATTTCAAAAGTGAGTGTTCACAACCCTGATAATTTCATAAAACTCCATGCTATCGTCAGCCTAGGATACATGGGGAATATTTACACGCAATTCGAAATTCTATGTCTAGTGGCTTTGTAGATCTGAAGAACAGGAAGAAAACTTCTAAGACTATCTTTCTCCCATGAAAGTGTCGAATTTCTCAAACTTCAGTCTTATCTATAATCTAGGGTAGACGGAGATTACTTTTACTAATAAAATTCAAAGGCTGTGCTAGAAATAATTTTGGAAATCTAATAATAAGTGAGTTAGTAGAATTATTCTTCTATCAGAAAGTTAAATCTCTCTTTCTTCAATCAGTTCTGTTGCTGTGGCTAGGACAATTTTTCAAAAATAGGAAAAAGAAAAAAAAATTACGGCGGCTAAATGTTCCCGTAAATTTTACAACTCTACTCCTGGAAGCGAAGTGTCTCCCAGTTCCCTATACACATCAGGCAACTTTGAGCTAAAGTGTCGTTTGGATCGCCCTGACAGGACCGCGATTGACGGTGCAGAACTATCATGAGCCTCCATGTAAACGCACGAAAAAATAATAATAAGTTTTTGGAGGTAGGTCTAAGTTTCCACGTTCTTCTCATACGTTTTCCGTAACAAGTGCTTATGGAAAACTTCGTCGTCAAGAATGTCTTTAGTGGTGTCGGACGAGACTAGTATCGAAGCGAATGGAGGGGATGGTATTCAGCACTGAGAGTCATTCATATGTGGGACATACGTCATTTACATTCAGATGACCCGGAATGTTTGCGTTTGCCTGACATTCTGATATTGGAAGCGATAAGCTACACGCACCAGTCCCACCTGGTTCTTCGTCCTCAGAAAGGTGTTAACAGTGCGGCTGACTTACCATTATATGCATTATGCTTATCCTAATTTTACATCTTGTAAAGAGGGCACAGCGCTCACCTCCGATGCTATGGGTCTCTGGGTCGACCTAGAGTATGTGAATTTTGTGATGGACGGCATCCTGTTCGTGGATTTTGTCGGGTTCTCCTTTTTTCAGATTCTTATTCCGCCAGTTCTATCACAGATATTCACTTTCATTAATCATCCATCTCCTGTAGCCTACAGGGGATAACTTTGGGGCGTAAACTACGAAATTCAGTTGATTTGTACCATTGTTCATGGTATGTCCCTTCAACTCCATCTTGCTATTGCTTCGGAGCTAAGCCTTGTCGACGGGAATGGTGGGTTGCACCTGTTCGTCAACTGGGCTCCAGAAATGACTATGATCCAATTACGCCAAGATCGACAGCGAGGGTGTGCCACCATACTCCATAGACATCCAAGATTTGGGATATTCATTGATATAACCCAATTTCAGATTGAAAGATTACTGAAAAATTTATTATTTTTTCAGAATTTTTGTATACAAAGTTGAACTATATGTAGAAAGTCTCATTCATTCATTTTTAGATGTTCATTTTTTTTTTATTTTTTGTTTATTTATTTTTTCAGAGCATTCATTTTGTGTAAGCCCATAAGTTTATTTTGCACTTTACAAAGGTTTTGTAGTAATTCCTGGAGCTCCGTTATTTTTCAAAATATTGGTTTCAAGCAAAAAGCACTTGAAAGAGAATTATTGTACATTTTATGTCTATTGCATATTTAATCCTTCTGTAGTATAAATATCTTTAAAAGATTGTTGCAAATTAATGTTTGGAAAAAACAAAATGTCATTTTTAAAATTTAAAATTTTTGGAAAATACGAATTGTCATTTTTTAAATTAAAAACTTAAAAGAGAAACATAAGACTCACCGTTAATTTTCTTTCCACAGATAGACTTCGTGGTATTTTACTTTCTAAACTGTTTGATACCTGAAATTCGTATCCTTTCTTTGTATGGGTCTACAAATTGCGAATGTCTGCTATATTCAACCTGAAATATCTAGAAAGGGACACACTTGAAAAATCTCAAATTTTTACAAAACAATCGTTATATACATAGTAACAAGAGGTTAAAATTTTTTATAACTGAGACGTAACGAATTTCTGAGTTGCGGTTCCTTTTAAGTGACGAAATTCGGTTTATTACCAACTAAAGTACACCTAAACTAATGATTCATTGTACAACTAAACTATATACGTTTGGTCTTACGAGGGTTGCAGTAAATGTTTGGATTAACTGCAAAAAAGATAACCTGAAACCAACTATATTTTATTGCTTTTCGAAGTATTTACCCTTATAACCACAATTCAAATATTTTTATTGCTTTTCTAAATATTTGTTTTTAACGACAATACATCTGTCCATCTGTATAAACCAATTGTTGAAGTAGTTTTGTCTCTCAGGAGTAGGTATCTCAGAAACATATTTTGTATGTTGCTACTGCCCCTTCTGGCCTTAGAAATAGCTGCATGCGCAGTTTAGTTTTTAAGGTTAAAAAATGGAAAAAAATAGTTGGAGGCTAGATCTGGTAAATAAGCACGGTGAGACATGAGTTCAACATCTTCACTGTTCAGAAACTCCAGTGTTTGAGCTACTGTGTGAGAAATTGCGTTGATTATCATGATACACAACGATGCCATATTTGGGATTGTTGAATCTAAGTGTACTGACTACTTGTGGAAAACAAATGGTTGTATACTACTCAGCGGTAACTGTTCTGCGATTCACCAAGACTACAGTATATATGTGTACAGATTTCCCGAAGAATGAAACATCCGTAGAAGAGAGGGTCATTTATTTTCATGTTCACACAAGTAGACGTTATCGTTACCTTTCGTTACTATACACCTTGTAAAGACGGCTATACACCTTGTACACGTTAGCAAACAAACATGTTTGTATACAAGATTTGACCTACTTTTGATCGTTTCAGCGTAGTCTTGGACCACAGCACCTCGGGCGTCCTTTTGCCCGTGAGTTAAATTGTGGGGGAATTCAGCGAGAATATAACTTTTACACATAAGTAGTCATACAGAATTATTTGTATTTGACCCATGCCAGTACCTACATGTTTCTGAATTTAACGGTATGTCACATATCGATCACTTTCAGTTAGCTCAATCACACTGTCGATGTTCTCGTGTACTATGGCTGTCACGACCAAACCTAAATTCCTGAAACCAACGTTTAATGGTTGTTTTGGATAGGGCTTCATCAACAAACATAGCACTCATTCGACTGACACATTATTGAAAGTGATAATAATTCATTGTGCGAAAATATTCCGTGGTTAAATCGATATTTTTTCATCAATTTGCTCACTTCAAGCTGCTCCTGTAAAAAATAAATATAAAAAAAGCAAGTATTCTTAGTTGGGAATCTACTTGTATATTGAACACATATTATACTTTACCAATATAACAATTTCGAATATATTGCAAGTTTTTCAATACTAAATTCCAGAAACTTCCAGTTGAACCCTCTTACAGCTCATTGCATGAAGTTTTATTGTAATAATACTTTACTGGGGCAAACTAGTTGATAATCATTTTTCGAAAGAAATAGTTATTAAAAAATAAACGCTGTTTTGTCTTATGTAGCATTTTTAAATAGTCAAAACCTTTTTATTAATAAAGATCCTACACAAAAATACAAACAAGAAGCACCTACTTTAAAGTTTACGCAGTGAAGCTGTCCCCATCCAACTGCCTATGTATCGCGCATATAGCCCATTCAATGAAGGGCGGGAGAAGGTCCAGTATCACAAGAAGTTTAACCAGCTGAACCATTTACAAGTCGCCAGTATCAATTTAAAGATATAATGTCTCAAAAGTCCGTGATTTCCCCCGGTGCTTATTTCGCTATTCCCCTTAAATTTCCTTTTGGAAGCGTTTACGGTATCATTTATCTTCGTTATCATACATTCTACCCCGTTTATTCTTTGATTTTATTTCTAAGATTACGTTCTACAAATAAAATCCAGTGAGATTTTTAACTGGGAGTAACTGTTTAGGAGATATTTGAAAACATTCGTGAAAGCACCCACGAACCATGTATGTAACACAGCCCGACAGCGGCGGCACAGCGTGACAGCTATCCCGCTATCTCCTCCCTGTCTGTGATGTTACCCTTGTCCCACTTTTTGAATTGATTTATTTCATGAATATAATAGAAATGCTCATATCTTTGGATGTTATAATATCATTTCAGAAGTAGGCAGTTGTATCCTCTTTTAAAAAGATCATATTTGATTGCATCGGCAGTTTTGATTCGAAGGGAATTCTTTAACTTTTTCCTCTCTTTCCATGTTATCGTATCTTTACTCATAATGAAATTAACCTACGGCTCCAGACTTTTGTCACATCCGGTATAATAATATTTACAGTAATTTCACAATAAATTTAGTGTAATAACAGTCCCTTTGTCTTCGTAAAAGAAAATAATATCTACATGAAAGAAATATAAGAAAATCAAAATATTCGTCTAAGTATCTCTTTCGGAAGATTCTTCTTCCATTTTCAGCTTAGATCCAATTCGAAGAGGCTTTAAAATATGAAGAGAAATGTGGATAGGTAAAATATGGTTTAAAGGATTAAAAAAATGTGAAGCACGAGTCTTCTGTCAAGAATAAACACTTGCAAATAAAATGAACTGACATTTTGATAGAAGGCTTGTGCTTCAAATTTTTTAATCCTTTTTTACTATTTTTACCTATCCACATTTCCCCTCATGTTTTAAAGCCTCTTCGAATTGGATCTAAGCTGAAAATGGAAGAAAAATCTTCCGAAAGCGCTACTTAGAAGAATATTTTGTTTTTTGTGCTGAGTACTAGCCTTTTGCTTACATACCTTTCTAAACATTATCACCTCTCGCAATACTGTGATATAATATCTGCATATTTACAGTGCAATTCTTTTTTCCATTAGTTCAATAGAAACCTACGTAATTAAACTTCTAAAATTAGACTCTAAGGTCAAACTCCTATTTGGTCATGTGCATACTCGCCATTAATAAAATCTTTAGTTTCCGCCATCACTATTATCAGACAGTCCAGTACAGCAACCTTTCCCAACCTTTTCCACACTGCGCCCCTCCCCCCCCCCCCCCTTGAAGTCTACAATACATGTCAAAGACCCCTTGCAATATATACGGTTAGTGTTTATAGTTTTCCTCATGTTAGGATTATTTTATTTTCCTTTATTTTATTTTTCTTTCTTTTATTTTTCTTTGCAGTGGTATAATCATGTTAGAGTAGTATGATGTCTGCTCTGTAATCGGGTGGTCCTGGGTTTCAAACCTGGGGCCGGACACCGTGACTAAGATGTTGCAAATATCAATAAATCCAGTACGTAAACAAAACTTAACCACAATAGCCTACCCATCAGGTATAGAAAAAAGTATTTTTCTGGAAAAAAAAATAAAATGTAACAACTTCAACAAGTTAACATATGACTTACCGAGGTACACAACTTCAGTCAATGTGATGGTTGGTGTTGTCTTTGAGCCACTAACTTAGAAATGTCAGGATCAAATGAAGAAACTTTTAAGCGAAGATCTGCCTGAGCATCAAGTCTATTCCTGTACTTATTCTTCAGATAAGAAAGAGCAGAAACCGTTGATTCACAAAGGTATGTCGTCGCAAACGACATTAAGCATCGTAGCGCCCTTTTCGAGATTTTGGGATACACTGATCGCGCATGCAAGCAGAAATCAGTCAGTATGGAGGATGAATATTTCATTTTCATACTGGAATCACACGAAAGTTCCAACAACTGATCTTTCTCTTTGGTTGACAACTCGTTTTTCCGTCTCTAGGAAAGAATTTTTTTACCCACTCCAGTTTTTCTTTGTTTAATGGGAAATATTCCATGAATTTTAAGGCCATGGTTTCTAAATGTTGTTTCATGTTCATAGCAACATCAGAAGAAAGATCTTTAGTTGTTAACAAGAAATCGCTATGGGAAAAGAAAGAATCATATTCTTTTTTTTTTTTTTTTGTCTTGGCGGCGGGACCAAACGTTTAGTTTCTTGATTGTTGCTTCAATATTGTCTTGAACCATAAATACAGTAACACTTTTGCCTTGAAGGTTTGTATTTAGGGAGTTTAAACAGCTGAAAATAACTGACATGAATCTAGAATTGGGAGCCAAGTGAAATCGTTCAAACGGCAACTCAATTCGAATTTGAAGTCTAAAAGAAATAACCTAACTTCATCGCGGAGGTCGAAAAGACGGGTCAAAACTTTTCCACGAGATAACCATCGAATTTTGGAATGTAGCAAGAGGTGTTGGTCACTCCCCATTTCATTGCACAGTGCATTGAATAATCGAGAGTTAAGAGGACGACACTTGATATAATTCACAATTTTCACTGCATTGTCCAGAACACTTTTCATTTTGTATGGCATATCACGTGAAGGTAATGCTTCTCCGTGGATACTACAGTGTGTCCATTTCGCTAATGGAGCAGCCGATTGAATGTGGACTGTCAGTCCTTTATGTTTGCCAGTCGTTGCTCGAGCACCGTCTATGTTAATGCCAACACAACGTGACCATTCTATGTGATTCTCCACCATAAAAGAATTAAGAATTTAGAACATAGCTTCTGTCGTTGTATGAAGCGAAAGCTGTTTACAAAACAAAAGGTCTTCTTGTATGGTACTGTCGTGTTCATATCTGACAAAAGCTAATAAAGCAAAGTGAAGTATTCACTGTCCATCACTCGTGCTATTAACATGTCGTGCGCATTTCCAGCCACTTCTTCGATTCTTTTTTTGATAGTATTGTTAGATAATGAAATTGAAGATAACTCGTTTGATAATTTTTCCCCAAACATTAGGCGTGTCATCACTTTGAAGCTGGAAGAACCATCTCTTCACCAATTGTCCGAGACAATCCTTTTTTCGCAATTAATAAAGCTACTTAATAAGAAGCCAACACTGCCTTTTCGTTATTTTGTCCAGAGGAAATGTCCTTAAGTATCTTTTTCGAAGCACTAAGTTCTGTTAGCTTGTTTCTAAAATACTCAACCGGTCTTTGAACCAGCTCAGAATGTTTACTTTCGACGTGTCGTTGCAGTTTCGATAGTTTGATACACTCATTCGATAACACTTCGCCACAAACAACACATAGTGGTTTTGAACACCGTTTGCCTCAACTATAGCTCGTCCAGAGTTAAGTCTGTACTGTGGTTGCTTATGGGCTTTTACTTCTGCGTACTTACCCCCTTAAACAATAGATTTCACTAGTGTAGTTTATCTTAAAGAATGTTAAATATTTACCGACGATGCAAAAATAATTTTCGTAACTTCTCTTTTCCTTATAAAGTATTTAATTAGCTTTTAATGGCTAGTTTTTTTTTTCTAAACTCGAAGGGGGAAGACACGATAAGCGTAACGGCTGCTAAAACGTTGCCTGTGCATTTTCACGTGACTAAAACTGTCTGCTCAAAGATACCGTTGCCAACTGACAAGAAATTTCACCGTAGAAATTTCACATTCGAGCGTTCATTAGTATTGTCACTTCCACTGATTTCAAGTACGAAAAAAGGTAGCCAAAACGGAATAAAAGTACGCCCAGAAAGAATTGAATGAACTCTTTCTGATTTTAAGAAAAAGTAAAATTTTACTTCCATCTCTTTTTCTTTTTTTGTTTTTCTATCTCAACCAAAGAAAAATATTTTAATCAAAAAAGGAAGGAGAGCGGAAATGTTGTTGCAGCTTAACGCGAGATTCGAACAACTTGTCTCCATCGGGAATTGAACCCAGGACCCTTTGATTACAAGGCGGCGAGCGTAACCAGTCATCCACGGGGGCACACTGAATAATAAGGCAGTAAGAATTTCAGGGGATCGTCTGCTGGATGTTTTTTCAAGTACTTCAGTTTTATTAGGTCTATTATTATTATTATTATTATTATTATTATTATTATTATTATTATTATTATTATTATTATTAATTAACCAAGCTACAGCCATAATCCATATCTTTCCAGAACTATTAACTTATTTGTATTAAATATAAACGCTAAATGTAAAACTTCTTAGGCCAAACACTGATTCATGAAATGTTTCTCGGAACATCTGAGTTCGATTATTAATTATATATAGGTCTATGTATTCCTCGTCGGGTAGGAAATTTCATATTTCTTTTATCTTCCGTGCATTGAAATTTCTTTGGGAGTTTATAACTGACTGTGATTTCTGTCGGGTTTCATAATAGCATTGGTTTCAGAAACTACACCAGGAAATAGGGAGACAGTTTGGTGCGGTGAGTGGGGCCAATAGCTTACCTACTGTATTGTCTATTGTCGCGCTAGATGACTCATGTCAGATTCCAAACGAAATTCTTCTCTGTTGTGTCTTTGCTATTGTGCAGTGTGTGGCAGACTGTGGTCTCTGAACATTCGGCATTTTCTTGATTGTGTTCATTTACTTACTGTTCTGTTCTGGGAACAAAATCGCGCCGTCTGTATGTGCCTAGGTGCGTGAGTGTGTGTTAATATATCAAAATGGAAGAAATTACAGCCAGCACCTCTTTTAAGCGTAAGAGTGGTCAAGTGTTGAAGAGCAAAGAAAGGGCTATTGTTATGAACGTGTTTAATTATTTAAAACAGAAAAACGCCGGGTAAAAGTATAAGTTGTTTTGGGTTGGGTTGGAATGATGATGATATGGAATTAATTGATGCTTTGGAGTGCGATTGATTCAATGTGGTAAGTTGTTTTTATTATTATTATTATTATTATTATTATTATTATTATTATTATTATTATTATTATTATTATTATTATAAATATTAATATTTATTAATCGTTGTGGTGTGGATTTCTTTTTTTCCTACGTGAGTTGGCAACATCAGTCGGCAGTATAATAGAAGCGCGATCTGTTCTGCATTTGTTTTTAATGCCCAACTTGGCATCGCTGTTCCCATAAGACCAACAGTCCACTCTTTAAGTCTGGATAAGCTATACAGTAAATCCCATCTCTAAATATTTATCACAATATTTGCGTAATTTCTTTGGAACTCGCACAGTTTCCTTATTTTCTCCTATAATGTCAGTAGTTTCGCTTCTTCCGCGTTTGAGCGAACCTGATTTTAGCCATCGATTCATTATGTGAAATTCACACGCACATACACATAAACTCCCGATAAACACGATGCCCTAGCTTCGAAAGTACACTACTCTCCACTAACATTAACTATCAAGTGTAGCTGTGTTCTGGAATATTATTCAGAGTATTTCTTTCCAACCCCTTCAAGGCTTGCATTCGGAACTAGATAAAGAAATAGTAAGGTGTAAGCTTATCCGCCTGATGCTCAAGAACCACAGCATAAGTTCAGTGCACCCAGTTTGTTAAAAATATTGGCAGGGTTGTACCAGCCGCATCTCACTCGCCAGATTTTCTCTTACCATCTACCTCATGCGGCAATTTATGAAAAAATGAAATGAAATCTTTAAGTTTTACGTCCCACGGTTATGCCGGTTAGGCTGAAGGAGACGGTGAAGATGAGAAATGAATGAAATGGTGGAATGAAAGAAGTGGGAGGAAACGGGAGAAACCCGAGAAAACCCACGAGCACGATGTTTGTCCACCACAAAGTTCACACGGCGCGAGCTGGGATCGAACCAGGGACCTGAAGCACCGGAGGTGTGTGGCAATTTAGTACAATAATTTGTAAATAAATAATCTGGAGGAAACAGCACTTTTCGCACGTGTAACAACAAAAGCTATGGAAACGGTGCAGGGGGAGGGAGGAAGAATAGCTTGGGTCAAGGGTTTTTGAAAAATGAAAGAATGCCGAGGAAGAATTTCTCATTCCCCCTTTCCTTTTGAGTCTTCTATTGTGTGAAAGAAGATTTTTGTTTGAAGATATTTTACAGCACGTACTGTACATCAGTCTCTACAAGCTTTTTGGCTCTGTTAGTATCTATCTATCTATCTATCTATCTATCTATATATATATATATATATATATATATATATATATATATATATATAGAGAGAGAGAGAGAGAGAGAGAGAGAGATAGAGAGAGATAGATAGATAGATAGATAGATAGATAGATAAATAAATAAATAAATAAATAAATAAATAAATAAATAAATAAATAAATAAATAAATAAATAAATAAATAAATAAATAAATAAATAAATAAATAAATAAATAAATAAATAAATAAATAAATAAATAAATAAATAAATAAATAAATAAATAAATAAATAAATAAATAAATAAATAAATAAATAAATAAATAAATAAATAAATAAATAAATAAATAAATAAATAAATAAATAAATAAATAAATAAATAAATAAATAAATAAATAAATAAATAAATAAATAAATAAATAAATAAATAAATAAATAAATAAATAAATAAATAAATAAATAAATAAATAAATAAATAAATAAATAAATAAATAAATAAATAAATAAATAAATAAATAAATAAATAAATAAATAAATAAATAAATAAATAAATAAATAAATAAATAAATAAATAAATAAATAAATAAATAAATAAATAAATAAATAAATAAATAAATAAATAAATAAATAAATAAATAACCGTTGGAGTATAGTTGGTTCTAAAGCTACACCAAGTTTTCGTATCAGCAGTAAAACTGTCAAATGGTTATAGACTGGAATAGTGATGTCGTCATTTCCTCTTCGGTATCATGGTGATCGCCATGTTTTTTCTAAACAAATGCATGAACCGATAGGAATACTATGAAGTATACTGTTAATAAGAACACGCAGTTAATAATAATTTTAGAATATTTTGAGTACAAAGTAAAGGTGGCAGGAAAAAATACAAATTAAGAATATGGGTCCACTATTTAGAAAATTTACGATTAAATTTAGCAATTAACGAAATAACATATAAGGAACCTTTTTCTACTGGGGCCACATCTCTAGGTAATCTGACAAGATAGAAATTGCATAAGAGATGCCAGCGCCATTACCACGCAATGAACAATGAACAAAAGCAACTATACCCAATGTAAAACCTCTATGGAACAGACTGATGAACTGTCGGCACAGTGAAAATAGAACAAACATATTTGTTCTGAGAATTTTCAATCAGGACCAATTTCTGATCGGTTAACATGCATAGGATCGGTCCTTGTATTTCCTACTTACTTTAAAAATATATACTGATAGTACAACAAGAAAACATCCAATTATGTATGTTCAGCATAAGTTTTAAACACTATTTCTGTAGACCTAAACGTTTGTAATGTAATGTGTGATACTGATGGTACTAAATAAAAATTTTCCAGCATTGTTTCAATTTAATATCCAATATACCTAATAAATAAGCTAAATATATTGACACTTAACGTAACATCCAAATGTATAAATAGGCTACACAAAATCCACGATATCAGGGGAAACATTTCACTTTCAACGCTTAACATATTTTAACAGATTATTTACCTAATTGCTTGCTTTTTCTATCTTTTTGTAGTTTCATTCATTGAATATTTTTAAACATATACAAGTGTTGCTTTTACTCTAATGTTTGCAATCCGGAAGTTAACGCGTTACTGTTTTTGCTTTGCACTTAGGTTCTTAGGCCATGTTGTTTAGAAAATAAAACTACGATCACCATGGCAACGAGACGGATGTGGCGTCACACTATTTCAGTTTATTAGCGGCCACGTGCGGTTTGACAATCAGTTGTATGTTGCCGGTATTATAAAAACGTAGCCGCTCTCCCTGTCGCCAATATAAACAATAAAGACGAACTATTCTTCGTACTCAGTGTTCCAAACCAATAAGTAGACAAATATAACAACAATAACCACAGGTCACTCAACTAAGTAATTTCCTATCCTATCCTTTTAAGATAATAATAATAATAATAATAATAATAATAATAATAATAATAATAATAATAATAATAATAATAATAATAATAATAATAATAATAATAATAATAATAATAATAATAATATGATAGTGTTTATGTCCGAGCCGTTTCGGGCTACTTTACATTTTCAGTAATGCTCGGAAAATAGAATTGATCCTGGACCACCCATTGGACCGATATTGTATTTTTACCAACATATCGGGTTTACCCGATTGACCCGTATGAATCCGGTTGGCCCGTTTGACCCTATGAATACGGTTGTCCTGATAACCCCGTTTTTATGAAAACAAACTTAGTCTGTCATTATTGTAAATGGTGTGTTGTTTCACTTTATGATCATAAAACAAATTATACTATTTACCGTGTAAAACTTTTAGCGAGTCTATCGGGTCAAACAGGCCAAACGAGTTTATCAGGTCTAACGGTGGAATAAACTAAATGTAACGGGTATCGGGCGAGTACCTCTTTACCCCAAAAGTTTTAACACTAATTATAGGTTAAAATCATAATTAAGAGTTCTAATTGTTTGCTTTTTTTAGTTAGCCGACCAACAAACTTGAGGTTACATAAATTAAAATGCTCAAATCTAAATTTTTGCATTGTATTATTACAATGAGCATGAACGTGATTTACTATTAGGAGTTAACGTGATGCACTAATGTTAGTCTTTTATAAATAGCATTATTATTGAAGTTTTCCAATCACGCTAATACTAGCCTATATTAGTGTAAAAGCTACGGATGCCAGACGGAAAAAGCGTTGCACGATGCTACTATGATAACCGTAATGAGCCATACTGAGAACTGAATACATTTCTACCTGAGTTGGAGCGGCAACGCCGGAATCAAGTTACAAAGAAGGATTTATGGTAGGGACAAGTAAATCCTTAGATCTTGACCTTCGAGGAAAAAAAATTGGTTATGTTCTGTTGCCTGCTATATATAGGCAACTTCTTGTAGGTCGAATTATCACTTCTCACGCAAATTGACTCATTATTATTAATTCGATCATTTAACTTAAAATGGTGTATTTTTCACCACTGTGTGTGCCTTTCTAAGATTGGCTTGCGGACCCTCTGATATAGTCTTGCGGACCCCAGGTTGGGAAAGGCTGCACTACTGTATTCACCGATTGACAATCAACTTATCCGACCTTGTTTGCGGGACAAAACACAATATATAAAAGGATTTATTGTTGTGGCTGACTGCAGAACTTTCCTTTCCCATCCAGTTTCTCGTCCTGATTCCAACTTCCATCTCCACTCAGTTTTTCAGGCCACCTCCGCACTTGTAGGTACGTCCTGAATAGAAGTTAACTTACATAGAGTGTCTATCGGTCATGAAAGTCAAGAAATTTAGCTGTTAGGTCACTTTTTTTAATCTGCAAATATATGTAGAGGCTGGAAAACTTTGTTGCATAAAACGTCAAAATTCACCCCCAAAAATATCTATGGCTGACTTTAGACGCCACCATATCACAAGCAACACGCTCCTATCGCATGCTTGAAACTTCGGCCTAATTCGCACCCAAATTCGCTCTTGAAATTGTCCTTGAATTGGCATCATTGAGCAATGACGATGAAAATCGCATCGCACCGCCGAAACCACCTATGTATCTAACCAATTTATGCAACTGCCGCGTAAAGTTAACTAATAGAGTGAACAAATAGAACGGGATACCTCGAGTAGATACGTTTGGTTATTGAAGTGTAAGCAAAAGGAAAAAAAAACTGAACAGGAGTCATCGCTAACAGGAATGCAAACAACTATTCCGTTCAAGAAAATTCTCAGTGTTCCGGGAAAAATTGTCAAGATGTCAACGATAAAGCAAAACTTAATGAAGCTTCACATGTTGTTCTGCCTGCATGTTCATCCACAGCTACTCCTCTGGGATTTCTATATATATATATATATATATATATATAAAGATGATGTCCCGAAAGCCGAAATCTTATGGGCACTCAGTGATTCGAATGATTTATTTTCGTTAGTTTCCCCGATAGTGTTATAGCTCAAAAGTTTAAGATGCAGAAAGATAAACTTGGCTACATTGTGACGTTCGGCCTTGGGATGTATTTTCAGATCATTTTGATTCAACAAGTACGTGCATGTGATTTCTACTATACCGTATATCATTAGACGAAAGTTTGAACAAGATTGTGTAAAAAGGGCAAATAAATATGGTGGTTCGCTATTGGGATTCAAGCACAAACAAAGTCACAACTTGTTACTTGACGCCAATGTTTTTAGGTCATAGTACTGCAAATGATTTACTAAGTGCATTTACGAGTGGTTTGTGTAAACTAGGACTATCTGTTAATAAACTAATTCAAATATCTGTTGATGGTCCGAATGTAAATTTTAAGTTTTTAAGTGATTGCGGGAAGGTCGTGAAAGGTGAAAATACAGATACAGATGTAAAAAGAACTTAATAACATTGGTACATGTTCTTTTATAAAGTACATGGCTCTTACAAAACTGCACATATGAAGTCTGATTGCAAAATTAATAATTTTTTACGAAGTGTTTACTATCTCTTCCAAGATTTTCCCTCTAAGCATGCAGATTTTGTGTGTATCACAACTTCTTTATTCCCGTTAAAAATGTCTTTTGTTAGGTGGATCGAAAATTCAAAGATAATTGGAAGAGCGATAGAGATGTTGCCTTTTTAGAAGAGATATGTCAATGAAGTGTCGTCAACCTCCGGATACAGAAAATTTCCAAGTTTTTACGCAAGTTTTTAGCAGACAACTTGCTACAAATGAAATCTTCATTCCCGTAATCAGTAGTATTAGAACTAGAACATTATCTGACAGATTTTCAATCGCACAAGTCTCTTTTACCATTCATGTTTGACGAACTTTATTCTGTCCGCAGTATTGGTAATCGTTTTTTGAAAAAGAGTGTAATGCCTTCTGTTAAAACAGCCAAGCAACTGGTAGCTATGGATGTAACAAAGACAAGAGAATCTTCTGGATGTTAGATCAGTGGATATTGGCTTTGGTGCAATAGCAGCATGCAAAGGAGTACAAGAAATTGAAATTCTTTCTTTCAGAAAAAATTGCAGAAATTTTCTCGCTTCTTTGTTTATATCATTACTTAATCAGAAATCACAATTGCGAACGGTTATGATGAGGGTATCATCGTGTCTTTTTCCATATGTGATGACAAATAGTTATTTGAGAGAATCACGTATTACTAGACAGGTTAGATATATTTCTTATGAAAATTTTCAGTCATAATAGAAAACTTGTAGAATTTTCTAAACATATGCTTACAATGTTCCATGGAAGTAGTGCTATAAAAAGAGGATTTTCTGTTAATGTTTAGTGGGCAACCTCTCTGAACATTCTTTGATTTCCCAATGTTCGTATATTATGCCGTACTATCCATTGAAGGTTTACATAAGGCATCAGTAACAGTCTATGATCATTGATGTGAGAAGTGCATCGTTGAAACCAATGGAAGCTTTGAAGTAAAACGAGATGAGGAACACGAAAGACAAAGCAAAATCAAAATGGGAGCAGAATACCTTAAAAGAGTTGAAGAAAAGGAGATTGTTACAACAGACCGAAGAAATTGAAGCACTGCAGAAGGAGATCGAGAAAGCTCAAAAAAGGGTAAAAACAATGTTAGCCAACTTAAGAGATAGAATTCATCAGTACAATTGTTTACAGTGTGACATTTTCAAAGGATTGGTAAGGATTTGTAAATATATGTACATCTTGTGTATTTAGTTATGTAATTTTAAGATTAGTGGATTTCTGAGTGCTGTTGGTTAGTTACCGAACAAAGCAGACTATATATAGTGAATATACTGAGTGATGTGAAAAGCCACCAAGTTTTTATCGCTCCAGTGAACAGCCTTTGAAAGTAGAGATAAGATAAAGATAAGTGCTAAAGAATATAGGTACTGTTATTAGTTTTTGAATGTTACGAAATATTATAGTTTGGTAAAGAAAAGCCACGAAATTTCATTTTGGAATTTTAGTAGACACTCTGTTACATGCCTCTATTGTGGAAGGTAATTTGGCAGTTCCCTAATTAGATCTGAGAGTAGTTCTTTTGTGATAAAAATAAATCTAAAATATCGTGCTTAATTTAAACTGACAGCGATTCATTCCCCCATACAAACTTAGAGTAAACCTCTTTCCACCGGTCAACTGTTCTTACTTGTGTACAAAGCCTAGTGTACAGCTACCAAATTTGAACAACATACAGGTTTTAATTTACCCAATCCATAGAAACAACATGTGTTATTGTTTGTGCAAGAAGAACTTTTTTACGCAGTGGCAATAACTAGCGATTCAGAGTTGTAAACACTTTGGTCTGGTTCGTATTTCTTGGTTTATAAAAATAATTTTCTTATTTTGTGGAGTAAGAACTATTGATAGGACCAACAAATATGTGTGGGAACCAACAACCACAACTTTCGGTCTGTGATTAAGTTTTTCAATGGCAGCTCGTACTAAAGCAACATTGGCATCTTTGTCTGCCGTAAAAGTAAAACCATCTCCTTCTTTCAGTTTCTAAGAAAGCTGTTTCCAATAAGTTAGTTTTACTTCTGTGCCGGTCTCTCATGTATGCGGATAGCACGAGAAATGAAGTGGTTAGACAGGGTATGTGAGTAGAATAGTATTGCACGAACAAGGAAATGGATGGAAAATTACCTTTCGATTGGATAACAATTTATTATAACAAATAGAGAAAATGCAACAACTACATTAGACTCAACAACCGAAAGGTTATGTAATGAAAATCCTTACTGTTGTACAATTCCCGTTTTGACTCTGCAACAGTGGATAATTATGTTTAAATTTGACCAAACAAAGGTTACGAATTTCAAAGAGGTTTGTCCTAAATACAAATTTAATCTCTACAAAAGGGGACATGGAAAATATGAGCAATAAGGACAACCTTATGCCGAAAGCAACTGAAATTTAATATAAAGAATTAAATTAACTACAAACAAAAATATAAAATAAAGATACAACTACTTAAATCTATAATTACATAAGGTTTTTGTCCTTATTCTCCATACCTTCTCACAATTGTACAAACCCTTGCATTACACTTAGTTAAACGTTTCACTTAAATCACATAATATCGAAACCACTGCGAAAAAATTAACAGTAAGAATTTAGGGATGTTGACGGACGGCTTACCGAAACTGCAATACGACGAGTAATCGGTAGTCATAACTTACAACATTTCTGATAGATGATAGCACAATACAATGTTCGCTGTCACAAAACTAGCTGCACTGACTTCTACCGGAAATAATCTAATGTCCAATGTCCCTACTTGTCAACTTGTTGAATATAATTATTACATGTTTGAACTTCACCGTTTCATACTCCCCACGTCCGGGAAAATTTTCCAAAGGAAAACATGATATTTGGAGTTCAAAAAAATTGATCATTCCAAAATTTGATCGAGTCTTTAAAAAATCAACCATGCACTAGGAAAACTTTGAACTCACCGCCGGCGCAGTTCCAATTTCTTACTTGATCCTACTTTGGGCCCACATTTTCGGAACACCTCACAGGCAGGGAAGTCCCAGTTTCTTTCGCTGAATACTCCTATAGCGACAAACGCTGGAGCTGCCACGTAGCTGACTGGTAGTAAGAAGTAGACTCGTCCAAATCAGACAATTCAGGGAAATCGGCTGTCGATGCAATCTCACAGGGAAATGACAAACATTTTCGTTGACATGGAACCATACGATAACAACACATATCCTGCAAGGAATATAAAACACACAGTATACACGTAACACATAAGATGAATCATATATTCTAATTGCATATTTCTTTTAACATGTTTCAAACTGAAATATTTAATTTTATACCCTTATCACACAAGACTATGATGTTTTTCCTTAAGGGAATTACTTTGTTACATCTCTTCTAGGATAATATTTCTTTATAAAGGAGACATGCCTTTTAATTTTCACATTATTATCATTAATTGACATCAACCAGACTGAGTTAGGCGTAGGAGAAGAAAGCATTTGGTATGGGCCATCACATACTTGAGATAAACGTGGCATCACTTTCTTTTCCAAAGAAGGCTTTAATATCTTCTTGACCAATACCTGTTCACCTACAGGTAGGTTAATCGGAACGTGCCTTCTATTATAAAATGCTTCCTTTCGCTTCAACGCCTTTTCTATGTTATTAACAATGGTAGAAGCTAATTGCTCTTTATTTTGAGAACTGTCTAGGATTCCCAAATCCACAATCCAACGGACATCTAACGGGTTCAACAAATGTATGCGTTCCGTCTGGCGTTTTCCTCGTCTCAGCATTTTCGCTAGAATTCAGCATATACTAAACCTTGTAAATATGGTCCATCCATTTAGTTTGGTTTTTACTCACATACGCCTTGAGGACTAATTTTATATTACGATTTTGGCGCTCTGTCTTATTACTCGACGGTGAGTAAGGAGCTGTAAAAAAGTTCTGAGTCCCCAAACTAAACAAATAATGCTTGAAACAATCAGACGAGAAATAAGAAGCATTATCATGAAGAACTCGATGAGCATACCCGTACATATAAAAGATTTTGTCAAGTGTCTGACATGCTCTTTGATATCAGAGTTCTCAAAGGCTCAATGACAAATCGACTATAAGCATCTGTGACTACTAACAGATACTGTACCCATTACTTGGTACCATGGTCTCATTATATCGATGTGGAAGAAGCTGTTTGCATATGAATCCTTCTCAGTATAATATTTACCGTACATAGGATGATCACGATCCTTTATACTTTTTTTTAAGTCTCCACTTTCCCCTGCCTTTGCCATTTTATATGGTCTTATTAAATGGCAGACGCTACTGCCTCTTACTCGTAATTCTCTCTCTACTACTTTTTAATTTTTTTTTCCCGTATGATTTCTCTCCTCTTTTTATGATTGGCCTCAGTTAGGGTGAGACGAGGCTTACCTTTTATTGGCATGATAACTAAAACAAAATTTAAATCATGCCATATTCTTTATTTTTCTTTCTTTTTTCTTATTGTTTTATTTCCTTTTTTAAAAAAAAATTGAAAAGATAAACAAAGACACATACACACACATATACATGAGCAGGAAACACCTTGCATAAAGTGTAAAAGTAAGCTGAAAAGAGAAAAGAAATAACTAGTAACTAATTTAAACAAGTATTACCAAATTAGTAAATAATTTAAACAAGTATTACCAGGATCTTTTTTTCTTTAACTAGTTACCTCCCCTGTATGAATTTATTTCTTAATGTTATTCATACCTGTCTTTCCCACTAAAAAGAAAGTTCTTTGAAAGGAAATCGGACTTCCAGATTTCCAATTTTTCGTTAGTTGTTAGTTCTGGAAATCAACATCAGAACTGTTTTGGTCTGAATTTCTCTCACCAGCTTTGTAAAGTCTTCTTATTTTCTTTCTTCTTCTAAAACACTTGTTATATTTTAAAATCCTGCCACCACTAGCAAAACACTAAACAAGGCACTATACACTAACACAAGTAAGGAACGTGAAGGTTTTTAAGTTCTCTAATTGTCATCAGAACTTAGTTTTTTTCTGTTTGATTAGTTTTATTTTCTTATAATTCTTTATTTCTTTATATTTACAATATAGGGTGTGGGTCTTGTTAATTTCTTCTTCTTTCATCGTTTCTTTCCTTCCACAAGTTTCTTGATACATGTCTTGCAACAAATTGTAATTTTCCTAATTTCATTTTATCGCTTATTAAAGTTTGTATATTATCCCTTTTTAATTGGTCTCTTATTTCTCTTATTTTGTTATTTGTTATATAATTATTGCAATTCCAGAAGACATGTTCTGGTGTTTGTACTTCATTACATGTACATTTATCGTCATTAATTATATTAAGTCTTCTCAGATGAGATTTATACGGTCCATGTCCAGAGATGTATTCTATTAATTCACTGCTTATTGTTCCCATTTCTTCTCTTATTTTTAAGTTTGGGATAATGGTTCTTGTTCTTTGTCTCTTTATCGAATCCCTCCGTTCATCTTCCCACTTCCGTTTAATCAGTTTGTTAATATCGTCTTCGGTGCTTGGCAATTCTCCCGTAATTTCCAATATCTTCGTTCTCTCATTATTCTTTAGCCACGTCTTAATACATCTTAATATCTGAAGGTGTATGGGTTCTTCATTGGCCAAAGTTGTATTGTTTCTGCAGAGATAGTTTTTATGATGCCATGGGTTCTAATTAGCATTAATCGCTGCACTCTTATTAATTTTTGCCTTAAGTTTTTGTTTAGAAACAGTCTATGACCCCAGATTCCGGCACAATATTGTGCAATAGCCATTAGAATAGCTTTGTTGTACAGCGGTGGACACTTCTAAATGGTACAGCCATATGGAGATTTACGGCTAAGGTGTACCATTTAGAAGTGTCCACCGCTGTACAATTTAAAAATTTTTCTGTCAATTTTAAAATCTTTCATAGCCACTGTTGAGAGTTTGTTGGCTATTTTTTTCATCTTCTCTGTTGTTTCAGTTATATGTTTTTCGTAGTTTAGTCGTTTGTCTAGCCATACACCTAAATATTTGAATTCATTCATAATTCCTATTTTAGTGTTCCTAACTTTGATTATGGGTTCTCTCTGTAGTGTTTGGCCAAATACTGTAATTTTCGTTTTATTAACCGATAGAGTTAATTTATTTTCTATACACCATCTTTCTAGATTTTCTAATATTATATTTCCTTTTTGCTCTATTTGTCTTCTTGAGGATGCTGCCATCACAATTGCTAAATCGTCCGCATATCCAACTACGCCTAATGTTTCTTTTAGATTGTTTAGTTTTCTTAAACATGGTTGGAAAGTAATGTCCCACATTGTAGGTCCGCATATTGAACCCTGTGGGCATCCTTTGGTGCTTATTGTTGTTATATCTTTTTCTGGAGATTTTAATGTAATGGTTCTGTCAGTACAGTAATCCAGCATGATGTTGTAAAGAGCTTTACTAATTTATAGTTTTTTGAGTTCTTTAAAAAGTGCGGGCCACCATAGATTGTCAAAAGCACCACTAATGTCGGCATAAATAACAACTTGGTACTTTTCCAGTTTACCTTCTTCTATGAGGTCAATTAGTCTTTTTACAGCTGTTTCGGTGCTTTTTCCTTTTCTGAAACCATATTGTAATTTGTCATTATTTAAAATTCTGCTTTTGTTTATTCTTTCCACAATGGTTCGTTCGAAAAGTTTACTTATTACATTTAATAAGCAGATAGGTCAATAAGATTTTGGATCATCATTTTTTTGTCATCTGACTTTTTGAATATAATTAAATTTGCTCGTTTCCACCTTTTTGGAATTCGTCCGTTTTTAAAACACAAGTTGAAGAGTTTTGCCAGGTATGGTGCCCATGTGTCAGCATTATGTTTAAAAATTTCCGATTTTATTCCATCCGGTCCAGGAGCTTTTTTGCTTTTAAGTCGTTTTATGTTATTTATTATTTCTTGGTTTTCTATTCTGTCTTTCTAAAGGTGGTAATTGCATTTCTCTTCTTATGAAACTTTGTGAGTTATTATCTTCTTCAGGTATATCCTGTGGTAATAGAGATTTTATTAGATAGTCTATTGTTTCTTCCCAATTATTTGTATATGTACCATTTGTTCTTTTTAGGGTTGAGAGGGTGGTAGGTATTTTAACTTTATTAGTTATAATTTTGTAGGGTTCACCCCAGGGATCTAGATTTAAATTAGTTTCAATGTATGTTTTCCAGCTATTTTTCTTTTGATTCTATTATTTTATTTTCATATTTTTGTCTTAACTCTCTATATTTGTTTAATCTGTTTTGTCTTAGATTATTTTCTGTTGTATGTTGATAAAGTTTCCTAGCTTTACGTGTTTTTCTTTTCAGGTCTTGTAGTTCATTGGTCCAGAAGGTATCTGTTTTGATGTGTAATCCTTTAGTTGTCTTTTTTGTTTTTGTTGAGTTTTTAATTGCTAATTTTATTGTATCTTCTATTTTCTGGGCTAATTCATCTAAGTTGCTCTCTTCTTCTATCTGTGGTAGATTTATCGTTTGCCAGAACCTTGTCCAATTTATCTTCTCTGGGTTATATATTAATGTTTCGTCTGAAGATTGAAAATAACTTATTTCTTCTTGTTTGGTTGGCTTTACGATATCAAATATTATTATATTATGATCGCTTATTGTTGCTGAATCGAGTACTTTCCAATTTTTATTCTATTACTCAATCTTGTAGAAGCTATTGTCTGATCAATGTTTGATTCCCCCTGACTGTTCTTAAAAGTTGGTGGATTCCCTTCCTCATTTATTATTATTATTATCATGACCAATTCTTCAACCCTTTCCCCTCTATTGTCCGTTTTGTTGCCGTGCCATAGTGTTGATTTGGCATTTGAATCCATACATATTAAGATGTTTTCTTCTTTATACATTTGACAAAATCTTTCTATATTATCCAAAAAAGGTTGTATGCCCATGCAAAATTGACAATAACAGTTGATTAATTTAATGTTCCCTAGATTCGTTCTCAATTCCACACATACCGTCCAATTATTTCCAAATTGTGTTATATTTAATGTTTTGATGTTTTTATTTCTGTTTATGATTGCAGCTTTTGGTTTCCATCTACGTTTTGAGGAATCTGGATCTCTCCTGTGTGGTTTCTCGCAATAATTGTTTCACAGTCTCCCATGTTAATCAACTTGTCATTTCTTGTGTAAGGCTCTTGTACAACTATTATGTCTGCTTCTACTTTATTTGCTAGTTCTTTAATTTCATCCATAGCCGTCTTTGCTCCCATAGCGTAGATTTGAATGATTGTTAATTTTTCTTCATTTAAGAAATTTGTCATAAAATGCTTTTGAGTTTGTCATAATTTATCTTAATTTTTTTTTTTTTTTTCTGTATTTAAAAGTCGATTTTTGCGATTGTGCGTTCGTATAGCATTTTATATGTTGCACACTCTTGTTCGATTTTAGCATTGACTTTTCTTTCTCTTGGTGCATGGGATACAAACCTTGGCTTTATCTTTATTCACACATCCCGACTTATCGTGCCCCCCCCCCCTGTCCACAGAAAAAACAAACTTTCTCTTCTTTGCAGTGTTTACTGATGTGACCATAATCAAGACAAATATTGCATTTTGAGACAGTAATAAAGTCTTTTATTCCATGAGCTTCGAACATTAGATATACTCGTCCTTCTTTCAAAAGTTTTCTTCTAATTTGGGAAGTTGGTTCAATAACTAGATGTCATTTATTTTGGTTTTTTTGGTCTGGTCCTAAATCTAGGTTTAATTTCTTTGATTGCTTCTGTCATTTCTTGCTCGTAAAAGTTTTGCTCCACTAAAGTTTCGACGATCTCTTCATCTTTGAAATCAGCTGGAATGTTGTATATAATCAATGGTTTCTTCTTCTTCGGTTTTTCTACTACAACGGTTTCGTTTAGTTTCTTGTTATTTAGTAAGCTTCTCGTGTCTTTTTCAGTGGCTGTTTCTACAATGATTGCATTTTTCATTGTTTTAACCGATGACATTTCGATTTTCTCTTTAGCTGAATTGACAGCTTGAAACAATTTTCTCTTTACCTCCTTTATTTCCTCATTCCCATTCGCTTTTAGAAAGATGGTTGGCTTTTGTTTCGTTCGTGCTTGTTCAATTTCCCGAGTTCTTTTACTTGTTTGTACTTGTTCCTTTGATCCTGCAAGGATTGCGGAATACAGTGGCCTCTCTTGTGTGTTTTTTCCCTTGTCGTTTTGTAATTTGGTGATTTCGATTTTTAATTTTTCATTTTCATCTCTGAGCTTATTTATTTCGGTCCTTAGGTATTGGTTGACACCTTCTGTTTTTGATCGTTTCATTAACCATTTGGCTAAATGATTCTTGATGCTTTTAGCTATCGTTGAACTGGCTTTGCTTTTTCTGACTGCTTGGTCAACAAAATCCATGGCCGTTTCGTAGTCCTTACTAATTTCAACATCGTTGTCTTCTTCTTGATCCTTTTCTCCTTCGACCTCATCTCCAGAGATATTTCCCTCTTGCTCATTTAAACTCATGCTGACATTGAGTTTGGTTGGTGAAACTTCTTTTTTTCCTTTCCCACTCTTTTCCTTATCTGGTGAATCTACGTTGGCAGATATCAGTGGCGTACATAATCGCTTACCATTTGATACATTTTATCCCACGTGAAACAGGTTGCCAGCTTACTAAATGTACGCGATCTGCCCGCAGGGCCGCCCCCAACTAATTCATCGTCGAAGAATTTAATAACTGATTACTGCAAGGATTCAGGTATTACTGCTCTAAGGCCACCGTATACCTTCCCATACGTACGCTTCAATAATACATGGTCTCAACAGGTAAGGAACAGCCCTTTTATTCTTTTCCAAGTCATTTATTATTTGTTTTAATTTTGGATCCAGCCTCTGAAGTTCACCTAAAAGTTGATTAAATAATGGCAACTTCCAAAAGTTTACGAATGACAAATGAACAATTTGACCATCAACTTTCTCAATTTCTTGGATCTCTTCCGAAGGTGGTTCAAAATCTACATAACTATACATTGTACTAAGGAAATCTGCCAAATGGTTACTCCTTGACCTAAGGAAAATGATGTTAAAATTATATTTACTAATCTTCTCGATTAAAGTTCCATATTTTGTGTCTTGTGATTATTCAGTATCCATATGAGACTTGCATTATCGCAATAAACTGTGAATTTATTCTGCAAATGCATGTCGAACTTCTCTAAAGGAAGCACCAAGCTCGTCATCTCTAAAGCAAAGATATTTTTTGACCAGTTCAACTCAGGTATAAGCTTACTGATAAAATACACTGGTCTTAAGAAGCCAGAGGTATCATATTGCGATAAAATCGCACTATAACAATGCGAACTTGAATCAACATGAATCACAAAGGGACTTGGGAAATCTAAAACCTTCAACAAGATATAATTTACAAAAGCTTCCTTAATTTGTTCTAAAATTTCATTTTCTTCGTTCCCCCACACAAAGGGAGTTTTTTCACTCTAGTTTATATAAAGGACCTAACAATTCAGCATAATCCTTGACAAATCTTAAATAATAACCAAGAAATTCTAATAACCTTTATTCTCTCCTCATCAATGCACATATTACTTACCATTTGAAAACTCATAATCTAATATTTTAATTCTCCTCTTACACAGCTTAACCTTATGTTTAGATACTGTAACCCCATATTCTATCTACTTTTGGAGTACCTTTTCCAAAATTTCATTGTTTTTCAATTGTGTCGGCATGCACGATTATATCATCAGCAAAAATATCCAAATAATCTCCTACCAGATCACGGAGCATTTTATGCATCAAACTAGTAAGTATAAACCCATTGGGACTGAATTTAAAACCCATTGGGACTTTGGAGAAGCCTAATAAACGGGTAGGAGTAGCAAACGTGGTGTATATTCTCGAGTCAGGATGAAGCGAGATTTGGTAATAAGCTTGCTTGATATCTAAAGACAGGGTGGCCACTCACGTGGAAAACCTGGAAAACCGGGAAAAGTCAGGGAATTTTTTAATTCTGGAAAAGTCAGGGAATTTTGATGAAAACCATGGAATTTTTACTCGGGAGAAAATTTACGTTCTGCTGTATTTCTAGCCATTTAGCCGGTTTATTTATATACAAAATAGCTTTGGTCGCTGGGGGCTTCGCCCCCAGATTTCTCCTTCCTTCCAGGTTTCGTTTATCTAGCTCAGCTGGTTTGGGCTGCGCATACTTTCTTCATATTCTTTTGTCATTTAGTGCTGTCCATGAATTGAGCTGGAGCGAAATCGGGACCATTTTGTAATTAACACACTTGTTTAGTTCGATGGCTTCTTGATTTCCAGAATTCGCTCGGGGCTGCGCCCCTGCATCCCGTTTTGGTGGTCACATGATTAATATAAAGGCTGAACGATAGTTGAGTATTTCTGCCGGAAGAGTTCCGAATGGGTGTCGAATTCCACAAAATGTGTGAAATTTTGGTTAATGCGTGTATTTCTATGTGGAATCAAAAACTGTGTGGATTCCACATGCATTTGTAATCAGTGGCGGCAGTACTTTTTGCGCCACACGATTAATTGGCCATGCTTTTTTACAGATATTTGACCTTTTGACCATCAATTTGAAGTAATGGCATTCCCCTCCCCCTAGTTTTTACACCCAATTCCGCTGCTGCATGTACTATTGTTCTAAAAAAAAAATCAGCTTCAAACAAATTTTTCTGATTTCTTAAAAGCACATTTTAATAGTGCTCATTTACTTCATTTCCGTTGTTTTGTTACACAATATTTCCCATCTATGTCGACCTGTTCCCCGGTTGCATAACCACCGCACGCCACTGCTGGCAGGACAAACCTTTGGGACCCGGGCCTACCTAAAGTTGTTAATGCCGGCTTTCTAGACCGAAGTCCGCTACTTCTTAATACAGGTAGCTCCATAATTGTCCTCTCCATTCATTTGTGACGTGAAAGAACGATAGCATAACCTTGTACTGCAATATGACAGAGGTTGCTAATAAGCACACCTGGTGAATGTATTGTATATTTGTTGTTAAATCCGGAAAAATATTTGATTGCAAATTAACGAATAATAAGTAGATAATGAGTAGAACAGTTTCTTGATTTGAATTTTGCAATTTTAAACCGATTTTATGTAAATTCTGTAATGGTGTTTTTCCAAGAAAATAAATTTAAGAATTATTGACTACTTATTTTTTAAACATATATTTGTTTAAAAAAGAAATGAAAATTTCAGTCAAGGGAGTTGAGGATTGTCGCAGGGTGCGGGCTCCACCTCCATTGGCTATTTCCTAGCTATGGGCCTGGATGAAAATACCATGTTTTCGAGTAATTCTTTTTCTTAACACATGGACTTCTTTGCCGTATAACTCACGTGATTTGTGTTTAATAATGGTTTACGGGTTTGCAGGGCCGGCGACAGGGGAGGAGGAATAGGGGACAAATGCCTGGGGGCCTGGAATCACAAAAGAATAATTAAAAGCATTAATTTTACTGGAATTTAGGGGTTCGTGTCCCTGAGTTGCCCAAGGTTCCTATATATACCAATTTTAGATCTCTCTAGAAATTTTCTGGAAAACCGGGAAAATTTCTGGAAAAGTCAGGGAATTTTGAAATTCCAAATGAGTGGCCACCCTGAAAGATGAATAGATACGGTCTTTCCCTGTTAGCTATCGTAGAATCTACGTGGGAAGCCGGAAATCCAGTCATCATAACCCTCTTATTGATTTCACCATAATGGACTACGAGTCTTTTAGATCTGTCGTTGTTAGTGACTAGGAAGCAGGGTGATATGTATGGACAACTTTGAACCTCATGAACCACTCCCCGGTCTATCAAAGAATCAATAAACGAATCCAATTCGCGAAGCTTATGCTTTGGTACTTGATATGGCTGAGTGATGCACGGACTGTTATCAATTAACTGTATCTTATGTTGATAACCACGTATTTCACCTAATTCCTCATTAATTACATCACTGTAATGTCGAAAAATACCATTAACATAAGATATCAATGGAGAAAATATATCACTATTATGCACCGTACCTGGAGCTTCCTTTAATTTCGCTGGAACTGGCTGCAAAAACTCATGACGCACAGGATTCGCCACTGAAACACCGGTTGGAACGGCCTCCACATGACCGTCGTCCTCCACTGTATAACGTGTAGTACGCCCCTAAGGAATTCCTGGCCCTGATAGAAGTCCGGGAACCATCCTGGGATCCACCAAAAACTGCTGGCCTCAATGCTGAGCCGTTGCTCATTCCATTTCCTCCAACTCCTATGTTGGGTCCGAAAAAGCTGGGTCGGGTGGTGTTACTCGCCCCTAAGGAAACCGCTGGACCACCACAACGTTGATTGACATGGTTGACACCTAATACTGGGTACGAAGTAGATGCTTGAATCCGCTGGCAATCAGACGACTCTCCAAGTTGACCTGGCCTGGTCCCCAAAGTCCGGCTTGTGTGCGTCGCCCCTAAGGATCCAGTCCGGGATGCTCGGATATTCCGCAGCAGTGACGTCCTGGCATGTCTGGTTGACCATGATGCTTAATGACATCTATTCCTCACATCCACTACCTCTCTAGGTCGCTCTAGTTGGGTTTCGGTGACTTCCGTTCGCAGCCGCCTATGACGAGAATGATGTCGATGAAGTAACGCTGAACGTCCATGTTCCGGTGACGATTGCTCTGCAAAATCATTGTGAAGGACACTCGAAGGAGCAGATTGATCTTCACAGTGTTTCTTCTTACTACAGGCCTTGGCTCTTGCCCCTCCCCATGCCTATGGCGCCTGGTGGTGTAGAGTCAAAACAGGTAGACCTGTAACGAGATTTTAAAGGCGACAGATTACTGGGAACATGGGAACGAAAGTTCCAGTCACTTAATTTAATTGTTTTATTTAAATGTTGCAAAAATAATGTTTTATGTGGAATATTCAAATGCGCATAATTTTCTCTTAAGAAATTTAAACTCAACAGTATCTTAAGTATATGATGTTGTATCACTCCGAACCATGCAACAAATCGGGTGCCATAAACAAAAAATATCAACTGACCATTTCAGTCACCAGAATCGATTCTTCGTTCATTACACTTATTTTATAATTTATTTTTCGAAAGGGGTTTACACTTTGTACGCAATTTACTTAACACATTATTGTCAACGAGATTCGAGTTTTAACATCAAGTTTCGAACCAATGATTTTTTCCCTCTTGAGCTTATGTGGAGTTTTGTATTACGAGAGATTTTATATTTTAATTGCAATATCCATTTCATATGTTCGTTCCTTTTTTGTCTCATATAGCTGAAATACTTCCATATCACAAACTCGTATTGCATTTTCCGTAATTTTGCCCATGTGCCGGTCTCTCATGTGTGCGGATAGCAAGAGTGAAAGTGGTTAGACAGGGTATGTGAGTAGAATAGTATTGCACGAACAAGGAAATGGGTGGAAAATTACCTTTCGATTGGATAACAATTTATTATAACAAATAGAGAAAATGCAACAACTACCTTAGACTCAACAACCGAAAGGTTATGTAATGAAAATACTTACTGTTGTACAATTCCCGTTTTGACTTCGCAACAGTGAATAATTATGTTTAAATTTGACAAAACAAAGGTTACGAATTTCGAAGAGGTTTGTCCTAAATACAAATTTAATCTCTTCAAAAGGGCTCATGGAAAATATGAGCAATAAGGACACGACCTTATGCCGAAAGCAGCTGAAATTTAATATAAAGAATTAAATTAACTACAAACAAAAATATAAAATAAAGATACTACTACTTAAATCTATAATTTCTACATACGGATTTTGTCCTTATTCTCCATATCTTCTCACAATTATACAAACCCTTGAATTACACTTTGTTAAACGTTTCACTTAAATCACATAATATCGAAACCACTGCGAACAAATTAATAGTAAGAATTTAGAGATGTTGACGATCGGCTTACCGAAACTGCAATACGACGAGAAATCGGTAGTTATAACTTACAACATTTCTGATAGATGATAGCACAATACAATGATCGCTGGCACACAACTAGCTGCACTGACTTCTACCGGAAATAATCTAAAGTCCAATGTCCCTACTTGTCAACTTGATGAATATAATTATTACTTTTTTGAACTTCACCATTTCACTTCCTAAAAAGTTTTCTTTTGGTGCTGACGTCAAACTGGATATCGCAGGAGAATTTTCTTTGCTACGCTCTAATTTTCCTCTTTTTGTCGTCAAGTAGTCCGGGTATTCATGAAATAATATAAATGAATTTTGTGGATAGTGTCACACTACATAATCATAATATTTCTTTACTCCCCGTACGTTCAGTTATCTGGGCAACTTATTGTATGTATAAGAAAGCTTCCACCAACCACATATTTTACTTCTATGAAATCAACATAATCTTTCAATCCTTTATCGAAATGTTTCATCAGTGAGGGCTTTTCTAAGTTAAAAATCACGTTTAATCACATAGATTTTTATTGAGTTAATTGAAAAAAAGAATTTTATTGTTAATATCTGGAAATTATTTTCATTTGCGAGAACAAAGGGATTGTTGTTATAGTTTCTGTACTGTAAATATGTTGTTGCTGATGAAAAAATTGATTGATAATTGAAAATAAAACAGATTCTAAACAAAAATCACTTATGCATTTGTAGGTGGGAGGTTCGTGATGCTATAAAAACTGCTAATTATGCATACTGTTGGTCAATGAATGACAAATTTCATAGCTACCGGTTGTTGCCAGTCAGGAACATGGTAGTCCATAGGTGGTGGATAATAGGAATACCCTACAAGGGTAAGGGATAATTTTCCCCGAACCAAAACTCCCAGTACAATTGAATATGAGCTTTTTAAGAGAATAATCAACTGCCCACTTTTGGAATATTACAACATCCAAGGATGTTAATGTATTAGGAGTATTCCTATCATACTCATTAATTAAATAAATCCAAGAAGTGGGACAAGGGTACCGTCAGAGGGGACAAGGGATAGCGGGACAGCTTTCACGCCGTGCCGCCGCTACCGGTGTGTGTAACAGTGCGCGCGTGTTTTACGAATTTTTGCAAATATCTCCTAAACACTTACTCCCAGCTAAAAATCAAACGGGACCTTATTTGTAGAATGTAATCTTAGAAATAAAATAGCAAAAGAATATACGGCAAAAGATAACGAAGATATGAGTGACACCGTAAACGATTTCAGAAGGGAGTCTAGCGGGATAAACACTAAGGCAAAATCAGAAGACGTTGGGGAAATTATATCTTATTACGTTGACGTTGACAGGCTGAAGACTTATTACGTTGACCGCAGCTCTCTCCTGACAGGCATAGTCGGCACGTATTTTGTTGACTCCTTGCTATTTTAAAAATTCGGATATTTTATAGATTATCTCTAGATGTACCGTAAATATGTGTGAATGTTCAGGTATTCTAGCCCCTTTGCCTAGAAGAATCAGGTGCAGGGCACTAAGGATAGAGAGAGAGAGACGGGAAGGATTTGGCCACCCTGTCCCTGCTTTACAAGTATAATGCTCTTCGTCTAGTTCTGCTAGGCAAAGAGGCTAGAATATCTAAATAGGAACATCACGAGTTCAAAAACTACAATACTACTGAAGACAAAACAGCGTTCATTTTTTAACACTTTCATTCAATTATAACTAACAATTAGCTTAACTAAATATTATTACAAGAAAATGTACACAATTGAAGTGAACTTTGTTTTAATACCTAGCATACTGTAGTTATAGAATGAACCATCTGTTTAGTTGTATTTTAGGTGCTTATAAACCAACTTCTGCCATATAACAAACAAGTGCAACTCAAAAACAAGCCAGGTCTCAGTGATCAAATTTTAACCAATTGTTACTACGTAAATACAATTGTTCTATGACAATTTTCAAGTGTGTCCCTTTTGAGATATTTCACATTGAACATAGCCAATTTTCAAAAAATGGCAATGTTTCAGAACCCATAACAAAAAGATGTAGACTCTTAGACTTCTAGGGTATGGTATACGATGAAGTCTATCTCTAGAAATAATGGTGAGGCGTTTTTTTTTTTATTTTTAATTTTAAAAATGAGAGTTTGCGTTTTTCGATCTTTGACTTTCAATATTTTTTGAGATGTTTGTGGTGTATGCTAAATATGAACTGGACGTAAAATTTATATTATCTTTCAAGCGGTTTTGTTTGAAATCTACATCTTCAAAAGTAACGGACCTAAAGCGTTTACCGTAAACCTTTGTAAAATGCAAAATAGCCTACCGCGCCTATATAAAATGGCATGTGGAAAATAATGAATGTTTCTTTTCAGCTCTAAATATAGTACAACTGTGTGTATAAACATTTAAAAAGTACTAAATTTTATCAGTTACCATCATTCGTTGATTTGATGTGGATTTAATTTATATCAGCGGGTACGTCTCCAAGCTGTTGTTTGAGTACTTTTAAAGTCAGTATTGTATTTCCTAAACGTGTATAATATAAACGAGGTCCCACCGCCACCATGTTGCGATCACTACCACGTACAAACATGTTCATACGATGTCGCTTGTATTTAAACGTCCTGATTTGCGTCCCTTCAGGAAGCTGTAGGAATCATTAACTTTTTTCCACTACTACTTAAAAGCAAATAACCAATTAATATGTGTACCTATATGTGGTTTTTAAATTTCCTTATTGATACGTTTTCGCATATCATTATTTGGTATATCTTCAATATTGGGTATTTAGTATTTAGTATATTGAATATATATAAGAATGTATTAGTTTTGGCTTCCTTTTCCAGATTGTCGACCATGTTCAGAAGAGGAAATGGCACAGGCGTTTTGTACCAGCGATTTTGGTAAGGGAACCGTCATTTTACACAGTATTACATTTGCATGACGCTAAGTAAATATTATTCCACTAGAATATTCAGTAGGATTAGCCTGATGATTCAAATATTAAAACAAAATTATGGTATTTCTCTGTAGATAATCGGTCTGTTCTTTACGACTTATATATATATTGAAATTGATTGTTAACAATGTGGTTCAGCAATTGTCGAAAATAATCGATAACCACGGTGGCTTTCTCTGTATTGTAAATTTACAAAGAATGAAAAGTTTCATGTATTCTAAAAAGAATTATCAAAATTATTCTACAGTTGATAGAATCAAGTTTTCAATATTTTATTTATTTTGAAGTCTCTCTGACTTAGGATTAAAAAAATTATAAAAACACAATCTATTTGTGCCCATGTGGTCTTTTTCGGGTTTAATTTTTTTCGTATTATCTCAAGATTCTTTCCGGCAAATATGTTAAAATGTGATTTACACATGAACAGTGGTCGAAGTGAGACGGTATGCGGTGGTATGCCATACCGCCTCTGGTTTTTCAGTAATGAGGACATGCCGTGTCCGGTTTTTCAGTGATCAAGATAATATTTGAATAGCCGGTATGTTGAGTCAAAATCGTAAAACATACTGCCTCTGCTTTTTTTCCACTTCGAACACTGCACATGAAGATGATATTGTCACTGTTTACAATAATTTTCTGTTCACAGGTAGATAAAGACTACTTCAATATTTTCCACTTTTATCCCGCTACTTGAATTTCGTGTTTGTGTGGTATCCACTGTTTGTTTCTTTATTAAGTTTATCGTACCGTTTCAGCATCCACGCTGTACAGCGTTTGAATGTATGGGAAATCAGTATATTGGTTTGAAATGAACTTGCACGGCTGAAGACCAAACTTCGTTCGAAAAAATGTTATTTTCGTTTGACAATTTGAGACATTTCTGTGCTGACCATCGGTTCCATTGGAATGAGGCCAATTCACAGAAAATAAGTGTATTTTGAATCAATAACTATTATAGATCATAACACACATTTTTAGTGCAGTGACTAATTATTAGGTACTTATTATTTATAAACCACAGACTAGTCTTATAAAGCTGTATGTTATAGGTAGGAGAGATTCCTCATAGCTGTACAGTTAGCATACGCAATTGCGGCTCGGGAAACCTGGGTTCGATTCCCAGTGGTTCTTGTGCACGTTAAGCTGTAGCTGCAAGTTTCATATTATAGCGTAAGTGCTGAAAGGAATATTAAGCTCCAAACCAACCAACCAATGACACAGTAAAAAATATTCCTGCGATATGAAAATATTATATCTAATAATTAAATATCTATCTAAATTTGCCATTTATCTCTATGATTTAAATGTTAGAATTTCAATATGATAATTATCTGAAAATGCTACGGCTTATTCTTTATTATTATCCGTTTTACATCTATGACAATTAATGCAGGCAAGCCCGTCAGTTCCAGAAAGAAAAGGCACTGAATATCCATGTCCGTCTCACTCCTACTAGCTCTTAGTTTTGGATTCACAAACATATTCAACCAGTTATGAGTTTGACCACCAACTAGTGTGAACGAGGTGTGGGTTTTCCTTCTTTCTTTTTTACACTTTGCAACATGAACCCGATCGTCATTTTTTATAAATGTTGCTACATCCTACATGTTTCTCGTATTGGTAAATAATGCCACGTGCTTTGTTACTCCTACTACAAACTAGCAAACGGGATACGTAGCCGAAGAGAAACATTAGCACCTTTACCACCTACAAAGAGGATGTAAAAGTCGCCACAGGATCTCCAAGGGCATCAGTCTCGACAGATTGATCACTCCATTCCCTTCTCCTGGCAGCGACTGGGCCTTGAGATTACCTATCTCTCCCTTGGCTGTGACTGTGCCCTAGGAGTCACCTATCCTTTTCTCTTAGCTGCGACTGGGCCCTAGGACATCCTAATTACCAACAACCAAAATTTAAGGGACTCCATTGGTCGACCACCATTAGAATTGCGCAACATTTGTATTAGCGTAAGGTTTTATAATAAAATAGGTTGTCAAATCCTGTGTACTAATTTGCTCTACCTACTGCCGTAGCAATGTATTTTTACAACATGCAATACATGCAGTGAATATTTCAATTTGCCATTCACACTCACCTTATTATATTCCGTATTTTACCCGACAGTTGACGCAGGTAATCTTGTCAGTTTCAGAAAGAGTTTACGAAGAGGAAAAGCCTTCGAGCATGTGACTTAAAAAAAAAAAAAAAAAAAAAAAAAAAAATCAGTTAAAGTACATGATGATGCTGATTTTTTTTCTGGGTAACACACTTAATTTTCACACTAACATGAATAAACATGAATATAGATACATCTATGAATTTTCCCAAGCGAACGTATTCTAGTCACAAAAAGTCAACATAAAATTCTTAGCATTCAGTAGACGGTCATGAAATGAACTAAATGAAATATTTCTGTTTTACTTCCCACGATTGTGCTCTTTAGGCTAAGGGAGACGATGATTAAGACAGGGCCCAAAATTTCAAAGTCAGATGCACTCGCCAATCCAAAAATGATAGTCGCCAGTATCTCTCATGTACAAATAATGAAAGATCTCCCCCACCCCTTAACCTCTTAACGTACAGATTTTCAACCGAAAGTTGTTCCACTTTTAATGTAATTTTTTTTATTACTTTATTACAATATTCACATAAGAACATTATAAATGGTGGTGATAATGTTCATTGTTGACAACTCAACATGAGATACAGGGATTCCAATAGCCCTTAAAATAAAAGGACGGGTATACTCGTCCTTGCAATTAGACCGATATTAAATATGGAAATTGTAGAAATAAATGAGATTTGTATTTGTATAACAGAAAAATAATCAAAAAAGAGAGTTGAAATAACAATTAGTGTTCACTTGGAACATTGTTTTTGTATATAATTGCACACTAGCATATATAAAGTACACACTAAATATGAGATGCATTGTTTATATGTTACTGGCTGTATGATAAGCCCTGAAACATGGATCAATGAACAAAGCTACATCACAGATCGGACACATGTATCTGGATTCTCGTCTAGCCTTCTTTCGTCTAGCATCACACACCTTCTGCACTTTCGTGTCGGGTTTTGTTTCGTCTTAGTGGGAGGAATCGCAGAAGAAAAATGTCGGCAAAGAAGTCGCATTGGTGTTGCCTTTGCTGAGGGGAGACCAGCTGCTTTCGGTGAAAATTCTTTTTTTTATGCCGAACAACCAGTTACTCGATAACAGCAACACGAAAATCAAGACCAGTCTTCTCTCCTCCATGTTTTCTGTAGAGTACAAAGCATTCCACATAGCTAGTTTCAAGAGGTGGAAAAATATTGTCTTACAATATTTTTTCACTCTCTTTCGTGGTAGTGGATTGTTTGCGGTGTGTTGATCAACCCTATTAACACCTCCCATGGTATTATTATATGCAGAAACGACCGTTGGTTTCACAATAACTTTGTTCCTTTGTCTGCGTATTTCCATTTCGTCTATGTTAAGTCCTGAGTTCCAGTTCATTACTTTATTACCCTCCATTTCAATATAAAACTCAGGACTTAACATAGACCAACAGTGGAATAAATTGTTACAAAAGCTTAAAGTATAAAATGTGAATATATATATTGATTGTTGTACATGTTATATATGTGTGTATGTGTGTGTGTGTAATTATTTACTTAATTGTTTAAGTTAATTAATTGTTAGTTTAAATTAGTTAAGATCGTAATTTTGTGTAATTAGCAACAATAGAATGCATCTATATAGACATTTTCAAATAAGTGTAATTGAAAGGGATTTGCTGCTGCCAGTAGCCAATCAGAAGAAAGATATCTTAGCTGTTGTATGTATATACGATTGTACAGTTATCCTGTATCACATAGTGGCTGATTAAGCCAAAGAGTTAGTTGTCGAAACTGTAACACGTGTTGAATTTTAACGAAAATATATAGTTTTGCTCAGCAAATAATTAGTTTATATTTAATTATAACAAAGCGAAGCTTCTACTTATGGAAAATATCACACTTAATTCCTTCCACTCACCAATTTCTAATGGAGAGGGTAACGGGAAGAGAAACAAATTTCCTGCCTTCCTTTATTTCTTTTTCTTTAATTGTTCTGGGACATGTGGATATAAGAAAAGTCAGTATAGTCTCTACTCTGCCTTCGTATTCGTTAGATTCAAAGACTGCTTCTTTGGCTTCAGGACCAGTCTGACTTATAACTGAGTGGAAGCTCTGTACTCAGAGAAATCCGTTTCCAGTATTCTAGGCACTCACTTCCCAATTTGCAATACAAATATATATATATATATATACAAAATCTATTTGTATATTCCAATTTCGCATAATTCCTAACAACCTATCAGGAAAAAACTTAACTTACGATTTCTGTCTACTCTAGCTAACGATAGAAATGTCTCGGATTTAAAAACCCATAAAAAACAGTTCATATAAAACCGGGGAAAATCTCGGAAACGTAAACATTTCTAGTGTCTGGATCCGAAAACTGGCCTGTTACCTGACAGCAAAGGGGACCAATTTTATTATCAGCCCTTCAAATAACAGATAGCAGACAGCTTCTTTTTTACCATTGGTCGTGGCTAAAAAAGGGTTACATAAAAAATGTTTAGTTCGGAACTATACATAAAATCCAAGCAGCTTGTATCAAGCTAAAAGGAGAAAGCAGGCCAAGATCTTTCGATAGAAAAATTGAAATTCCATTCGTAGACCTTGAACAATTCCCAAAAAAGATTTTTTAGAACTAACGGAAAAATTGAATTCTAGGCTAAACATAATTGACAAATAGTAAGATATGAAGTAAGATATCATTAATTTCTTGAGCTCTCTAATTTTAAAAGTACAATTTACGTAATCTAAGTGATTAAAATAAAATTGCTTAATACTACCAGCATATGCAAATAATATATATAATCTAAAATTAGTACCAAGCCTAGCAATCGATTTACAGATTTTATATATAAGATTTACAAAATTTCATTTAAAAAACGACAAATGCTAAGGAACAAGTGATTTGTGGCACGTAACAATTCAGGCAGCCGACCAATTACAGAGGGCATAGTTGAGCATTACCCGTTATCTGTATAAGAGGCAGTGCACGAAAGCTTTGTATTCAGTCGAAAGTGCATGCAGTGAGGTGTACGACGGTACCGGGTTCGGGTGCCGTTACGTTCGTAAGGGGGTTCAGTCAAGATACGATAATACTGGGTTGGATCCTCTATTTCCCTGTAAGGGAAATGCAAGATACGACGGATGAGGATTCTAGGCTGAGTACCCACCGTCACTGACGAGTCCCACGATGCAATTACAAATACAAGTTGAACTTCTCTCACCAAATGTCTCATATAATTTTGGTTCGAGTACTCGGAACATCTCTTATAACCTCGGGGAGGGAGTTCGTAAGATTCACGGGACGTTAAATTAAGTACCCAATATTTGAATAGAAGAGCAAATGTCCCTCTCCACTGCACTGTACCAACTACTTGATAAACAAATTCTGTGCTTATCCTAAAAGTAAGTACATGCAAAAATATATTACGTTACCTGTAAAACATTATCACACTAAAAGAATATATTATTCGCTGTGTAATTATAAATGAAAACTAATATGATATCCATTTACGATTGCTTTTTTAAATATATCACCTTTTTGAATTTTCACACATATATAATTGCTTTTCTCACTTTAGAAAAAGAGGAAAATATTTTGAAACGTATTGTTTATGGTCCCGTATTTACGTTATCGAAAAAAAATATCGAAAACACGGCGCGAGAATCATGTTTTATTCTTCGTCACGATTAGAAGAAAAGTCAGGCCTTATTCCATGTAGATGATGCCATTTGTAATTTTCCTTTATGTTTGGGTGAGTATTTATTTCTCGTACACCACATAACTTGCACACAATCGTATTTCTTTTCAGATATATAGTTTCGGAGATTTGGCAGAGTTCCTCATGTCTTCACAAATTTTGAATAAGTTTTTCCGTTTCTCTAAATTTTGCACAATGATACCTTTACTAAAATGTTTTATTTTACATTTTAACGTAATCTTGAATGTAAGTAAAGTATATTGCAGTTTTCTTGGCGAGTGTGCAGAGGCAGAGTAATGAGTTGCTGCCCCACAAAACTAGTAAAACCACACTGTCCGCGCGAAGTCACTGTTGTTCTCATCACAGACAAAGGGTGCGTACGAATACACCTCTTAACAAATAATACTTCCTGTAAGACATTTAGCTTTAGGAAAGTACTCCTGTTTTAGGAAGTAAGACAAAGATTTTTACTTTATCGATGCCATAATAAGCATGATTGCTCAGACACTTAATCGAATAGTAACAATGAACTAAGAAATATGCAAATTACGTAATAAAGTTCGTCACTTCACACCTTAGCTTGTGCAGAGGTAGGGGAAGAGCCACACTACGCTGAATTCTTTCCTCAAATTAGGCTATGAGAAGAGAGATGTGGGCGACAAGCAGACACACACATAAACACTTGTAAGGGAGGAATTTTGTAACTTTACATGTCCTAGAATTTTGTCTCTGTGAGCGGCTGTATACCTGAGGGATGTTTAAATATTTTTTATTGTTATATAAATGGCTCTGGACGGGAATGTTCACTGAACAAGTTCGCACAGTGGGCAAGAATCCTGGCAATTATCACTGTTTAAAATTTACATTTCAATTTGCATTAAGTTTCCCAGTAGTTCACAAAGGGTTAAAATTGTTTTAAGTTCGCATGCACTGAAGTATTATAATCCGTGAGTTCACTCGCGAAAACGAAATCACGAAATTTGATACGATTATCGATACGAAGGACCATGTTGAACGACACAAGGGCCATTAATATAATGTCTTTTGTTCATTGAAAAATTTATTCACATTCCTTTCATTTACCCTTTTTTCTTTTACAAAAAAAAAAAATTGTCATGAATACAAATAGATATTTGATTACTTAGCCAAAACGAGTAAACAATTCAATGGAAATATTACAACTCACACACTCAATGAAATATTAAAGATTACATATGTAACAAAAATGCTAATATCGCATATTCAATTTAAAATGTTAATATCGTATATTCAACGCCTTGTTTATAACTCATAATACATGATAACACATAAACATATAAATTCTAACATATGTATTCAGAAAGGTAATGTATTATAGCACTATAATTCTATTTCGTTCATAGTATGTAAACATACACTTTTGTATAAAATTATATTTCATGTTTCTGAAATGAAATATAACTAGGCTTACGCGAGTACGTCACGCTCGTTGCACATTGTCCTGCCTGCGTAAAATATGGAAGACCCATCCCCAAAGATTTATAAACTTTTCCCGTCCCCGAAGCAAAGTGGAAAAGGACAGCATTTAAGGTTACATTTTTAAAATAATATAGTAGGGACTAATAAGAAAATTGCGTTTCAAACGCATTACAAAAATATGATTAAACCCAAACAGTGGAGGGATCTTTGCTTCCGTGTTTTAAGATTCAACTTATCTTGTTTTTCGTATTCAACGAAAAGATTAGTACAAAGTATATTAGTATTAGCATTTATTTTTTTCTAAACCCAATGGCGCGCCATGAAAGTGTGTCTGAATGTTAATAAAGCTGCCATAGCTTGCCACACCAATAGGGTTTAAAGATCCTCAGCTGCTTTGTAAAATCCCAGAGGCATGCCAATTACATAATGCAAAGACTTAATAAGCGAATGACTATACATTATTACTTAATCGATGCATTATTATTTTGATTTCGAAAATATATTTACTAAAATTTTAAACTCTTATAGATTTACTACTTAACGAAATAGTTTCTCACCAAAAGTTTGGTTTATTCAGAGAATATACTTTTCATTTTGTAGTAAAAGATTGCAACACAGTGATAAAATATCAAAATATTTCGAGTGATCTACCACATCTTCAACATTTAAACTTATTTTGATTTTAGATTTACCTCACTGAATTTTTATCTGATTCACTTTAGTACTTCAATAGAGCACTGTATTCTTTATAATTTGAAAGCACAAATGGTTTTTCACTTTGGGTGCATTAATAAAATAAAATATTACATTTAACAGCACAAAGCATATCTTTGAAGCAGCAAGGTTGAAATATCTAAAAAAATGCACTACTCTAGATTATTTTCTTACATATTTTAAAATGCAAATAATACCATTAGATTTAACCAAATTAGTTATATAATTTATAATTGTAAATATTCAAAAATATCATTCGAAAATTTTCGCGAGTTTATTTATTGCTTATTTAGCCATAGTATATTCCATGACAATAATGTATATTTTAATTAAAATTTGTTTTATTTTAATTTCCGAAATTTTCTAAAATATTGACTGTAAAACGAAATACTTATTGAATCGAGAATAATTACTAACACCAAATGGAAAATATCTTACTTCAGATTACTTTGACAACTTCTAAGCATAAACCAAAGATTTCATTTTCGGGTCTAGGAAAATTCGGTGTAGGAAAATTCGGTGTAAGAAAATTCGGTGTAAGAAAACTCGGTGTAGGAAAATTCGGTGTACAGAAAATTCGGTGTACGGAAAACTCGGTGTGGGGAAATTTTGGTGTACGGTAGATTCGGTGTAATACATATTGCATATTACTACTTACAATAATTTACGACATTTCATATTGTGAAAACGAAAACCATATAATGTAACGAATAAAATGTTATTACCTATTTCAAGAAAAGCAAATTTATTTTTCTGCCTTGAGTCCAATACCTCTTGCATGTCTTTTGCGGGGTATTACTATAAATTACTTTTCATCACACAATGAAGCTGACACTTTTTGTCAGAAATAAAACAATTACAACTATAAGTTCAGAGAATAGTTATAGGAACAACTAAAAACACCTTTCCTATATAGTACATCATAGAACATATACAAAGTGATTCTTTTAAAACTCACGGATTTCATTTGGGGGTCTAGATTTTCTAACTGAAGTCCGATTTTCATGCGGTTTGTGGCAAATGATCAAGGAACGTTGGAAGATTTATGGAACTATGCTTACTGGTTTACATTCATTTGGGGTAATATAGGCCGCGCCTCTAGAAAAGCAGCAAATATTCGCCACTGTACCGAATTGGAATTAGGTGAGGTGCGGTATGGAGATTTGAGTTTCTTCGTTAGATGGTAACCTCGCGACGGTCAATAAGAAACAGGAAACTGGGCCTTCGTATTGAAAATTATGCTGTGCTACTGTACCAATATGATCAGGACGCAGTTACAATAATGTACTCTTTGGAGCAACGTGATTTTATCGTTAAAAAGATTTTAGAGGCCGGGATCTGTTGTTGCTACGCAAAGGGCAGCTACACGCAACTTTGCCTCACGTTCTGCCCCAAACAGGAACATAATATGGTCGCTAGTGAATAAATTGCAGGAAACAGGATCTCTTCTGAGTAAGGCAGGGAAGCATCGGACACCGCTGGCGGATGTTGTTGGACATAAAACTTAAAGATTTCATTTCATTTCACTAACACTTAATTTGTATTCTCACTAACACTTAATTTGTATTCTTCAATTTCGCTTCAAATATCCAATATCTCATTCGAACTGTAACGTACAATGGCGAATATTTGCTGTTTTTCTTGCGGCCTGCTCGGTATTACCCCGGATGAATTTAAACCAGTAAACATAGTCCCATAAACCTCCCATTCTCCCTTGATAATTTGCAACAAACCGCATGAAAACCGGACTTTAGTTGGAAATTCTAGAACCCAATGAATCCGGGAGTATCACTCTGCATATACATATGTAAGATGCAAAAATATATTGATCAAAAAAGTCTTAGTGGAAAGGGCAATATAAAGCAGGGTGGTTTTATTATATAATATTTGTACAAATAGTTTAATTCTCCTCCAATCAGACACTTTAGTTTGTTTGCCTTAAGGTAAACAAGTACTGCAACCCTATTGACTCCTTATTGACTTCTCCTCCAATCAGGCGTAGATACTTTAGTTGAGGCATTTATTTTTACACCTTTGAGTAACATAAATAAACTATTTTATGTCGTTTTTGAAGAATTTAAATTTAAATATTTATTTATAAAATATACATAAAATCGTCAGAACATTTTTGAAAAATCTACAATTTTCAACTTTACCCGTCTAGTAACCTACTTTTTTTTTTTTTTTTTTTTTTTTTTTTTTTTTTTTTTTTTTGAAATATAAAATTCTAGGAGACATCCTTCAAAACAGCATAAAAACTTAAGTTTTAAATGAAATGTCGATTTGTATCGATGATCGCTTCGCTAAATCACACAAACGGACATCAATAAACAAATTTCTCGTCAGGTAAGGGCCATGAAATGCTAAAATCCGTCGAAATCTAGAATTCAAATTATTTCACGATCACAATTTTTCAAAATTTGGTATAGCAGACAGTAAAAGTACGTTCTACACAAAGTTTGAACTTAAAACTAATACGCTCATTTATGCTCAAAGTTAAGTTTTTAATAAATACTACTGTCTACTACAACGAATCTTTCTTTACACCGAACATTCTCCACACCGAGTTTTCCGTACACCGAATTTTCTGTACACCGAATTTTCCTACACCGAGTTTTCTTACACCGAATTTTCCTACACCGAAATTTCTTACACCGAATTTTCCTGCTCCCTTCATTTTCCATAGTCTGGCTCAAAAATATAGAGAATGGGTAAACCGGCTACAGAGTATTTTCGATTACCCAATCCCTTTTCGTATTGTATTTATTACAACGTAGTACGTTAGAATTTTCATTTGACATTTAGTTTTAAGCTTAACTGTCGAGTGTGGTATATCTTGATTACTAGTAATGTATGATTGCGATATTCTGCTTTTACGTACTTTCAGTGTTGCGCAAGTATGTAAATCAGCTGCTATAACACTGCCAATGAGTTTAGCTAAAACTTTTTTCACTTGAAAATACCTGTGGTTCTTGGTATCAGCTTGATTTTACTTTTCGTACTGTATAAGACCTTTTTCTTACGGCTATTTCTGATTGCAACACCAAAATTGTTACTTTTCAATTTTCTGCAATGTTATTTGGTATGGTACAACATAGTGATAGGTGCATTGTCAATCTGTATCTTGTGACTAACCTTAACATCAGTTCTTTTGCGTTTATTAAATTTTGATTTTGTTGACTTATTGTTCTTACATTGTGCCAAAACGGTGCGTAAATTAACCTTACTGTTAGAACATTCAATGGCGGATATGCAAGCTATAGAGTCAAGCTGAATGACAATTCATAATTTGGAAAATACTGCACACGTTCAACATGAACGTTTCGTGTAACAAACTTTTGTGTAGAGAGTAATTTAACATGCCATGTATATACCATAGAGAATACAGGAGGCCGTACTAACGAACATTCGTTACTAACAGGTGGCATTGAGCTGGAAAGGGAATTGGCTGATCCACCAACTTCCTATTACATAAGGAAGATGCGCAAACCTTAATTTCGTCTGCTAATACAATTCTAATATCGCACTTAATTTTCTTACTAACGGTCGCATGGACCAAGATCGCACTACGAGAAAAGCCTATTCCCTTTTTCTTAACTTTTGCGGTGTTTACACATATATTGACTGTTTCGCTTTTTACTTTGTTACCCTGAGAAGAAACACAAACATTTCTTAAAACACACGTATTTTCCAATTTGGATACAATACCTCGTAACTGTTTGCTATTTTCATTTAACAAATGAAATAATTAGTTCTAAGAATTATTTTCGCTTTCTTTTTTATTAACGTTAACAGAATGCACCTCACAGATATTAGACAACCTACTTTTTTTTTTTCACGAGTATTTTTGTACACTTCAGTGTTGTCAACAATAACATCCCATTTTCTTTTGAGATTCCAAGTTCAAAAGTTGGGAGGAGAACTAGAACGAACATATGCTAACGTGTCAACATTACATTCATCAGCAAACTTGACTTTATTGACGATTATATTTTGATTTTTGGCGTGACCTACGTTTGAAGTAGTAGTATGTACACTGGCATTCTTACTACATTTTTAAGAATGGATTTAGTAGTACCAAGTGCTACTCCTGGTGAATCTTCGGCTTTAATTGATACTTCTTTCTTTTCATTACAATTAGGCCTACTTTCGTAATGACTAGTACTGTTAATGTCATTGGAATATTTTCTATGAATTCTTTCTATTATTAATTCAATGGCTATTTTTGATATTATTGTCGTTACCATGTAATTTCAATTCTTCTAACGTAATTAAAATTATACTTTTGCCACACGCACATTTTTCTTTCAATTTTTGATATTGGGTAGTTTTCCTTAAGTACATTTCTTTTTCAAAATTCTTTCTGTACTAACAATTGAGATTGAACACAAATTCGCCAGTTGCTTGTTTGGCAACTCTTCTCAAATTATTAGGTTCATTATGAGTACCTAACACGTTTTCAAATTCGGACTGTAAACTAACGCTATAGTTGTATTTTTCTATAATACTTGCATTATTTACCTCTATCTGTGTCCTGATATTAATCAGGTTCAAAGCCAACCTGTATATTTCTAAAATACGCAGAAAAAATTGAAATTAACACATGAGCGTAAGAATGGAAATAGCGCTACACATTGGAGCAGTACGATGAAATATTTTTCCTACAAAAACACTAGTCCCTGAATTCTTCTTTTTAAATCCTTAATTTCTGCTTTTATTTCTAATTTGAGTGTATTGAGATCTGTTCGTATTTGCTGAATGGCGTCTTTGGTTACTTGCTGAAACCTTTCGCGTTTATTACTCAATTCAGTTAACTCAGTTTTTAGGGTAGTCACTTTATTTGAGAGTTCAATATTATTACGCTGGACATTTTCATTGTTTGACTATTTTCGGGAACATTGCACGGTCACAAACAGAGGGCCATAGCTACCATACGGCTAAACCACACTACATACGTACTTCGTTGATTTGCCTCGAGAGGACTCCCAAGTTGTCAGTCCAGGTCATTCCGATGCACAAGGAGTTAGCACTGAAGAAACATTGACTGCACAACCAACAAACAATACATCACCATTGAGCAGACCTACCTTGTCTGTCAAAGTCATCCGTGAAGTTAAAGTGGGTAACTACAAGTTGTGTGTTGTGAATCACGTTCATAGTGTAGTGTGTTGTGACAATGGTCCATTACACCAATCAGGACAGACCGAGATTATTTTTGTGTATGGAGAAGCACATGGAAATGATAGGCAGGCAGCCCGATTATACAACGATCGATATCCAAATAGACGCCAACCGCATCATACAACATTTGCAACGCTGCTTCGTCGTCTGTGTGAGAGCGGAACGTTTCACCCTGCCATGTATGACACGGAAAGACCACGTGAGGAACGCACTGTGCGTGCCGAAGAACGTATTTTACAAGTGCTCGATGACCCGAGTGTAAGTTCCAGGGAGCTTGCCCGTCAGCATAATGTCAGTCATGAGAGGGTGTTGTCGATCCTTCATGCCAACAATTTTACCCCTATCATTTGCAACGGGTACAGGGTCTATCGCCAGGGGATTTTCCTCCCAGTCTGGACTTTTGTAATCACGTTCTCCATTTGGTGGCAACAACTGTCGGTTTTCTCTCCTCAATTTTGTTCACAGATGAAGCCCAATTTGGAAGGGATGGTATTCAGAATTTTCATAATAGTTATCTGTGGTCTGTGGATAATCCACATGGAATGGTACAGGCCCGCCACCAGCACCAGTTTCGTATCAACGTTTGGGCAGGGATTCTGGGTGACCATCTCATTGGACCAGTTGTTCTTCCACAACGACTCACTGGGCCTATCTATTTGAACTTCTTGCACGAGATACTTCTTACACTGTCGAAGGATGTGCCATTGGTCTTACGACAACGTGTGTGGTATATGCACGATGGTGCCCCGGCGCATTTCTGTCGCCCCGTGCGTGATTATTTGAACACTTTTCCCGGGCAAGTGGATCGGCCGTGGCGGTCCTATGTCATGGCCTGCCCGGTCGCCGGATTTAAACCCTCTGGATTTCTATTTATGGGGCCATCTCAAAACTGTTGTTTATGCTACTCCGGTACCTGATATCCAAACGTTGGAACAATGCGTCCGAGCCGCTTGTGACGCTGTGCAAAAACCAGACACGTTTCGACCTGTGGCCGGTCTGTGCGACGACGTCTGAATGCCTGAGTTCAGAGTGGTGGACATCATTTTGAACATTTTCTTTAGTGTTGCCTCATGTAAGACTGTTGTAAGACTTCTGAAACCTTTAGTGTCATTTTTTGTGACACTTATTCATCACGGACACCAGTACGAGCTGTAGTGTATCTTCCTTGAAAATACAGTCCATGTTTGCCTGTACGCATGCTTACTTTTGTCCATGTCTTCCATGCCTCAGTTGCCTACTCGGTAGGGCCTACAGCGATTCTCGGCCCTGCAATGTCTGCGTACTCTGCTTGTTGCGGAACCGCTGTACCAACACCCATGTCCGGCGGTGTTCCTTTGAATTAGTCCCCGACGCTGCAATGGGGAATCCCCACTTTTCCAGCTCTCACCCCCACAGTGCGTACGTAAGCCATACGTAACACGTCATAGTACATACGTCTGTTTCACTTTTCACTTCCCCTACCATGTCTGCTTATGCTGAATCCCGTTCTTCCTGCATGGACTCCCATTGCGCAGTTCCATCTGCTCCATTCAGTTTGCACATTAGTCCCTTGGTTTTCTTTCTCATTTTGTAGACCGACGTCACTATCAATTCGTTCGGGAGATATTCTACTTTACCCACGGTGTGTGGGCGATCTTTTGCTCGGTTCCTGCTGGAACACGCCGCCTCTTTCGACTTCTGTCCATGACTTGTTTCCAGTTGTGGAGTCACCTCCCGAAGTGTATTCACCCACACTTCATATCCACAACTTCATTGTTGGTCACCATCAGTACCTGATGGTTATGCAACCACACATACCTAATATGACGCGTCCATCAATTCGTCTCTGAGATCTCGACATGGTTATAACTAATTATAGTTACGAGGTGGGAAACCTATCCATTCACGCCTATTTTGACGTATCTTTACCTGACAGTTTATCCGGGAGTGCCTACGCTTCTTTGGGGAATCCCTTATGCACTGATTTCATGATTGCGTCATACCCACTTTGAATAGAGCAGGTTTCGTTCCTTTGAGGTGACCATGCCGCCTTCCCTCTATCATTCGAAATAGAGAAGGTATAGCGCTCTAAAGTGTATTTTGCTACGTTTTCGGCATCATGTAGCTCCGAAACTATGTGTCCTAGAAAAAAGTGCAAAAGGACTTTTTTTTTTCGTGTTTCGGTGTCGGGAATCACCTCCCGAATTTTGCCGGTGGAGTTTCCTACCACCCTGTATATTAAATATTCATCTGTTATTTTTTTAAATGAAATTTTGTAAATCTGATATATATCTTTTCATAGTTTGTAGTTTCCTTCAGTCTATTTTCCGGCACAGAAGATGCTATTTCACTGTATTCAATGACAAGTTAAACCTAAATATTTAAAAAGTATATAAGGAAATATTCCGTAAAATGTTTCAAGCCACTTACTGTTCACAAGCACAATGTATTTATTTATTGCCAACACAACAGGCTATAGCCCAATTACAGTAACATTACTTAATTACATATTCGAAACTCTTGATAACGGCATTTCTAAATTTCTTAGGAGACGTATCACACATATCCAATTCCTTGTTATTTACATACATTTTATTATACAAAGATGTTGTTCTCCAGATTGGATATTTCATCAATATATTAGTTTTTTTTTTATTTTTTTACAGTAATAGAGGCCAGTATTTTTACGTGTTTTTAATGAAGGAACATGAAAATTCAATTAAGAAACTAAATCAAGACAGTCCAAAATATTTTGAGTTATTTTCTGACTGAATAATAAATCAATCATAAGACGTCTTTGTTCTAGTGTTGTAAAATGAAAGTTCTGAAGGATGGTTTCATAGCTGTCGTTAATAGGATAAATATGAGTTTCTTTGTAAATTAAAAATGTAAAAAAAAAAAAAAAAAAAAAAAAAAATACTGTGTTCTTTCTAATTGCGTACGATTTTTTATTTGAGATTATTCCTAATTGAGTAGAAGCATACTCTGACTTTGAACGAACATATACATTATACAACTCTTCTAATGTGTAACAGTTCGTAAATTCTTTTCTTGTTCTAGTTACGAATCCTAATAGCTTTAATGCTTCACTTGTTATATTTACAATAGAACTGTAATGTGTTATATTGACAGTTGACAATGTCAGTTAAAAAGAGAAGTACAGGTGATTTTCAAACTAGTGGAAAAGAAAACAGAAAAAATTAGATGCACATAATTTCATGTTGTCTATTGTCTCAAATCGTCTTTGTCACAAACAAATTTTATGGGGGAAATCGGAAACTACAAGACAAAAATGTACAAGTATAATTTCTTCTTAACTTTTTCTTTACTTTACATTTCTCGAAAAAAAATTAGTCTTTTACAGAAGTTCTAGGTAGAGACTATATCAGGTCTTCACCACCATTGAGGAGGTATAAAACTCCTTTCCGTCAATATCTGTCGACTCTGGTTTGGTATAATCTGGTAAATTACCACGTTCTTTCTTTGCTTTGGATGAATTTGCGTCAAATGTAGCTTCAATTTGCGCTTGCTTCTAGGCGCATCGACGTGACAGCGCATTTGCAGGAGAGTAGTGAACAAACTTGGAACAAGTGGCAGTGTACATATTTCTTGTCGATTTTGAAAATCTCAGCTATTTTCGCGAGCTGAAGGACTAAATATGAGTAGTAATGGCGACACCTGGCCTAACTTTGGACTTTGACCCCGACCTTTGTGACGTCATAGGTCAAAGGTCAATGACCTTGGCCCGGGGTCAATGACCTAGGGGTACATAGGACCACCCCCTCTAAATTTTGGGAGGGGTACCTTGGCCCACCCCCTAAATTTGGGCTGGGGTACATAGGACCACCCCCCTTAAATTTTGGAAATTGCCAAATCTAAAAATTGGGTGTGGTAGCCTAGGACCACAGTATGTACCTCTATCAGTATTGGGTGTCTATGTCGTTCCCTTTTATGAGTAAAAAATTGCCAAAAATTCAAATTTCGGAGGTTTTTGACCTAATTTATCCCCTTTGATGAGGTGTTATTACCTTATATAGTTATATGGGCGTATACAGGGGTCCATTACCTTTCATAAGACATGGGTATATTAATGCCCCCCTTGAAAAATTTGGGAAGGGTACCTTGGCCCACCCCTTAAATTTTGGAAATTGACCAATTTAAACATTGGGTATTATAGTACAGGACCTTAATATGTATTATGATAAATTTGGGTGGTCCACCTCATTCCCTTCTAGGGGTACAAAATTGCCAAAAATATAAACGTAAGCAATACGTTATACCACGTGTTTGGTTTTTGGTCCATTTTATCCCCCTTTGATGAGGTCCTATTACCTTATATAGTTATATGGTCATGTATAGGGGTCCATTACCTATCATAAGACATGGGTATATTGGTGCACCCCTTTAAAATTTTGGGAGGAGTACCTTGGCCCACCCCTTAAATTTTGGAAATTGACCAATTTAAACATTTGGTATTATAGTACAGGACCTCAATATGTATCATGATAAATTTGGATGGTCCACCTCGATCCCTTTTAGGGGTACAAAATTGCCAAAATATAAATGTAAGAAATATGTTGTACCACGTGTTTGGTTTTTTGGTCCATTTTATCCCCTTGGATGAGATCCTATTACCTTATATGATTACAGGGATCTATTTCATATCATAAGACATGGGTATATTGTTGCACCCTTCTTAAAATTTGGCAAGGGGTACACTGAAATTGTCCAATTTAAGCATAGTACAGGACCTCAATATGTTTCGGTGAACCTATTACCAAATTTTTTTAGTACAACCACGTGTTTGGTTATTGACTCAATGTATCCTATTTGATAAGGTATGGACGGGTATCCCCTTTCAATTTGGTATAACCCTTCGGGTGTAGTACAGTCACGTGAACGATGATTTGGTTTTGATGCGCGACGAGGTCCCTGGTCAATGTTTTCTAGGAATTAGGTGGAAACTTTGAACAAGATTCTTGGCATTTAAAACTTTTTTTTTCAACTTTTCAAACTAAAAAAATCAAAACAAAAAATTGAAAACGAAAACTTTTAAACAAAAATCTTGAAACTAAAAAATTTTTCAAAACAAAAATTTGAAACGAAAAATTTTGAAACGAAAACATTTGAAACAAAAATTTTGAAACGAAAAATTTTCAACAAAAAAATTTGAAACGAAAAATTTTCAAACAAAAAATTTTGAAACAATAAATTTACAAACAAAAAATTTCAAACGAAAAAATTTGAAAAAAATTTGAAACAAAAAATTTTCAAACAAAAATTTTTGAAACAAATTTCAAAACAAATTTCAAACGAAAAATTTTCAATTAGAATTTAAATCAGTGATCAGCTTTCACGGTTAACCGTTAAACTTTATCCGGTTTCTAACTATTCGATTAACAAATAAACGGTTTTCAACTATTCGATTAACAAATAAACGGTTTTCAACTATTCGATAAACAGATGAACTGTTTCTTTCCTTTTCACACCAGTGAGTGCAAGAATTGTTGTACTCTCTTTAAATACGCATCATTTTTGAAACAAGGTGTTAGTGTTCATCATGGATACACAATGGAAACATCCATTTACCTGTATTCTCGCAGGGCCTAGTGGGTGTGGAAAAACGTATTTTGTGAAGCGATTACTGTCACATCTCCCAACCATGATCAATGCAAAATTTCGTAAGATATACTGGTATTATGCAGAATGGCAAGACGTGTATTCAACAATGCCGGTTCCAGTAGAGTTTCACGAAGGACTTCCACGAATGAAAGATTTTCAGCCTCAAGATGGACCACATTTGATTATTATTGATGACCATATACGAAAAGTGAATAGTGATATTGTTGATATGTTCACAAAAGGATCACATCATCGAAATATTAGTGTGATTTTTATAACACAAAATGTATTTCATCAAAGTAAAGCAAATAGAAATATGAGTTTAAATTGTTCGTATTTGGTGTTGTTTAAAAATCCACGTGACAAGTCACAAATCAAGCATATGAGTTATCAAATCATGCCTGAGCATCCACTGTTTCTACAAGAAAGTTATGCAGACGCAACAAGAAATCCACATGGTTATTTACTGATGGATCTTAAACAAGATACACCCGATGAAATGCGATTTCGTACAAATATTTTTCCCGACGATTTGCATCATTATGTTTACGTACCAACAAAACATGTTTAAATTATTGTGCATGTGAAAAGAATGACTTAGTCTGCCACGATGTCTCCTACAGTGAAACACGCTGATCTGCTACGTGCTCTGCACAAAGCTAAACCAAGATTGCGTAAAGCTATTATTGCCAATGCAGACGCTTCATTAATTCATAGTATTTGTGAATGTTGTTATAATGTCTTAAAAGGCAATGTTCCACTGACAAGTGCGCAGAAGTCAAGATTAAAGCGTTACAAGAACACGCTCCGCTATCTCGTAGACAATACAAAATCATTGGATAAAAAGAAGAAACATTTAGCCGTACAACAAGGAGGATTCTTACCTGCATTACTTGCACCTATTGTAGGAAGTGTGTTATCCAGTATTTTGTTTAAACAATAAACTTCATGGAACATAGCAAGAAGATGGTTTTAGTGACACCAGAAATGCTTCAACGAATGCATGCATCATCATCCCGTGTGAGTGAAAATCGAGAATCTAATCTCGATCGTGAAATGCAATCTATATTGAATACATCGTATCCAAGTGATGAAGAAAAATGGAATCAGTACAATAGAATATTACAGAAATATCTTTATGTGATACGTAAACAAGAAGAACCAATACCACTTACAATTACATCAATGAAACCTGATGGTGACGTCCCGAATGTTGACGATAGCACGAAACAAGAAATTTTAGCCGCAATACCACAAATGTATCGTAAGAAAGCCGAACTACTATTCCGTCGTTACAAGATGACGCAATTACGTGGGATCATAAAGGAACAGTGTACATCAACGATAATAAACTACATGGATCCAATATTGTAGATTTAATGTGTGATGTGACTCGACCGAGGAAACATTCTAATCCTCAAGGCTGGGAATTGTTTTGCAACTACCTTGCATCGTCAAACACACCTCAAGAATTGATTGGTAATCCACGAAGATTAAACTATATTGTCAAGCATAATAGTACAACAGCATCTGAAGGATCTGCACCACCAAAACCGGCACCTGAATTATTTTCTTCCGGAGAAGAAGAAGAAGAAGAAGATGATGATGATGATGTTTTAGAAGTCCGACCAAAAAGAAAACGTATTATTCCACAATGGTCAACGTACAAACCATGAACAAAAAGTTGAAATCCATTTATTACAATCCAGCACATCCTGCATCATTTTCTACTGCAAAGAAATTATGGCAAGCCACAGGAAAATCTATACCTCTAGCCAAAATAAAACTTTGGTTAAACAAACAACCTACCTACACGTTACATCGTCCTGTACGTCGTCGTTTCCGTAGAGATTTTTATCTTGTTAACAATATTGATGATCAATGGGAATGTGATTTAAATGATTTACAATCACTTCAAAACTATAATGACAATTACCGCTATATTCTTACAGTGATTGATGTGTTTAGTCGGTACGGGTGGGCTGTACCACTAAAATCAAAAAGTGCCGAGGATATAGTGAATGCATTTGAAATGATTTTCCAGGACAGGAAACCAATTGTGCTACGTAGTGATCAAGGAACTGAATTTACCAACAAGACAGTACAAAAGTTTTTCAGGAAACACAATGTGCAACATGTTACAACAAAGGATCCAGATATTAAAGCCAGCATCGCAGAAAGATTTAATCAGACATTGAAACATCGTATGTGGAAATACTTTACCAAATATCAAACATACAATTACATCAAAGTATTGCCTTTACTTGTAAAAGCATACAATGAAAGTCGGCATTCCAGTATTAAAATGGCACCTGCAAACGTTTCTCAGGACAATTTACTGGAGGTGTGGCATAACTTATACGACAAAAAGCTACAACGTTCAAAACAAGATACGGATTTATCTGTTGGTGATACTGTTCGTATAAGTAAAACAAAACGTATCTTTGACAAGGGTTACCTCGAGAACTGGACTTGGGAAATATTTAGAGTAAAAGCCATTGTACCAAGAAACCCACCAGTGTATCGACTAGAGGATTTAAATCATCAACTCATCGATGGTGTTTTCTACAGAGAAGAATTACAACCAGTACCACTCCCTTCGACGTTCCTCATCGATAAAATATTACGTACAAGAACAAAAGGTCGCAGAAAGGAGTATCTCGTCCAGTGGAAAGGATATCCTTCCTCATTCAATTCGTGGATCCCTGCAACTTCATTGAAGAAGAAGAAGAATGGAACCTGATCAAGATTTTTACGTTACACTTCCCAGTAATAGTTCCATGGATTATTTTCCAGAAAATACATTGACTTCATATATTACGAAATTACAACGACGTGTAGAGTTTCGCCAGAAATGGGATGTGGCAATTGTAGAGATTCATTATCCACATTCTTTGCTGAACATTAACAGTAAAAACAATAAAATATATTACAAATCATCAAGTAGTAATGATCAAGAACCGTGGAAGGTTGTAACGATCCCTGTACGCTATTATAACAATATACGGGATCTTATTCATGCAATTAATATACATCATAAAGAAACCAATTTATTTATATCTCATGACGCAACTAATAATATATGCCTCATAAGACATCCCAAAAAGGAAATCCATACTTCTGTACAATTGTCACCAAGTGTTAGTTTAATGCTTGGATTTGAACCAAAAAGTGATTTAAAAGATATGGAAAAGGGACAATATACACCGGATGTACGATTAGGCTTACCATCACAAATGTACGTCTATTGTGACATTATTGAATCTGTCATTGTTGGAGATACAATGGTACCCTTGCTACGAATTGTCAACATGGATCCTGTGAATCATACTTTTGGAAGTCACGCAGTACAAATCTTTAATCCTGCACATTATGTTCCGGTGGAAAAAATGAATTTTGAGCAAATACAAATCGATATAAGGGATAGCACAGGTCATCGTATGCCATTCACCTTTGGAACGGTGTGTACAAAACTACATTTCCGTCGTCGTCGTCATGACTGATCCGTATTTGCAATACTACCAAAAACAAGCGTTATCCGGTATCGGCAACGTCTATGTGGGAAGTCCCTATCAAGCAGGACATGGCATTGGAAGTTTCCTTGGTGGCTTATTTCGTTCAGTGTTACCACTTGTGAAGCAAGGAGCTAAAACTGTGGGAAAAGAATTATTAAAATCAGGTGCCAATATGATTAATGATGTGGTGATCTCGAATCAACCGCTGGAAGAATCGTTTCATCAACGTATGCAAGAGGCAAAATCAAATTTACAAGAAAAAGCTAAAAATAAGTTGAAAACTATGCTGGGAAGTGGATATCATAAACGAAAATGGGATGACTGCTCTCAGTTTGAGGTTGACCTTCCAACGATCAACAACATCATCAATCCTACGAAGAGACGTAAATTATCACATAAGAAGAAGAAGAAATCATTGGCATCGTCACCAGATATTTTTGATTAATTCAACGATGGCTTTCTTACATCATCAATCCTGTGAATGTGTAAAAAGTGAATTGGACATTTTCTCAACGTTACCTACGCAAACCAGTGTTCTGGACAATCGTATTATAGGCTACAAACCAATTAGTTCAATAGCTGAAAATTCACCAATAGAATTTGTAGTGAGTGGTAGCAGTGATGAATACATTGATTTGCCACAAACCTTATTGTACATCCAAGCACAAATTGTGAAACCAGATGGTTCCTCCTTCACCAATACGGATAAAGCAATTGCACCTGTCAATGATTTTTTAAATGCTATGTTTAGTGAAGTACAAATCTACTTGAACAATAAACTGATTTCATTTTCGTCACATAATCATCCATATCGTTCGTACATGGAAAAACTGCTCAATTATAGTGATGGAGCTAAAAATACACATTTACAAACAGCAATGTGGTTTCAAGATACGGCTGGTCATATGAACGCAACCACAAGTGAGAACAAAGGATTTCAACAACGCTATGAACTGACAAAACAAAGTATGAAATTCGATATGATTGGACATCTTCATTGTGACATTTTTAATCAAGATAAATTTTTAATTCATGGAGTGGAATTACGCGTGAAACTTATTCCTGCAAAACCAAACTTTTGTCTCATGGCCGGTGAAAGTGGTGTCAATGCAAAAATCAATATTCTAGATGCATCGTTGCAGGTGAAAAAAGTCAGCATCAGCCCTAGTGTTAAATTGGCACACAATAAAATTTTACAATCTACACCGGCAAAGTATCCTCTGACAAGGGTTCAAATGAAATCATTTACCATCCCGAAGGATATACAATCCAAAACTATTGATAACCTGTTTATGGGAACATTGCCAAATCGTATTATTGTAGGATTTACATCGAATGAAGCATCCAGTGGAACTATTACCACCAATCCATTTGAATTTCAACATCTAAACATTAATTTCTTTACATTGTACGTGGATGGAAAAGCTGTACCTTCAAAACCATTGCAACCCAACTTTGAAGAAAATCTCTACATTTCATCGTACCACACATTGTTCTCAGGCTCTGGCATACATTTTACCAATACTGGAAATACAATTTCAAGAGCCGACTACAAGAATGGATATACACTGTTTGTATTTGACCTAACTCCCGATTCTTCTGCTGGAGATTGTCACTATTGGACTTTACAACGACATGGCGCCATCCGATTGGAAGTTCATTTCCAAGAGAAATTAGCAGCACCTGCAAACTGTATTGTGTATGGGGAGTTTTCCTCACTCCTAGAGATAGACCACCAGCGCAACATTATCCTGGACTTTTAAATTACAAGGTACGTATACGTTATGTATCATTTCCATTCACGATGTTGAATACATTACAATTAGCTAGTGCTTTAAACGGTAGTCCATTGTTCAGAAATCATTTTACTGGGGTATTTGCAAGCGATGAGTTGCCCTCACGGATTTCTCTTCCTCTGGCAATGATTGTAAATACAGATCCATCTACAAAACTAGGAAGCCATTGGATTGCAATTTATATTGATCATCGCGGTGTTGGAGAATATTTTGACAGCTATGGCCTTCCTCCTTATGTACCACAACATGTTGCATTCTTAAAACTTCATTGTATGTACTATAAATATAATAATAGCCAAATGCAAAGTCTTGGTTCATCCGTATGTGGCTATTATGCTTATTTTTATTTGTGCTGTAAAGCCCAAGGAAAATCTCTGCGTGAAATTCAATATTTGTTCACAACAGTACCCACGGTTAATGATCGTAGACTGCTGCAATATACCTTCCAGGTAATTTTATCATATTTATCATTGCAAATGTATTGTTTTATCATCATCTATTTCTATACTAATCATCTTTTTCCTCGTTCTTTTTTACAGAATTCACAATACGAAGCTTTGCAAACGGGTGCTATGCTGCAAAACATGGAAACAAATCATTACAATCAAGAAGAGGAGGCGGTCTAATGAAGAAACCCAGCTCAATATACAAACATTGTCAATAAGAAAGAAAAAGAAGAAACCAGAAATATGAATAAAATACAATTTATGCTTATTTATGTGTTTTTATTGTCCATTCCACATACAACGTTATCAGATTCTCCTAAAGAACTGTGCGATATAAGACGAGAACCCTGTGCAAAGTTTCCACCTAATTCCTAGAGAACATTGACCAGGGACCTCGTCGCGCATCAAAACCAAATCATCGATCACGTGACTGTACTACACCCGAAGGGTTATACCAAATTGAAAGGGGATACCCGTCCATACCTTATCAAATAGGATACATTGAGTCAATAACCAAACACGTGGTTGTACTAAAAAAATTTGGTAATAGGATCACCGAAACATATTGAGGTCCTGTACTATGCTTAAATTGGACAATTTCAGTGTACCCCTTGCCAAATTTTAAGAAGGGTGCAACAATATACCCATGTCTTATGATATGAAATAGATCCCTGTAATCATATAAGGTAATAGGATCTCATCCAAGGGGATAAAATGGACCAAAAAACCAAACACGTGGTACAACATATTTCTTACATTTATATTTTGGCAATTTTGTACCCCTAAAAGGGATCGAGGTGGACCATCCAAATTTATCATGATACATATTGAGGTCCTGTACTATAATACCAAATGTTTAAATTGGTCAATTTCCAAAATTTAAGGGGTGGGCCAAGGTACTCCTCCCAAAATTTTAAAGGGGTGCACCAATATACCCATGTCTTATGATAGGTAATGGACCCCTATACATGACCATATAACTATATAAGGTAATAGGACCTCATCAAAGGGGGATAAAATGGACCAAAAACCAAACACGTGGTATAATGTATTGCTTACGTTTATATTTTTGGCAATTTTGTACCCCTAGAAGGGAATGAGGTGGACCACCCAAATTTATCATAATACATATTAAGGTCCTGTACTATAATACCCAATGTTTAAATTGGTCAATTTCCAAATTTAAGGGGTGGGCCAAGGTACCCTTCCCAAATTTTTCAAGGGGGGCATTAATATACCCATGTCTTATGAAAGGTAATGGACCCCTGTATACGCCCATATAACTATATAAGGTAATAACACCTCATCAAAGGGGATAAATTAGGTCAAAAAACCCCGAAATTTGAATTTTTGGCAATTTTTTACTCATAAAAGGGAACGACATAGACACCCAATACTGATAGAGGTACATACTGTGGTCCTAGGCTACCACACCCAATTTTTAGATTTGGCAATTTCCAAAATTTAAGGGGGGTGGTCCTATGTACCCCTGCCCAAATTTAGGGGTGGGCCAAGGTACCCCTCCCAAAATTTAGAGGGGGTGGTCCTATGTACCCCTAGGTCATTGACCCCGGGCCAAGGTCATTGACCTTTGACCTATGACGTCACAAAGGTCGGGGTCAAAGTCCAAAGTTAGGCCAGGTGTCGCCATTACTACTATATGTCTCTTTGAGTTCTAAAACTAGACTTATTAAGCCAAGCTAAACTACTGCAAGGGCCCTAAAATAAACACTTGGAAAAACTGATTTTATTATAGCTCTGCTCAAACAACAATATCAGAAGGTTGTTTTATTTCTTCTTGACTTCCAATTTTTTTTTTTTCTTTCTTTATGGAAGAACGTCTTCGAAAATTCAGGTCGTTATTATTTTACATCTCTGCCCAATCGAAATGCAGTATAAATCTGGTCCAACATGTTCGCATTGTTTTAACAATTCTACTACTGTCATTTCTTACCAAATAAATGTTTGCGGCAATTTCTCTATAATCAAAGGGCCTCCATAGCGAGGTACCAGGCTGGAATTTAGTGTTTACAAGCGAAGAAAATGTGTGATCTTCAGTCGTACAGCTTGACCTTCTAAATGGTTTCGGTCGGTTACCATTATGATCCCTCCCCCTTTTTTTTGCGTCCTTTTATTTTTAATGAACATCTGAGGCATGATGTTCATTCTTTCGTGAATGTCTTTTAGATATTTTTGTAGTGAGAATTAGTGTTGTAAAGGCTTGGAAAAAAATCAGCAAGTTTTTCAGTTTTTTCCCCGAGCTTGGAAACAACGGAAAGTTTGGGAAAATTGAAATTTTCGAATAGTTTAATATATTATGCTTTTAAAATGAAAACTATTTTATATTTACTAGTTCAGAAGTAAGATAATTGAGTACTTACGTTTCTTGTATTAGAATAGGAAAATTTTGTGGCAACAAGTATATGTGCACCACTCATCCAAACACTTGCACCTTGATAGAATAGAGGTATGACTACAAAAAGAAACTAAAATATAATCCTAGTTAGCTTAATATAGACGCATTAAAATTATATTAAGCAATCTTATGAAGTTCCCGCTTGATGGCAATGAAGTGCTCATATAACGGGGCAAGAATAATTTCAGTTAATATGTTAAATCAAACACATATTTTATAGAGATATCTTCCTTGTGCTATGTAAAATTCCCGGAAATGTTGAACCCATTAGAAAAAATCATTTGTTCGGAAATATTGGCAAAAACCGAAAAACATAATTTAGAAACTATTTCATCGCCTGATGCTAGAGCCTTTCTATTTCAAGTGTGCTCCTGCTGGCGCTGCTGTCGATGTTTGATTTTCCATACCTCCCCCAAAAGAGGAGGGACAAGTTGCTGTGGCAGAGATCCTTCAGTAGTTAGATGCGGACAGGGTTCTTTCCCCAAAGCAAAGGGATGGTTTCCTCCGTAGGAGGTCGGCGGGGGTGAGGCCGAAGAATGTTTCACTTTTCTTCCGAGGGCATACTTGAAATAGAAAGACTCAAGTCTTACTTGCAGTATTATGTCTGCAGAATATATATATAGTCTGGTAGAAGATAGATAGAAGAAGAGAGCAACTTAGATGAATTAGCCCAGAAAATAGAAGATACAATAAAATTAGCAATTAAAAGCTCAACAAAAACAAAAAAGACAACTAAAGGATTACACACGAAAACAAATACCTTCTGGACCAATGAATTACAAGACCTGAAAAGAAAAACACGTAAAGCTAGGAAACTTTATCAACATACATCAGAAAATAATCTAAGACAAAACAGATTAAACAAATATAGAGACTTAAAACAAAAATATGAAAACAAAATAATAGAATCAAAGAAAAATAGCTGGAAAACATACATTGAAACTAATTTAAATCTAGATCCCTGGGGTGAACCCTACAAAATTATAACTAATAAAGTTAAAATACCCACCACCCTCTCAACTTTAAAAAGAACAAATGGTACATATACAAATAATTGGGAAGAAACAATAGACTATCTAATAAAATCTCTTTTACCACAGGATATACCTAAAGAAGATAATAACTCACAAAGTTTCATAAGAAGAGAAATGCAATTACCACCTTTAGAAGACAGAATAGAAGTAATAGAAAACCAAGCAATAATAAATAACATAAAACGACTTAAAAGCAAAAAAGCTCCTGGACCGGATGGAATAAAATCGGAAATTTTTAAACATAATGCTGACACATGGGCACCATACCTGGCAAAACTCTTCAACTTGTGTTTTAAAAACGGACGAATTCCAAAAAGGTGGAAACAAGCAAATTTAATCATATTCAAAAAGTCAGATGACAAGAAAAATGACGATCCAAAATCTTATCGACCTATCTGCTTATTAAATGTAATAAGTAAACTTTTCGAACGAACCATTGTGGAAAGAATAAACAAAACCAGAATTTTAAATAATGACAAATTGCAATAAAGTTTCAGAAAAGGAAAAAGCACCGAAACAGCTGTAAAAAGACTAATTGACCTCATAGAAGATGGTAAACTGGAGAAGTACCAAGTTGTTATTTATGCCGACATTAGTGGTGCTTTTGACAATCTATGGTGGCCCGCACTATTTAAAGAACTCAAAAAACTAAAAATTAGTAAAGCTCTTTACAACATCATGCTGGATTACTGTACTGACAGAACGATTACATTAAAATCTCCAGGAAAAGATATAACAACAATAAGCACCAAAGGATGCCCACAGGGTTCAATATGCGGACCTACAATGTGGGACATTACTTTCCAACCATGTTTAAGAAAACTAAACAATCTAAAAGAAACATTAGGTGTAGTTGGATATGCGGACGATTTAGCAATTGTGATGACAGCATCCTCAAGAAGACAAATAGAGCAAAAAGGAAATATAATATTAGAAAATCTAGAAAGATGGTGTATAGAAAATAAATTAACTCTATCGGTTAATAAAACGAAAATTACAGTATTTGGCCAAACTCTACAGAGAGAACCCATAATCAAAATTAGGAACACTAAAATAGGAATTGTGAATGAATTCAAATATTTAGGTGTATGGCTAGACAAACGACTAAACTACGAAAAACATATAACTGAAACAACAGAGAAGATGAAAAAATAGCCAACAAACTCTTAACAGTGGCTATGAAAGATTTTAAAATTGACAGAAAAATTTTTAAATTGTATAACAAAGCTATTCTAATGGCTATTGCACAATATTGTGCCGGAATCTGGGGTCATAGACTGTTTCTAAACAAAAACTTAAGGCAAAAATTAATGAGTGCAGCGATTAATGCTAATTAGAACCCATGGCATCATAAAAACTATCTCTGCAGAAACAATAAAACTTTTGGCCAATGAAGAACCCATACACCTTCAGATATTAAGAAGATGTATTAAGACGTGGCTAAAGAATAATGAGAGAACGAAGATATTGGAAATTACGGGAGAATTGCCAAGCACCGAAGACGATATTAACAAACTGATTAAACGGAAGTGGGAAGATGAATGGAGGGATTCGATAAAGGGACAAAGAACAAGAACCATTATCCCAAACTTAAAAATAAGAGAAGAAATGGGAACAATAAGCAGTGAATTAATAGAATACATCTCGGGACATGGACCGTATAAATTTCATCTGAGAAGACTTAATATAATTAATGACGATAAATGTACGTGTAATGAAGTACAAACACCAGAACATGTCTTCTGGAATTGCAATAATTACATAACAAATAACAAAATAAGAGAAATAAGAGACCAATTAAAAAGGGATAATATACAAACTTTAATAAACGATAAAATGAAATTAGGAAAATTACTATTTGTTGCAAGACATGTATCAAGAAACTTGTGGAAGGAAAGAAACGATGAAAGAAGAAGAAATTAACAAGACCCACACCCTATATTGTAAATATAAAGAAATAAAGAATTAGAAGAAAGTAAACTAATCAAACAGAAAAAAAAAACTAAGTTCTGATGACAATTCCAGAACTTAAACCTTCACGTTCCTTATTTGTGTTAGTGTATAGTGCCTTGTTTAGTGTTTTGCTAGTGGTGGCAGGATTTTAAAATATAACAAGTGTTTTAGAAGAAGAAAGAAAATAAGACTTTACAAAGCTGGTGAGAGAAATTCAGACAGACCAAAACAGTTCTGATGTTGATTTCCAGAACTAACAACTAACGAAAAATTGGAAATCTGGAAGTCCGATTTCCTTTCAAAGAATTTTCTTTTTAGTGGGAAAGACAGGTATGAATAACACCAAGAAATAAATTCATATAGGGGAGATAACTATTTAAAGAAAAAAAAAAAGATCCTGGTAATACTTGTTTAAATTGTTTACTAATTATTTCTTTTCTCTTTTCAGCTTACCTTAACATTTTATGCAAGGTGTTTCCTGCCCATGTATATGTATGTAGTATGTGTGTGTGTGTATGTGTCTTTGTGTATCTTTTCAATTTTTTTAAAAAAAGGAAATAAAACAACAAGAAAAAATAAAGAATAGGGCATGATTTAAATTTTGTTTTAGGTATCATGCCAATAAAAGGTAAGCCTCGCCTCACCCTAACTGAGGCCAATCATAAAAAGAGGAGAGAAATCATACGGGAAAAAAAAAGGTAGTAGAGAGAGAATTACGAGTAAGAGGCAGTAGCGTCTGCCATTTAATAAGACCATATGAAATGGCAAAGGCAGGGAAAAGTGGAGGCTTAAAAAATATATATATATAGTCTGGTGGCAGAGTAAGAGAACCTTGCATTTTGCGGTGACCAAGGTTTTTTGATGTTTCCTTATAGATTTTGATGTGCTGAATCCAAAACTGCCGGGTGCAACGCTGGCACCCTTGAGCATTTCCCACTAAACTCACTAACGATTTCCCCTCCCCCTTTTTATTAAAAAATCGTTGACTTCGGGAAAATTATCTGTAACTTCTACAGTAATCAACGTAGAATAACGGTTCAGACCTTGTTATGCTTCTATTGGAACAGTCTTTCCAACTATATTAATCACTTGGGCTGCAACGAACAGGAAAGGGAAATAAAATGGGTAATTCTGGAAAATTTCCTCCCAAAGCATCTTTCAGCTCTTAATATCCAAGAGCCCTACCTCGAATCTCCATCCGGAAAGAAAATATTTTTATATTTTCATGAACTTTCGACACTAGCAAACAATATTAGGAAGGGCACCGCCCTGGCACCCTTAAACATTTCCCACAAAACTCACAATTTCCCATCATTTGTATTTTACCAAAAAAATTATTGACTTCTGGGAAATTATCTGTAACTTCTACAGTAATTAACGTAGAATAACGGTTCAGACCTTGTTATGCTTCTATTGGAACAGTCTTTCCAACAATGTTAACCACTTGGGACTGCAAAAAACAGGAAACTAAAATAAAATGGGAAATTTCTGAAAATTCCCTCCCAAAGCATAAAAGAGATGGGGTGTATCTCATTTCGAAAGAAATATTTTTATATTTTCATGAACTTTGTACACTAGTAAACAATATTAGAAAGGTTGCCACCTTTACCATTTCCCATTAAACTCATGATTTCCCATCATCTATATTAAAAATGGTTCATTGCGGGAAATGTACCTTGAACTTCTATACAAATTAACAAAAAATAATGGTTCATCCCTTTCTGTTTCTGTTCAAACAATCTTTCCAATGATATCAGCCCTTAGGGCAATGTTTGCAATTTCGAGACATTTATATTAAGCATGAATGTAATGTATTTAGACTGTTCCAAAATTTTCTATTATCAGTAAAGTGTATTAATAAATGGTATGTTTAAAAATAAATAAATATTCTTATAACTTTCTTCGATTTTTATGAGTTTGATTAAAATGTAGCACCTGTAATTCGAGAGGTTTCGTACACTTAGAAAATGAATGTTCTAGCGGTATTCTAAAAGCCACACTTATCTGTAAAAAATGGTTATTCAAGATAAACTTACATAATGACAGTATGTCATGTTTATTTGTAATATTATTCCTCACCACTTTCTTCACTCTCGTCAGCGTCGTTATGTGAGTACGTGTTTGGTTTGTTGTAGCATTTACCATCAAAACATTTACAGAACATTGTACAAGGTAGTTTACCTACACAACTACATCTTCTTGTTGAACAAGGTTTTTCTGACGAATAGGAACATCTGATGAGGTGAAGTACATCGGCAGGGGCTGGCTCAACATTTGTAGGAAGCCTAACTGGCCTTAACGATTTGGTTGTTTCATCACGTGTCTATCCATAACAAGTTGGATCAACGTTTGGTAGGTCTGCCCTGTCTGCACTCAGCCAAATTAGCATTTGTAGATGTGCGCTCTTTACATTTAGTTTAAAAGCTTCCGACGTGGGTGGAAGAGAGCAGGTGCAGTTTTTTTTCTTTCAAACGTTAATACGAACTTCTATCATAGACTTTACACTTGCTACACCATAGCACACAGCTACAAAGTCAGTTGCTTCTTGTTCTATATCACTGGTTATCTCTTCCTGAGACCCCAATTTTTTCAAGCTAACTCCTTTTAACACTTGTTTAATGGCTGTTGATTTTCTTGTATTATAGCCACCATATTCAGGAGTGACTTCAGGACTTCTAATGATCGACTTTAAAAACTCGAAATCTATTCTCTGTGCTCTGTACACTGAATAAACTTGAGATGCAAGTAATGCTAGAGTTGGCACTTCTTTTACTGAGAAATGTTGGGGCATTGGTGGCTTTTTTGGCCCTTTGTACCGGTGTACAGGCACTCCACTAGTCACACGTTCCTTCATTTCTTCCTTTGTAATGCGACAAATTTTGTTACTGTTGCAACTCCATGACTTCTCCACTTGAGTTATCAGCAGAGCCATACTATGAGTTCGACGTAGGCCATTTTGAGATGAAATAGACGTGTCGAAGTTGTCACCAACAGCTTGCACAAATCCGTCTGTTGAGGGATTAAGTCCTTGCAAAGTTGGTGCTTTGCTGGCTTCTGCTGCAGCTGACGCTTTAAATCTTAGGGTCTCACTGTAACTACAAGTGATTTCAAACTTATAGAATTCGTCAATGAGACGTTTGCTGTTCAGAAGCATAGCAAGAGCAATCTTGAGAGTAGTTGGCTGCTTTGTCAATGCTGCAGTTACGATAATTCCAATGAGTATTGCAGGTACTCAGTAATTTCAAGTATCTCTAATAGGGAAAGTAAAGTTTCACTAACATTATTTTTAATATTGTCTTCAGAGAGGGTAGTTCCGTAACTTTTCAATCTATTATCAGGCTTCTTCACTTCATTCATTATCTTTGTACTGAGTTCTTTTATTGTTTCTCCATCATCGTCATCATCTTCGGTAATATTCATGGCAAGAGCAACTTGATTTTTAAAAGTAAGAATGCTGGATACACCAGGAGAGAACAATACTAGAACTGGATACACCTATTCTTTCCTGAACATCTCTTATAATTGCAAGATGATCAGTTCTAGATCCATCGTTCTGTTGATAAAGATGTTAAACTTAGATGGAGTTCCAAATACGAGAGGTGTCCTTTTTTAAAGCTGTAGTGACTGCGTTGATTCCATCTCCGTCACTTCCTTTATTTATGCTGCGTTTTAGTGAACAAATTTTAGCTGACTTACTGTGCAAGAATTGATTGTAACAGTCTTTGTGGTAACGAGCGTCTGCCGCATGTAAATTTCCAACAGCTCCATTTACAAGCACTCGAACAGCTTCGGATAATTCGTCATTTCTAACATCACATATTTTGAGGATATTTTCTTAAATAGTCGGTTGCCCTGGACGATCGACCGTTCTAAGAAGGTAATATCTGCGCCATCGACTTGGATTTTTTGGATCAGGATCGGAACAGATCTCTCCACAGAATAGACAGTCAGTACGAAAATTGAAAGGTTTTTATGTCTGATCTTCTAATCCGTTTCACCTGTGGTTAAGAGGAGGTTGAAGTAGACTGCTTTTAGCTCTCTTGATATGATACTGCGAAGTATATGTTCATACCCAGTCCTTATGAAAGTATACTGGCACATTTTCCTCAAGAGAAATAAACCGCCCATCACGTTTAAGATTACTTGCCAACATAATTGATCGAACTCGAGCTGGTCCTCCAGTTATAAGCCACTCTTGTGTTTTCTGACAGTTGAAAATGCACTTCTTTTCTTCCGCCATGTTTTTAAAAAGTGCACTATGAAACACTACTTTGAAACGTGTTAACAGACATAAAACAGTAACAGTTTATTGGCACTAGTCAGATGTAAACTCACCCACATGTTCACTAAAAACTGTTATGTCTATGTGATGGCTGCTACCTGTAGATATATAAAAAGGTTGAATTAATACATGGAGGAACGTTAGAATTAATAACGATGAAAAGATAAAAGGAAATTTAAACATTAAAATCCGTGAACTTTTAGCCAGGAATTGTAAACTGAACTTAAATTGTTAAGAACAAAAGCGAATACCAGTACTAAATATATCCTACTGCCCAAATTATATGAGGAAGATAATTGTATCATCTTTTGTGCTCCTTATCAATTCTATAAATGTAAATTCCTTTTAAAATTTAATTATTCAAGTGTGTATCGCACGGTTACAGTTCACGTGTGTACGGTTATTTTCAAATGTAGAAAGTTCATGAAAATATAAAAATATTTCTTTCGGAAGGAGATACACCCCATCCTTTTTGTACTTTAAGACCTGAACGGTGCTTTGGGAGGGAATTTTTTTATTTTATTCTAGTTTCCTGTTCATTGCAGCCCCAAGTGGTTAACATTGCTGAAAAGACTGTTCTGATAGAAGCATAACAAGGTCTGAACCGTTATTCTGCGTTAATTACTGTAGAAGTTACAGATAATTTCCCAGAAGTCAATAAGTTTTTGGTAAAATACAAATGATGGGAAATTGTGAGTTTTGTGGGAAATGTTCAAGGGTGCCAGGGCGGTGTCCTTCCTAATATTATTTACTAGTGTCGAAAGTTCATGAAAATATAAAAATATTTTCTTTCCGGATGGAGATTCGAGGTAGGGCTCTTGGATATTAAGAGCTAAAAGATGCTTTGGGAGGAAATTTTCCAGAATTACCCATTTAATTTCCCTGTCCTGTTCATTGCAGCCCCAAGTGGTTAACATTGCTGAAAAGACTGTTCCGATGGAAGCATAACAAGGTCTGAACCGTTACTCTACGTTAATTACTGTAGAAGTTACAGATAATGTCCCAGAAGTCAATAATTTTTTGGTAAAATACAAATGATGGGAAATTGTGAGTTTTGTGGGAAATGTTCAAGGGTGCCAGGGCGGTATCCTTCCTAATATTATTTACTAGTGTCGAAAGTTCATGAAAATATAAAAATATTTTCTTTCTGGATGGAGATTCGAGGTACGGCTCTTGGATATTAAGAGCTGAAAGATGCTTTGGGAGGAAATTTTCCAGAATTACCCATTTTATTTCCCTTTCCTGTTCGTCGCAGCCCAAGTGATTAATATAGTTGGAAAAACTGTTCCAATAGAAGCATAACAAGGTCTGAACCGTTATTCTACGTTAATTACTGTAGAAGTTACAGATAATTTCCCAGAAGGCAATAATTTTTTGGTAAAATACAAATGATGGGAAATTGTGAGTTTTGTGGGAAATGTTCAAGGGTGCCAGGGCGGTACCCTTCCTAATATTGTTTGCTAGTGTCGAAAGTTCATGAAAATATAAAAATATTTTCTTTCCGGATAGAAATTCAAGGTAGGGCTCTTGGATATTAAGAGCTGAAACATGCTTTGGGAGGGAATTTGCCATTTTATTTCCCTTTCCTGTTCGTCGCAGCTCTAAGTGATTAACATAGTTGGAAAGACTGTTTCATTAGAAGCAGAACAAGGTTTGAAGTTTTATTCTACGTTAACTACTGTACAGATAATTTTCCCGAAGTCAACGATTTTTTTAATAAAAAGGGGGAGAGGAAATCGTTAGTGAGTTTTGTGGGAAATGCTCAAGGGTGCCAGCGTTGCACCCGGCAGTTTTGGATTCAGCACATCAAAATCTATAAGAGAACATCAAAAAACCTTGGTCAACCCAAAATGCAAGGTACTCTGCAAATCTTACGGACTGGCTGCCAGACTAATAATCTATTTCGCTGACAGGAAAAATACTTAAAGCAATAGGTTTTAATTTTACTTTTTAGTTATCTGATTTCTTGTAAAATCCCTCTTTTATTGTTTGTATATTTTTCGAACGACTCAAAAAGAAATATGATCTTACTTACACATACACAGATACACCGTACAAGTAAGTAAATTTGAGCAGCGAAACATATTAAGTGGTTGAATATGTTGAACTAACGTTCATTATTATTACAGACTAGCACAATACGTATCCTTCGCACGGGGAGAATACTTTTCATTTCGGACATAAAGGGCACTAAAACTGTCACCAATCAATTTAGAGATCCCCAAAACTATGAATTCGACACTAATATCAGTTATTTTCAATTATCTTTACATGTCACCATCCTCCTTAGGAGTACTAATAGGGCATCGGCTGTTCATCTCAGCGACCGAAAACTATGGATTCGACACTAATAACGGCCGTTTTCGATCATTTTTATATATCTCCCCCTTCCATTTCCCCCAAATTGCAGGACTGAATTTTGATTTAAACGACCTTAAGTGCCACTGTTCATCTAAGCGATCCCGAAAACTATGGATTCGACACTAATATCGGTCATTTTCAATAATTTTCATATATCTCCCCCTTCTCCAAGATGCGGGGCTGAATTTGGATTTAAACGACATCGGAAATGTCACTGTTCATCTCAGCGACCCCGAAAATTATAGATTCGTCACTAATATCGGTCATTTTCGATATATATCCCCCTCCCTATCCGTCAAGTTGTGCCTTCAAGGCGAAATGATAAAAAACATCCCGAACTTCATCCATGTTGAAAATTTTATCGAGGTCGGTCGGATAGTTCAAGAGTCGTTCAGTTACAAACATAGTCACTTTCATTTTGGTATATACAGATAATTTGTCGCACTAGAAAACAGGTATTTGTTTACATACAGAATTTTGTACATTAAGTTTATAGAAAAGTCTATATTAGAATATTAAATAATAGTAATTGTATGTTTTAGTGCATGAGTATTAGTGAAATTTGCTTACTGCTCTTTTCAGGGAGTAATTTGGTTAAAATTAACAAAACTTCACCTCTCATTTTGATAGATTCTAGGACATTGAAACTGTATATATACAAGGGTCGTTCAAGGTTGACCGGGACTTCCATTTCTTCAGAGGAAACAGATAGCACAAAAAGCACCAAACTATGTCAGCTTTTCAAAGTATTCTCCGTGCGTGTCGAGCCACCGTTGCCATCGTTGTGGCAACTCCCTGATTTCTTTGGCGTAGAAAGAACTTGGTTGTTATCGGAGCCACTGGAGGACATCGTTTCCCAGTGCTTCATCTGTCGCGAATTTCTTCCCTCCCAGATGGTCGTTAAGGGATGCAAACAAATGATAATCACTGGGAGCTATATCGAGACTGTAAGGGAGATGGGACAGAACTTTCCAGCGCATTTCGGTCAGAGTTCTTGTTGTCACATTGGCCTGTGAGGGTGGGCATTGTTATGGAGAAGAATGATATTTCCAGACAACATCCCAAGTCTTTTCTTGCGAATGGACTTTTGTACAGCACTACTCAACAATGTGGAGTAATATTGGGCATTAATTGTGCTCCTTTTGTCCAGAAAATCCACATGGATAACACCCTTCATGTCCCAGAAGACACTTGCTATGATCCTTTCAGCAGACGGCTGCGTTTTGCTTTTCTTGGCGGCAGGGAACCTTTATGCTGCCACTCCATGCTGCTTCTTTTGGTCACTAGGGTTGAATTTTTCAACCATGTTTCATCACACGTGATGATGGATTGCAACAATTGATCACCTTCGGCTCGAAACCGATTCAGAAGCTGTTCACAGACCGCCTTGCGTGTCCACTTCTGATCAAATGTCAGCTGGCGAGGAACCCACATTGCACAGATTTTGCGGAAGAGTAAGTGATCGGGAATGATTGTCTCAACACTCCCAACACTGATATTTACCTCGGCAGCAATATCCCGCACTGTTACTCGCCGGTTCTCAAGAATCATTTGCTCAACTCGTGCAATATTCACTGGTGTCCATGCGCTTCATTTGTCACCAGCTCCCGTCCTTCGCAAAACTGTTCACACCATTTGTACACTCTTGTCCGTGGCATCGTTTGTTCACCATACTGTGCTTGCAATCTTCTGAAAATCTCGGCTGGTTTAACTTTCTCCTTCGCAAGAAATTTGATTACACACCGCTGCTCCACAGCCACAGACACACTGCTTTCCTCCATGTTCACTGCAACTGCTGCGCATGCACCAAATACGTCATGCTGGGCACTAGTTACTCGAGAAGGAATACATTACGTCACTCACAAGTTTCATGATGATCCGGCTATTCATTGATTATTTATGTGCGAAAATCCCGGTCAATCTTGAACGACCCTTATATATATATATATATTGAAAGCCACCCATATATTAAGTGATTTTAAATAAAAATACTCCCCCAAATGTTGTATTATCAAATTATTAATGATAAATTATTAATAAATGTATTCAACCACATATATCTTAGGGCTTGCAAATCATTAAAAAAGAAAAAAGTTAACAGATTTTTTTAAAGATAAATATAAATTATTATGCTGATTAAGAAAATTCTCGGTTTGCTTAGTGTGTTATTTGTAAAGATAATGGAGAATGTTCATGTTATGAAAGTAATGAAATAAATCAAATTACTGGATGTGAAAGTTCTCCTAGACTTTTTACTATGTTTTAGAAAGTATACTACTAAACATTTTACTGGTTTAGAGTGTTTTTATCTTTGTAAAACTCGTAGGAATAAAAATATATCATTTGACAATAAGGTAAAAAATAGTCTTAGTTATTCTTACTGTGAATCTGATAGTGTTGATAGTGATTAATTAACTATATTTCATGTAGTACTTAATGGCTTATAGCCATTATACCCATAAAGGACATATCTAGAACTGCATTTCACTGTGCAAAATTACATTCCTACTATGTTCCGTAATGACCACAAGCTAAGGCCACCATCTCGTAAGACATATCTTTTATCATAATTTGAATCTAACACTAGCGTATTAGCGTTTAGAATATATACATCATGCTTATGATCTCTAATGAGATTTATATGTTTTTACATTATTGAATAAGCAATTTTTATAATAATCAAATAGTATTTCTTTTATATTATACTCTTTGTTATTTCTGTACCCTTTCCTCTTCCATGTTTTCTACTTTAAAGGAAAACATCTTTGATCTTAATCCAACAGATTCTGCCATTATTTTACCTTTAAGCTCATCCTCCATCTTTCCTTGTTTATTAGTGGTATACCATATTTATTTCCTTCTTCGTAATCATTTGTATCGAATTGATAAATCATTTCTTTTCAATCTCTATAGAAATTATCTGTCTTAATTTCGTATATAAATATCAGTGTCCGTATAACATAACTAGTGTTCCCATACTTCGGCTTTATAGTATTATAACGGAGGCTATACGTTAATAGCTTTGATAATTCTAATACACTCACCCACATATGTCGGCTTATTTAAAGTTAGTAATACCTGTATATATTGAACACAATCCTTCAGTAATTATTGTTCTGTAATCGACGTTATGTTTTGCTGTTAGTTTTCCTACTCTTTTTGGATCACATTCTAATTGAATAGCCTACTTCTTTCTGATCTTTTCCATTGTATTTCCAAACATATTCTTATTCATTAACTTATAGAAGTCTTTTTCAAAGTTAGTTTTAGCTTCTGTTCTCATTTCTGTATTTAAATCAATGTGTTTTTAACCTATCTGATTACGTAAATTCTAATACTCCGTGCACCTTTCTCGGTCTCATTTCAAGTGACATATATAGTTTTCAGTTTCGACAGTAAATAACATACCTTTCCTTATTATAAAGTATTATTAATACAGTAGTTTTGATTGTTTTGATCCTGGTGGTGGTATATTTCTTTTCTTAATGTTAAATCAGAATGTTTGTTATGTAAGTGCTTCGAATATTCTAAATCTACTTCTAATCTGAATCATCTGGAATGTAAATATTATCTGTGTGAGGGAGAGACCTTTTAGTCTTTGTAAGGCATGTATTAGCTCATAGCCCAATCATACAAGTTATTTGCATCCAAATATTCTAAGCATGTTGAACCTTCATCTTTAGTGTAGTTCTCCATGTATTTCTTATTTGCTTTTACATGTCTTTTACTACATTGCGACACTCCACCCCTCATATCTTTCCCCATCATCAATATCTTATCATCAGGGCCCGGGACTTTTTGCCCTATAAAACTGTAAAATATGTATGTAAATATGTCATAAAAACTTGAAAATATGTCACGAAGATTAAAAAAAAAAAAAAGTAAAAAAATGTAATCGCCCCAAAACACAGAAAAAAATTAGAATATGAGTACTTAATTTACAAACTCATGTTTAGGGAACATTTTGTGGTATTTTTTAAAACTTTTTATTTGAACTTAGTTGACAACTACAAAAGGAACATTTTCCAGTTGTGTTTCTAAACAGATTTTTTAAGGAAATTTCTATCGTATTTTTTAATTTTTTATTTTACTTAACTTACGGTTGCAAAAGGAACATATTTCAATAAAACAATTATAGAAGGTTTTTCTTGTTAATCTGAACAGCTTGTAACGAATCTAGAACCTGTGATGTCGGTTTCTTGTAGTTGAACACACACACATACAAATGGAGAGAATGTATATATTTCGATGCCATACTATGCTATACCCTTAAAAATGAAAAATAAAGATCGAACAAATCAATAGGCAAAAGTAATTTTAAGCATTGCATTGTGACACGAAGACCTTCTTCAGATTCTCTTCTGTGAAACTTCGCCTATTATCTACAAGCAATGACTTGTAGCGTTAGAATGTACGTTCCACATGGCACGAAGTCAAAGGAGCAAACCTCAAACATACTGTATCTGCAGATATTAAATCATCTTCAACATCTTCAAATCTTTTCGAGAGTTAATTCTCCGTCACTACTCAGGACAGCGGCGATGTTGGTGAAAATTCCATATCCAGGATTATTGTTCAGGATGGCAGTGAACTTGTCTTTCACCAAATCTGCTGTTGACAACTTTGTTCTAACATCTTCTACGGTTTCAAGACAGTTTTGCACACTGAGACCATTTGTCTCCAATCGCTCAATGGATGACACCAGAAACCCAAAATTTGCAAAATTGTACACAATATCATCTTTTAATTTAATATCATTAAGCAAGTCCTGAACAACACTAATACATGCTGCATCTTCAGTTTGAAATCCAGCAACTATTTCGGCAAGAATAGGCAGATTGGTGCAGTAATATTGAATTGCTTTAAGCCATGTTCCCCACCGTGTCACCTCCGGCTGTGGTGGCAAAGCAATATCCGGGGCAGCCTCCTTTAGGGTCTGGCGTCGTGATGGACACGTGGTCTGATGCAAATTCAATCGACCTCAGCGAGAACGCTGATTTTATTACTTTGACAGAAAGCGTATAAGAAAAAGTTAAAAAATTATCGATTTTGTGCAAGTATATTGCAAAATGTATATAGAAATATGTCTTATCATTAGAAAAGTGAAAAAATATGTTTCCAAATTGAAAAATGTGGAACATATGTCAAAATATGTCCTATCGACTTTGCTTATTTCAGCTGTTTTTCGCCTGATACGTGAAGGTCTCACCCCGTTATCCGATTTCCATGTAAAACAAATACAGGGTGTTTCAAAACAACATCGACAACGTTTGGGAGGTGATTTCTGACACCAAGATAAGACTAAAAGTGTAGACCAACCCGTGTACCAAAACGCTTCCTTTCGGAGTTATAGGCTGCCAGAAACATGAAAAAATGAACTTTAAAGGTCCATAGCTCCAGTACTATGGTATCTACCGTAATCGGGTCAAACTTCACTTAGGAACTAATATGTGCGCTATCCAAAAATACATTTTTATGAATCCTAAGGTACTCACGCAACAATTTTTATGGAGGGAGTTTGGCTATGGGCATATAATCTGAAGTACTCACCAACTACCTCTATAAAAATTATTGTGAAAGTACCGCAGGATTCTGAAACATGGATACCTGGATAGGGCATATACTAGTTCCTAAATAAAGGATTGACCCAACTAGGGTAGGTCCCATAGTTTTGGAGCTATGGGCTTTTAAAATTCATTTTTTTTTCATGTTTTCGGCAGCCTATAACTCCGAAAGGAAGCATTTGTGCACTCAGGTTGGGCTATACTTTTTGTCTTATCTTGGTGTCAGGAATCACCTCCCAAACGTTGTCGGCGTTGTTTTGAAACACCCTGTATTTGTTTTTAACTCCCAGGCCTTACTGATCATAATCAGTCAGCATTTCTAATTTAATTTTAATCATTTTTAACAGTGAATTCAACGATAATCCAGAAGGTCCATATACCAAGCGGGATCTTATCCATATGCTTCTAAACACACATGTCAAAAATTCTCAAATATATCTGCTAAAATTAGTACTTTTGTTTTGTTTTACAGTTGAATATATTCTGTAAGGTTTTTAATATTATATAATTTCTAAACATTCTTTACATCTTCACTTATATGAATTTTGGTAAGTTTATTAAAGATTTTTTAGAGATAGTTGTGTTTCATTTAACTTCTGTATTGAGTCGATATAATCATAGAAATATACACTCTTTTAATTTCTGAATTTAATTGTTCATTTGCAAAGTATTTTGGTCTTTATTTAAATTACCTGTTACTCTGCTAAACTTTACGATTGAAATCTAAAATATCAACAAACTTTAAGTGAATTCAATTTTCTTTTCCTACCTTTACATGTTCCGAATATGTTACATACTTTTCTTTATTATTTGTGATTAACTTTATTTTTGGCATAAGCTAATTCTGTAACAAACAGATGAGCGTTATAATCACTTAAATTGTGAATAATACTGGAACAGAGTTGGGGTTCCGGTAGTTTAAATGACAATAGCTACTACCTGCACTTCTAAATTTTGCAGTTAGGTGATCATAATCACTGATCTTTGCTTTATTCTTATCAATTTTACACAAACATTTTCTTAATAGCTTTTCAGTTGCTTCTAACTTACCTAATATGTTCTCTCTATTTTTTGAAAAATTATCTTCTTTTACAACACATCTATTTTCCTTCAATATTATTACGAATGCTTCTGGTTTTCCTACCTTCTATTCGTGTTATTACGAACAAGGCAGTAAAAACTGTGATATATTAAATATAAGTAACCGGCTAGTAACACCTTTGTAATGGCCGTCTGGACTTGTTCACTGGTCAAAATGTTTCTTCCAAAACAGTGGTTTCCAATGGCTTTAACCTGGCGCTCCTTTCCGTAAATTGTGCATACTTCACACACCGTCCTCCTCGATTGTTGTTCATACGTGCTTTATATTCGACACATTCTATGATTTCAGATGCTGCATTGAATTCTCAAATGTTCTTTAATAATAATAATAATCGTATTTTCACTAATTTATGTTTATTTCCATTAAGACTTGTACATACGATTATACTGTGTTATTATTACTGTTACTAGTAGTACTATTATCTACAAGCTTTATTGAGTCCATAGTACTTAGTCAATAGTTACTTTGTGTCTGTGTGGTATTTAATTTACCACCTCATATTTACAACATTCATAATACTTATCAGTTGAATAACCATAAGAAACACTATGATTTAGTTTACGTTCTTGGCTCCTTGTAAATCAGTTATAGATTGTTTATGTGACCGATTATGGAAAAGTTTTTCGTTTAAACGAGGAATTAAATAAATGCTTTATCTCTCTGTCTCTTCACGAATGTTGTAAATTATTCCACAATCTCCCGATAGCGGCAACGTCCACTTATAGTCACTCCTCTTCCGGTTGATTGCTGGAATAATCTACCAAAAGGCTGAATATTTACCGTTAAGAAAAAATAATAATGTATGTTATATAATAAAAAATTACTGACTAAGACATTCAATACTGTGATAATGCTATGCCACAGGCAAAAATTAGTAGTTTAGATTAAATATGAAACATCTCTTGTGAAACAAAATATATTATGACTTTAAAAAAAAAAAAAAAATAAAACAAACAAACTATAAACACTCTACATTACATGAAGCAAGAATAAACCTTTAATACACTTAGATTACGCGCGCTTTATTTCAATTTCTACTTTTTGTTTTAATGGCCTATATCTTTAATATTATAAATTTTTCTCTATTCAGTTACGTATTGAGTTGTGCTTTTTGAGGTAAATGACTTTGATTGATCACACTAGAATCATACTAGCGAACTTTATCAATATTAGGGAGGGGAGGAGGGTACTGCTTCCTTGCCGACTTGCTCCAAATGAGTCCTTGGAATTCTTTTTAAGCAATAATTCCACTGGATAAATATAGTAAGAGCCCATACTTTTCTGCTTCCGTTTAAGCCCTTGACGAAGGTTGTCCGCTGTGACGCACTTGCGCTCACCACTATAAAAAAATTCATTGTAATCGTCGTACTGAGTAAATCCCCTACGTAAAATAATATTGTGTTTCTGAACTTTAAATTGACGATAACTAGATAAAACCCTAAGTTGTAGGCATGGCCAACAATCGTCAAACGACTTAACTGCGTTACGTATGATTGAATAGATTACTGTAGGCTACTACCTCGTGAGGCACTTGATTCTTAAACGAAACCTCCGCGCCGCGTTTGCAACAAATTCGAATCCAATTTTACATGGTGATCGTGGTGTTAGTCGACTTCCGACTGGCGAGCTCAGGTCTGACCGCCAAGCAGCAACGAAGATGTGATTTCTCACCATTTTCTAGTTCTTGCATCCTTTCTGCGTTATAAACTGGCAATACAATAAAGATAACAATTGCAACTATAGTTTACATCATAATTTTTTATTCTTTGTCGTGGTTATTTAAAGGTAATTCTGCTAATTCAATTGCAGTGCAAGCATTTTGCTTTATCATTATGGGCAATATGTATTTAGCAGCATTTACTTCTCATTTCGTTTGTTGTCCTTCTATGGACCAATTCGCCCCCCCCCCCCCAAAAAAAAAATGTTAAGTTCCTATTTTATTTCTGCCGTTTTAATTAGTTTTATATTAGATATTTTAAGTTTTTGATATAAAATTCCGTTTTACAAATTGTTTACCAAACTGTTTTGCAAAACTTGTTGAATGCAAGTTAGCTGTAAAACATCACATTCCAGAGGAAATATGACTTCTTGTATATGCTTTCGTCACCCGTCTGCTGTTTTACTTGGCCTTCTTGTTAGGACATGCTTTTGAAGCCTTTAGCAATGTTCTCGCGGTTTCCACATATACTTACCAAGCGAAATCTAATTTTCATGTTAAAACGGTGGATGAATTTATGTATTCTGCACTTTTTGTGTTCTTTATATATACAAACCATAAGTCGTATCCCTAACAGTGATAGATTTATTTACTTGCTTTGATCAACGTGCTTTTGGGTCACTTATCTCCCGCCGGAAAACAAATCTGGAATTTTTATACGAAAAAGGCATATCCCATTGGCTTAGCCACGAGGGAGTTCCAAACTGAGCATAAACATAATTTATGTCCGAAGGCATATAACAAAAATACAATTATTTGCTTAACTATTTTGTGGCAGGCTATTATGTGACCTAAGAACCCTGTCAATTTTTTCCCTGTTATATTTATACTGCGCGTTATTAAATATGGTTTATTTAGTATGATCCTTACTTTAAGTTATTCCCTAGCTTATAGTACGTAGGTTGTATAGAATAATATATCTATTTCCATTTATTCACATACATTTAGATGGTCATTTTACTTTTCATATTTTCCATTTGCGTGTATTATTAAATAATCATATGCTCATGGCAAGTTGTGTACCATCCAAAGATTTAAATTCATCTAAGCTCATTAATATGTGAAACATATGCTCTTATACCTACTCGATTACACAATTAAATCTGTCCCCTAGATTCGCACTAGTCCATGCAAATTTAATATCTATACTAGTCTTGGATACTTTTAGAAACCGTAAATTCCCTTATTATATTATTTGATATGCTAAATGTTTACTTATTACAGAACTTGAATCCGCGTATTAAAAAAATTTAGTAATTTACTTTTATGTATTTTGTTGTATTCCTCCTCCTTACCCTAGGTATTGTTGCATGTGATGATCAAGTCTCACTCCCCAAGGCTCCGATTTTTTTTTTTTTTTTTTTTTTTTTTTTTTTTTTTTTTTTTTTTACACGTATCGAACTATTTCATTACTCATTTTTATACTTCGATTGTCTAGGGTTGCCCCTGTATTATACTAGGACATGTTAAAAAAAAACTCTTATTAATGCTATAAACTTATTTAAGGATACCCTAGCCACTCAAAACACGGCGAGTTTCGATACGGTTTAGTTCATTAATTCTTCAGTTGTCGAGCCTCTTTATTTGCCTTTTGCCATCTTTTCCTACATACACTCTTACCCCTCTTTCCTGGATATAGATCATCATAGAGCCAAGATGGCGTCAAGCTCGAAGTCGATGCAAAGTGGTGCTCTTATTGTTTACCTTTTTTTCGTGGTTGTGTGTAGTGTTTATATGCGTGCTCTACTGTCTTCATGTAGTATCGGTGCTGTGACTTTCCCAAGTGAAGCATTGCCAATGAAACATGGACTGAAGTGTAGTGGAAGATCATTTCATTTTATTGCTGCTGCCTTCATACCAAGAGGACCGCCATGTGCTCTCTCTGGTACTGCTAACAGTGACGGAGGAACTACCAGTGATTTTGTGCCAAGGTATGAGTCAAAAGCAAAAAAACAGTGCCTTATTCTCGTTTGTTTTCTCCTCCTTTGTGGTGATATTCACGTAAACTCTGGCCCACCCTGTCCATATTACACCAGTGCTTTCAATATATACTATCAAAATGTTCGTAGTATTAAAAACAAATTACTTGAGTGCTCATTGAACCTAGGTGAGATAAGGGAACTGGATTGTTTCGCAGTGACCGAATCGTGGCTGAATGAATCAGTGAACGACAGTGAAATTAGCTTTTCTAATAATTTCACCGTTTATCGTAAAGACCGCATAACTCGTGGAGGTGGAGTGATGATTTGTGTAAATAATAAGTGGAAGAGCAAGAGAAGACTGGATCTCGAACGGAATTGTGAACTCATTTGGGTGGAAGTATTTATTCCAAAGCGTCGTTCTGTGTTTATTGGGTGCTTCTATAGGCCGCACAAGAATGCCCCCCAGCACATCTTAGAAGCTTGCCATGACTCACTGTTACATGCGTTGTCACACGGTGACGTCATCCTATTGGGTGATTTCAACCTTTCCATCACGTGTCAGGACAGCAAGCATGGCGTCGCTAAAGATGGAAACGAGTTATTTCATGGACAATTTTATTCATGGACTTGGTCTAGGTCAACATAATATGCATAATACCCGCAATAATAGCAATCTTGACTATATTCTCTCTAATTTAGAACCTCGTTGTGTTGTCCCATGCAGAAATCTTTTTCCCTCGGATCACGATTCCTTGGATGTTTCTTTCGATTTCCTCCCCTCCACTGCTACAAACCAGCCCCTCAAAAGTAGGTCACAACTTCTTTGGAAGAAAGCCCCCTGGGGCGACATCTGCCGGGCTATTGAACTGTTTCCTTGGTGTTTGCTAGAGGTAGGAACTGTTGACGACGCTGTGGACTTATTTACATCTGTTGTCCACTCAGCCATAAAGGACTTTGTGCCGGTGAAAGCATCAAAATCGAACAGGTTTCCGGTCTGGTACGACAATGAACTTCGTAAACTTCTTAAAAACAAAAAGCTTGCCTAGACTCTATGGAAATCACATCCGAGTGACTACACATACAAAAACTTTGCTAGAATTAGAAGTCTTGCCAAGAAGGTACAGCGGCGTAAATATTTTGAATACATGGACTCAATTGGTGATTTTACTGTTAGTAACCTTAAAGTCTTTTGGTCTGTAATTAAATCTAGAACAAAATCTCCGGGCATACCGGCAACAGTTCAAGATGAAAATACTGAAGCGAGTGATGATCAAAGACCCGATCTCTTCAATAACTACTTCTGCAAAACATTTACTTCCCTTCCCTCTACAACCCATCTCCCCCTCTCCACCCCGGGCGAAGTTCTGGCTCTCTTGCTATCGTTATCTCCACATAGATCACTTGGACCTGATAAAATTAGTCCTCTCTTTCTCAACAAAACTGCTTCAGTTATTGCGGTTCCTTTATCTATCTTATTCAATAGATGCTTCAAGGAAGGGTATTATCCCACCAGTTGGAAACTAGCTCACGTGACCCCAATATATAAATCAGGACTTAAAGATCATGTATCCTCCTATATGCCAATATCTCTTCTTTCTGTAATATCAATTATCTGCGAAAAAATAATCAAAGACAGGCTACTTATATTCACCTCACCTTACATCCATAGTTCTCAGCACGGCTTTCTACCGAAAAGCTCAAGTCTCTCAAACTTTCCTGTGCAATCAAATGTATGGATAACAATACTCAATTAGATGTTATCTACTTTGATCTCTCGAAGGCCTTTGATTCTGTCAGTCACATTCATCTTCTTCATAAACTCTCCAATAGATTTAATGTGCATGGCGAATTTCTCTCTCTAATCACAAGCTACTTGAAGGACCGTAAACAGAGAGTTGTTCTTTCAGGGGCGACTTCTAACCCCCAACCCGTGATCTCAGGGGTGCCTCAGGGGAGTGTGCTTGGGCCTCTGCTGTTTGTCCTGTATATGGATGATCTCTACACGCATTTATCTGCTCAACCTAGTGGCCTTCTGCTTTTTGCTGACGATTGAAAGTTATACAGAGAAATATCGTGTCTCCATGACATAATTGCTCTACAGGAAGACATAAATTACCTTACAGGTTGGTGTGAAATGTGGCACTTGAAACTCAACAGTAAGAAATGTGACAGTATTACTATTACTTTGAAAAAGTCTCCTGTTTCCTCCACATACCATATCAACGATTCCCCTATCACACATTCTGCTAGTCATAACGATCTTGGTGTCATCTTTGATTCAAAACTCACCTTCTCTGACCACATCTCCTCAATACTAAAGAATTCAATGCGCATGTTGGGACTTCTTTATCGATTCACCGAACTACGCACTGTTTCTTCATTATCAACTTTTTATAAAACTTTAATAGCGCCCAAGATCGAATACTGCTCTCCCATATGGGCCATGGCAGCACCTACACATCTCTCCAGACTTGATTCTGTTCTCAATTTCTTCATCGCTATAGTCCGTTTTCGTGTTCCTGCACTTCGAATATTATCTAAGAAGGAGCTCTTGCGACATCTTAATATTCAGACTCCTGAAATACGCAGAATTATCTCTGACCTGAAATATCTACATAAAATAGTTAATGGAAGCTTAAGATCGGAAATATTACTTCAGGAACTATCCTTACGTGTCCCTTCCCGCATCACCCGGAATACCCACCTATTCCATCTTGCCCGTCCTAGGTTGGCTGTTATACAGAGGTCTCTTTTTTTATAGAATACCAAACTGTTATAATCAAGTAACAACTGATGTAGACATTTTTTTCGAGCTACCCAGTGTTTGAAAGAGCAATTAAACGAGTTTTGATGGAAGAGTTTTATTCTTACACTCTTTTTTTCTATGTTGTTGTTATTGTTGTTTTTTTTTTCTTTTATTAGCATGTCCCTGTGTAAAATGGCAAAGTTATGCTGTATCTGGGAATTTGTTCAATAAATAAATAAATAAATAAATAACAATACATTTCGTATACCTTACAAATACTTAGCAATGGCATGCATAGTTTGGAAGTTTCTTAATATTATAGGACATGTTATGAGAATATCTTGTGCCACCTCGGGCAAACTCACGGGCTCGCGGCAAAAATATTCAATGACTGACTCACCACACACACACACACATATATATATATATATAGGGAATTGACAAAAATATAGAAACACCTGGTGTAAAAGATGTAGCCATTTCAAACACGCTTTTCGTCTGAATGGTAGGTGTCGCTGCTGTCCCCGCCATCTTGTGAGGTATACAACCTGATCAATCGAACAGATAGGCCAGTTACAGTTCAGCAACCGGTCCCTGCAGGTTATCGTGAATCATGTCTGAGCTGACAGTTTCGAAGAGGGCAGGTCGTGGGTGCGCATATCGCTGCTTTCGTGACAAAAGTAGCGATAATATTTGGTGTGTCAAGAGACACAGTCTCGAAGATCATGACTGCCTACAAGTGTTTCGGAAAAACCGCATCAGCGAAGCACCAGCGTGGACGCAAGTCTGTGTTGCGTGCAAACAGACACACATTGGGAAGGATTGTAATCAAGCAGATGACCTCGGCGCCGAAAGTCTCAGCTGAGCTGAATACAATGCCTACAAACTCTCTTAGCGTCAAAACAGCCAGAACTCCACAAGCAGAGTATTTATGGCATATCTGCAATTCCCAAAACCACTCGCAACTGTTGACCATGCTGCTATACGGAGACAGTGGCGCAACGCCCATAGAAACTGGACAATGGATCAGTGGAAAACTGTCATCTGGTCAGATGAGTCTTCCTTTACATTGTTTCCAACTGCTGGACGAGTTTACGTGTGGAGAACGCCAGCACGAAAATGCGATACAGACTATTATCAAGAGTGAAGCACGGCGGTGGTTCAATGATGATTTGGGCAGCCATATTCTGGTATTCTGCCGGACCCATCATCACCCTGCATGGACATGTCACTGCAATGGACTACGTTACCATTTTGAGCGACCAGTTGCATCCCGTGGTGCAAAACTTTGTTCCCAAATGGTAATGCCGTATTTCAAGATCACAGACCCCCTGTTCATATAGCTCACATCGTCGAAGACTGGTTTGATGAGCACGAAGATGAAGTGTTACATCTACCGTGGCCTCCGCAATTGCCAGACCTCAATATCATTGAGCTCTTGTGGTCAGTTTTGGAAACCAAGGTGCGAGCCTGCTACTGACCACGTCGTCTCTACAACTCGCAACTGCTTTGGTGGAAGAATGGTACAACATCCCTTTGACAACCATACGCGACCTATATATCTCTATTCCCCATCGACTGCAGGCCGTTCTGCGTGCCAAAAGTGGTCCTACTGGCTATTAATAAAGGTAATGTGCAATTTTTCAGGTTTCCGTATTTTTGTCCCACCCATGTGTATATATCTCGGTAATAGTTAAGGCCTTTATAGTTGTCTTAAAAGGGAAGATTCACGAGTTTTATCAAATTTCCGCTTCCTCTGTTCTACTAATATCACTAGTTCTCACATCTCGCGTGCTGTATATTCATTCGGAAAGTTCTTTTAAATCGGTAGCTCTGAGTTGGAGGAAGTAATTTAACCATCTGTTCATAACGTTCATATTTCGGTGTCTCAAAGTAGAATGCGGCTTCACTGCTGAGTTTGTTTAATGCTATTGAAACTTCTTACTTTGTGTAAAGTAGAATGCAGCTTCACTGCTGAGTTTGTTTAATGCTATTGAAACTTCTTACTTTGTGTTTAATTTACATGTTGTCATCTATTACTGTTCAATTGTAAATTCCTTGTTGTGTTTAGAAGGAAGAAGTCAAATAGGCAAACACTGGAACGTATATATATATATATGACTGGAGATTCAAATCTCACCTAGAATTCATTTGCGTTCCTCATTTTCATGTTTTCTCTCTGGTTGATCTTATCCGATTTACTTGTGGTCTCTTCTCCGGCCGGACGTTGGTTCCTTAACTTATAAACAAAAACGATCTTTGCGGAACCCATTTCTGCTTTGCATGAGTTTGAGTATGATGTTTTGATACTATTGTGAGTGTAAAGAAGAACGAAGTTCTTTACTTTTTCTGCACAGTTGTGATTTCATAGAATTTTATACGTAACTAGTCATATGGTTCACACGTTTGGTTACTCGTTTCTACTTATTAAACCTTCTACACCTATTTGACATATACTTCCTCTCTTTCTTTGGTAACCAGTTGCGGGCATGTGGTCCTAGGTATTGCCTCTTATAGCTCGTGTCACCTCCTTCTATTGGATATCAATCCCCTTTTCTTTTCTTTAATTTTTCAGCTATACTCATTCTGCTTCATTTCCCCATTTTCTTCGTTTAATTTGGTATAAAATATATTTTTTTTCTAATTTGCTCTGCAATTATCCCTTATTTTCCTATATAATTACGTTCCTATATAATTGTAAATTTTCATTGTTCTATAATAATATCGAAGTCATAGATTTTCAATATTGTGCTATTTGAAACAAGGGCAGGATACTGAAATGTAATGTACTTATTTTGATTAAACGTGTTTAAAAATCGAAAAAAAAAGTATCTAAAACGATGCAAATAATAATATTATGAGATAATGAATACATCATGCATACTTATGAAGATAGACATTCTCTGATAAATGTTCTAAATAGGCCCATTATAATGAACATATGAAAATCATATCACAGTGGATAAATAAATGGAACCTCAAATGAATTAAAGAAAATAAATTATAAAAAAAAATTACGTTATATATTACTATTTCACATCATCTTATATTACTTAGGGTTTTAGTGTCAGTATAACTCCTCCAATTTAGTCAATCTAATTATTTTTAATTCTTATTATATTAAGGTGGATCACTACCCGGAAGTCAGTATAATCATTAGTTCATTGCCTTAACCAACGCGTAAATAAATGGCACATATAAGTATTACACTATAAAATAGAGTTATGCGTCAGCTACAACATGATGTACTATTTTCTGTGCTTATGTATTCTGTTAGCTAAAAAGTAACATATAAGAGGAAAACTTGATCAGTTTTAAGATGAGTACGCAAGATGGCGCTTGCTGTTAGATTTTACTACTCCTATGCTCGGTTTTATGAAATTTTTACTTATAAGCATAAATTATTTTACAAGTAGTTGTCTCATTACGGAATATGGATATTATATTACCATTTTTCGTGTTATGTTTTACATTTTATCCAAATATTATTTTGTGTTTACGGAAATAGTGTTAGCGGCTGAATATCATGCTTACGCAGGACGCCATAATGCTTCGTTGCCAAACTTACATGTGTACTGTTGCAGTCACAGTAGTAAAGCAATTCTTTGTTAGCGTTTGAAGTCCAGAGGCGAAACTTGCGAATTGTGACGAGGAAACGGAAGGAATTATATATATTTAACTGTTTGTTTCCACGTAATACAAAGATAATAATAAAAAGATAGTTTATTTTGATTATCATTTTGAATGTTAAATATGTAGCCTAATATATGTTCTTTCTTTTTCTTCTTTCCTTTCCTTTCTTTCTTTCTTTCTTTATGTTTGCTGAAACTTAATTCGCTTAGGTAAAATATTATATCTTCTTGAAAATAATCTATATATGTTTTTGAGCTTTTATACATACACGAATAGTTGCCTGAACCCGTTAGTGGAAAATAGTAATTAATTCCACTTACTAGGGAAGGTCGTGAGGTGTTACTCTGACTTCATATTGATACTATGCTCAGTCGACTCCTTTTGACATATGAAACAATTAGGCAACCGGAGAAATCCTCGATCTCAAGCTTGTTCGAATTATGGGCGTTAAAATTTCAAAATTGAACAGATTTTGAAAAAAGTTTGAAGAAACCATTTTTTGAGATACACGCTTAATTTTTGTTACTGGGGTATTTTCTTGGGTACTCGACGGAATGGTGAGGTCAAAACGTACGCATTTTGCAAGATGAGAGAACTTATTGGGGAAGGGTTGAAGGGTAATGTAGTCTTACAACTTTCAAATTGCATCCTATTTGGCACACCGGGTAAATAGGCTAATAAAATTTATTTGAAATCAACTGTATTGTCATTCAAAGGTCACTTTCTGTGTGGCCACCTAAACATTAAACAATGACATTTGTGTCCCAAACGCTTTGCCGCGGGACTAACTTCAACGCGACTCCCAACTCAGCCGGCCTCTGTGCATTGTGGAAAAAATGAAATAATTCAGTTTAACATCCGATGATTATACCCTTTAGGCTAAGGAAGACAATGATTAAGGCAAGTGAATGATTATGGAAGAATTGAAGGAATGATAAGAAGGGAGGAAACCGGAGTACTCCGAGAAAACCCATGGACATGATAAAATCCATTGTGGAAGACGGTGTTTCAATATTTCATCGCTAGCCATTTTCTAAAATTTTCAACGGATTTCAATGGCGATGTTTGAAAATAGTGGCCAAACTTCAAACAATATTTTACGGTATTTCGCGAGAAATGTGACCAAAAAACAAACAATCGGCTAGAGATGATGTATGCAAACAGTAGTTTTCTGGAAAATAAAAGTCACCTGGTTCACGACTTTGAGCGCACATTTTTTTCATTTTTTTCTTCTTTAAATTTTTCGGTCTATTTTCTCGTTGATTATCTTAAAATAATTCCTGGAGCTTGACCAATATTTCCCCATAATCGACATTCCAATTGCTAAAAACTAAGCACATGGTTAGCGATGATGTATTAGAGCACCGTATTCTCCGATGCATAAGCATAGGCCGAAAGGATTCGGAGTACCGCGGCAGGGCAAGCCTGTCTAGCGCTGCTCGAGCTGTTTGGACCTAGCTACAGAAGGGGAAGAACCAAGCCAGTAGTCAGTCCAAAAATGCAGGGGAGCGGTAGAAGTTAGGGAGGCCGATCAAACCATATTATATAGATCATCACATATTATTGTTCATTTGCAAGCTTATCGTGAAAATTTTAGGGGAGCAGTAAAAATTTAGGGAAAATCCGGCCTCCTAGACCCCCCGAGGATACGAGCCTGGGAAGAACACAACAATATAGATCATCACAAGTTTAATTATGAATATCACGTCGTTCTTCATTGAATTTTGCACGCCTGGCAAAGCGTTTCCAAGACAAATGTGATTGTTGAATTGGAAGGTGGCCACATAGGAAAGTGATATTTGAATAACAATATAGTCGAATTAACTAACTAACTCACTCTATGGCCTATGGAACCCGGAGGTTCAACGCCGCGTTCACAAAAGCTCTCCACGGACTTCTATCCTTGGCTAACTGCATCCAGTTTCTACTTTGTATTCCCATCTCTGCGAGATCCATCTTAATATTGTTCTCTCATCTGCGCCTAGGTCTTCCTAATGGTCGTTTTCCGATTGGTCTTCCATTCAAGACCTTAAAAGCGTTTCTACTTTCTTCCATTCTAGCTACATGACCCACCCACCTAAACCTCCTAGACTCCCAGTATGCCAAATGGGAGGCAATTTGCATGATGTAAGACGCCATTACCCTTCACACCATTCTAAATAATTGCCCTTATCTTGCAAAATGCATACCTTTTGATCTTATTACTGTGTTGGGTATCCAGGAGAACTCCCTGATATCAAAACTGTAAAGTCTATCTCAAGAAATGGTACTTCAAATTTTCTGCAAAATCTGTTCAATTTTGAACTTTTAACTCTCATAATTCGAACACGCTTGCGATCGACGATTTCTCCGGTTGCCTAATTGTTTCATATGTAAAAAGGCATTGACTGAGCATAATATCGAAACGAAGGCAGAGTAATATCCCGCGACCTTCTCTACTTAGTATTTAAAAATTCATAAAACTGTACAGCTTGAATTGTTGTTTTTTTTTTTTTTTTTCCTATAATGAAAAGAAAGTATTCAGACCCTATAGCTTCACTTGAGAAACGGAACCACTCATGTTGAAATGCAAATCCTTTTCTACTCCGGAGCTACAATGACTCCGTGGTAGAGCATTGACATCTTGTATGCGGGGTCACTGGTTCGATCCCAGCTTAGCCAGGTGAGCTTTTTGGTGGACACACACCATGTGTGTGTGTGGATTTTCTCAGTTTCTTTGTGCTCCTACTTTCTCATTCTACCATTTAATTCATTCTTATCATCACCGTCTTGTTTAGCCTATATGGCATAACCAAGAGACATGATTTTTTTTTTCCTGTAACGTCCTATCATTGTGTTTCGAAGGAAAGATAGAAGGTGATGATGACAACGAACGAAATGGTTGAATGAAAGAAAGGGGGGGACCCGGAGGAAACTCCACTTATGGTTTGTCCACCACAAAGCTCACTTGGCGCGAGCTGGGATCCAGCCAAAAACCTGACTCACTAGAAGTGAGTGATCTATGTCTAGCTCTTATTGATCCAATATTCTGACGCATATTATCTGTGAATTCCGATTTGTAAGTGATACTTTACCGCTTGCGGTTTCAACATAAGAATAAGGAGCGGAGATGGAACCCATGCTTGGGACGCTAAATCTATATCAACAAATAATTTCTTGTTATCGCTTACCGGTTTGCTCTATGTAAATTGAAAGTGTGATAAGGGGCAATGCAGAGTGACTGGATGAAGTAGCCACAATCATTGGCATAAGTCACTGTTCAATATGTAACATTATCCAAGCTGTGCTCAGATTTTGGAATTTGTGTGCCAAGATGGTATCACGCCAGTTGATAGACGAACTGAAGCAGCGATGTATTGATGTGTCACGAGATTTTGCCACGCCGTAAACGAGAAGGTAGTAACTTTCAGAAGAGATTCGTTACTGGGTATGAAATATGGGTACACTACTACATTCCGGAAGTAAGAAAGCGAGCATGCAATGGCAGTATCCATTATCGGACACAACCATCTACAGGAAAGTGGGTACTTTCTTCTGGGACCGAAATAGCACTTTCTGCAAAACACTTGGAGAAATGAAGTAGGTTAAATATACTAGATTTTAATAAAATTAGCTGTAAATAGCTTGGTAGATAGATCACCTCTGGTACACGAGATCGCTGGTTCGATCCCACTTTTCGCCAGGAAGACTTTCTGTAGGACCCATAGTGTGCATGGATTTTCTCGGTGTTTTCCCACGTCCTTCAGTCCACCATTTCGATAATCATCATCACTGCTCCTTTTAGATTCGAGTTATAATCTTGGAAAATTAAAAATAGCGCCTTCGGCACCCTAACACCCGTGCTAATCGCGTTTTTTACTCGCTGCGGGAACTTATGCAGAGTCATTCTGACGCGTGATTACTCAAGAGTTCGACTAACATATGTTTCCTGCAGTAGTCAGGTCTTTAGTATGACGCTAATCATACGTCAAAACGACTCTGCATAAAGCCCTATCTTAGATTCCTCATTCCACGTGGATTGTGGAACAAAATCTGTCTATGTAAGTAAGCAACATGGTAAAAGTTGGTGATAGTTTTCATTTAACGAAGCCATGTTTGGTCCAGAAAACTCTGGAATTTTAGCCATAATGATTATCATCTCGGTAGCCACTCCAAAATTGTAGGGGGCCCGGCTGAAGTTAGAGGTGGCTCGATCCAACAATATTATAGTTCATTACCATATTATAGTTCACTTGGAAGCCTACCGTGAAAATTTTAGGGGGGCCCGGCCCGCCTAGACCCCCCTGGATACGGGCCTGATGATTATGCCATCTAAAGTAAAGTTACACTAAGACATTCAACTTACAAAATATATGCACTGGGGAACACAACTTACAAAATACCTGCACGGGAATACAACTGACAAAATACCACGCTTGAAGGAACTAAACACTTTTCTATCCATAACGCATGTGGCAACATCGCATGTACCGCAATGTGCTCTGCCATCTAGTGTGAAAGTTTTACCCTAAAGGTGAGTAGCGATCCAGCTTAATTCTTATTATTTATTCTTCATACCTACATTTTAGTTTATCTCCTCTGAGACTTCATTACTACCTTCCTGTGGACAGTAGTGTTTTAACCTTTTTAGCTTTACCAAATGCGATTCTAGCAGGTTATGTGCCGAGATGATTCTACAGGTATTATTGGGAAAAAATAGTATGAATTTTGATCATTTGGACTTCCATTCGAACTTTGTTCGCTCTGGGAAAGCTGATATATCACTAAGTCTCTTTCCCGCCAATTAATGGATCGGTCGGGATACTCTGCTCCTCTTGCCATTTTCATCTTTTCTTTTGGGGTGTTGCCTCTTGAAGGGCTTTACGAATTAAATTCTGCTGCTATTGATGTTTCGTGAGGATATGGCTTAATATATTCCATGGAAATCTCGTCATCCGATATGCCCTTTTCTTCTGAAGAAATTTCTTGAGGCGGTTTACCCATCCAGTCGGCGTCTTCTAGTGTGCCGGTTCGATGCTTTTCCGTAACTTCTTTTTTCTGTTTCCTCTTCTTCGATCTTCTTCTTTCTTTCGATATGTATTTCATTCTTGTAGTCCTTCTATCCTGTTGACTCCTAGGACTTAATCTCATATACTTGGGTCGTACTTTTTTTTTTTTGAAGATCGAAATCATTACCCTCTACTTCACTGCTTGGAGAGTCTTTCCGTCCTTTCGACGCCTTGGGACGGGTGAAAGTTACTGAAGACTTCCCTCCTCTTTTTTCTCCTCTGTTTTCTAAGTTGACCTCTTGTTGTAGTGTTGATGGGCGCTGACTTCGTTTCTAGTGTTAGCCGTCTTTATACCGTTGCAAGCCCCATAGATTTAAATAATGCAAATTTGGAGTGGAATGCACATATTGATTTGGATCTGTTTGTTGCACATTTCTAGCTGGCCTACTATTTTCATTGTATATCTGTTTTCCACTGTGGTTATATTTAACCAGGTCATTGTGAGCATATTTCATAGGCAATTTGGATTTTCTATTATTTTCTCGCCATGTAATATGGCTTACTTTATTCGCCGATGAAATGTGTACACGCTTACGTTCTATTTTTCAGAATATATCCTACTAGTGAAGTTACCTTTCTCATTTACTGTCTCGAGGAATTTTTTGTTTATACTTCTATAATATTTGTCACGGAAATTCATACCAAGAATAAATTGATACTGCTCAGAACCGATTTCCATCACGGACATGTAATAAACCGTCATATTTTTAATCTGTAGCTATCATTAAATTGATGTTGTATATTAAGATGAGGATCGGTTTTGATAAACCTTCCGAAACTCCTGTGACCATTATGGTTCCACGTAACCTATTAGAAACAGAGAAATTATCAGTAAGGAGCGTTGGAGATATTATGCTAACTTGTGCTCCTGAATCGATAAGCGCTGTTGCAAATCTTCCATCAATCCAAATCTTAACGGTAGGGAGTTTTTCCACACCAAAACCTATTCCATACGTATTATGGTCCTAATTTGATTAATATATACAGAGTGACCCAAAATATTATGAATGTAATTGATTATTTACAGTGATAATGTCGTCCCCAAATTACTTGGTTATAGGAAGCGATCTCACTTGGTAATTTGAATGATGTAGCTCGCGTCGTCGTATAATTTCGTGTTCGCACACATGACACTAGATAAGCAGCCCATTCTTGCCAGGTTGTATTATGTGTTAAAATCTTTCGTAAACTTATATAATACTTTCGATCTTAAACCCATTTTGATTCTCTGCTTAATTTCTAAGTCGGTGATATTTCGTCTAATTCTCTTTAGATCCCTTGCTAATCTATATATACATTTTGTGCTGGTTTCGGACACAGATCATTTTCATCATCTGCACATCATTTTCTAGCCGGAAAGTTTTTTCACTATGTGGGAAAGCTTTTATCAGCTCTGTGATTTCTTCAAATGACATCTCTGCCAGTTTCTCTTGCTCTCTCATGTACTAATCTTACGCACACTGATTAAGAAACGCAAGATGTCTAATCTTCTGATGTTCAGAGCTAGTTTGAACGCTTCTAAAAACATATGCGTGCACTAGAACCTAGTATCAGTGAACTTCGGAACCGGAATTAGGGGTACATATTTAACTTTCTCTTCCTCATTAATGATTTCTTAATGATCGAATGATCACTTGGGATTTCAGGAAACTTCGTAGATTGGGTCCATGTTTTGTATCTGATCGTCTTTGGGTCGCGCTTGAAATTGGAGCCTGCTGTGTCTCCTGTGGTATTTCCTAACTAGAAGGAACCTACTGCTCTTTTGTTTGGGACGAAACTGGTAACTCGTTATCATTTAGTTTTTTTTTTTTTTCTTTTTTTTTATCCATCAGTGCCTCTGCTCTAGAGCAGCGTTTCCCAACCGGTGTGCCGTGAATGAGCCGCTGGTGTGCCGCGAAGAAATCGAAATTAAATTATTAATTCTATAACAATCAAATTGCAAGACATAGGGAAAAATGAAAATTTGTATTTAACATTACTATGGACCTCTACTACGAATCTACAATTTTAAGTTTCAGACCTTGTTACTTTTCTGTACATTTTTAATGTTGAAAAAAGTATTTGTTATCATTTTATGACCATTATTGCTTTTATTGTTGCAGACTATTTCAGACTATTTAACTTGAAATTTTAAAATATCATTCAATCCTTTCGACAAACCAAACATGCATGTAAATTATCTACATTTCTGTTTTAAAAGAACAAAAGAATTGTTTGTTTGTTCGTTCGTTATTTAGTGATCTTCCTTCTTATTGAAAGGTTGGATACAGTTTTCGAAAAAGAAAGCGTATGTTTAAAAACCTGAGTCCAACATTACATTGCAATTGTTTTCTATTTTTAAATTACAATAAAAAAATAAGCATAATGATTAACCACGGGGGAAAAACCAGTGATCAACCCTTTTCTCTATGAGAAGATTAGTAATCACAGAAAAAAGTACCACGGTATTTTATAATTACAAATACGGAATAATATCTATGAGTGTGCCGCGAGAATTCAAGTTATACCCGTAGTATGCCACAAGTTGAAAAAGGTTTGGAAACACTGCTCTAGAGGGTCTCTCTCCCTTGTCTTCTGACTGTTCGGGATTCATATCAGGTAACCATACCGATGGCGTTGCTTCCATGGGCGGTATATCTTGCTTTATAGTAGTTAAGTGATGACCTTACACTGGATAATTCATATCAAATATGTATTCCATTTCAGAAGGACGTGGTAGTTTTATTTTAACCATCTCTGAGACTCGATCAGAGTAGTCTACTTCTTGTACCGGATGTCCCGCCTTGTCCTGGTCGTCCACAAACGGCAATTTTATATCTGTATTACGAGGTGTGGCAATTAAATAACGAGACTGCCCATCTCCTGTAGCGTAGGATCGTGGGGGGAAGGTAGCTAATGATGTGTTATTGATCTTGAACCTTCATGAGCATCCACTGTTTGTTTCATGATTTTGCATGAAGAGGACAGTGTTCTGTAGTAGATCCGGAATCATGGTGAACAGTAAAGTTGAGCAGCGCATTAACATCAAATTTCTGGTGAAATTAAACAAAACACCGACGGAATGTTGTGCATTGTTAAGAGGTGTATCGTGATAATGCTATGTCACGTGCGCGAGTTTTCGAATGGCACAAACGATTTTCAGAAGGTAGGGAGGAGGTTGAAGATGATGAACGGCCCGGCCGCCCTTTGAGTTCAAGAACGGACGAAAATGTTCAAAAAAATTAATGAACTTGTGCGGAAAGACAGACGTCTGAGCATTCGGATGATCGCAGACATGACGAACAGACAGTAAGAAATTTTGCATGACATTGTAAACATGACAAAATTTTGTGCAAAAATTGTCCCGAAAAACCTCTCTCAGGAACAAAAAGACATTCGAAAGACCATTTGCTCTGACGTCATGAAACGACTCAAAGCAGAACCAGACTTGCTAACACGTGTCATCACATGTGATGAAGTATGGATTTTCCACTATGACCGCGAGACTAAGCGTCAATCCATGTACTGGAAAACTCCTACATCGCCAAGAATGAAAAAAAGCACGAATGTGCAAGTCGAAAGTGAAGGCAATGCTCATAGTTTTTATATATATATATCAGGGGTATCATCATGACTGAGTGGGTTCCTCAGGGTCAAACGGTGAATCAGATCTACTACAAAGAAGTCCTAATCAAGTTGAGGGAAAGAATAAGGAAGAAGAGACCGAATTTGTGGAAGAACGATGCATGGATCCTCCACCAAGACAATGCGCCTGCCCATAATGCCCTTTCTGTAAAGCAGTTTTTAGCAGCCAAGCGCATTCCTGTGCTCGACCATCCTCCGTATTCCCCAGACTTGGCTCCCTGTGACTTTTATCTATTCCCAAAAGTAAAAGTGCATTGAAGGGAACACATTTTCAGTCTGTGGAAGAGGTGAAACGAAAACCGGCAGAGTTGAACAGTGTGACATCTGATGGCCTACAGCATTGCTTTGAACAATGGAAGGCACGTATGCAGCGGTGTATAGATAGGGGAGGGGAGTATATTAAAGGGGATAACAGTCAATTGTAACTTTCTTTGCAATACATCACATTTATGAGGCCAATCTCGTTATTTAATTGCCACACCTCGTATTATTTCTGCTTCTTTGATCTCCAATTCAAGTGATGTGTGGTCAGTTTCTAACTCGTTTGCCTCTGCTCGATTGGAAGTTTTATTCAATTGCTCTCAGACAAACTCGTATCTACACTCAAACTCCGTGTTAAAATCCGTAGTGAGTTATTTTAGGTGCCTGCTGAACATATAACTGACAAGAGATAATCCAAATCCGTTTGTCCTTCCTTTTTTTAAAACTTAGCTCGGGACTCCAATTGCTAAATCTAAAGGCGGTAACGGTGTTTGTTTATGCTCCATACCAACTTCAGTTTGGGTGGTCTACGTGGTATACTTTTTGATGGACCATTCCCTTAACTTCTGATCAAAATCAACGGAAATGGACGGCTGATTACTCACTCCATAGCTCATAAGGCATTCTATCAGCACGAAAGAAAAATTATTTAACAAAAAAATATGAAATTATAAAAATGTTTAATCATTTTCATTCTACAGTAAAACTTTTTTTTTTAAGTATATTTACGATGAGTGGTTAGTGATTGATGGAAGTGTCTTGTTTTAACCCATCCAGAAACTGTTTTACTAAGAACAACTAAAATTTCGAAAAAAAAAAAAAAATATTTAACCTATCATAGAATGTGAGTAGTTTCTGAAATATCGAATATAAACAAAAAATGTACTGAATGAGGTCAAAATATCACAATTCGGGTAATTCTCATTTTTAAACCTTATTCTGTACAATGTTCAAGTTGTCCACTTGCGCAGACTTCGTTACGTTGGGCTCAAAGTTGAAAACTATATTAAAATTGTCAGAATTTAGTCGGACCAACTGGGAAAATCTAGCAGTTTCAAATTACTTAAAATTCAAATGAATTTCTGTGGCCTGTCTTCAATTATGTGAACATTTCGGAATCAACTGTGTCAGAGACTAAAATTTCCTAAAAATATCTTAAATATAAGAAAATGCCAAAATTATCACAACCAGTTCGAGTTTTCGCTGAAAACTCAATAAAACTGTAGAAGTATGCTAAATTGAGGCTAAACACTACCATTGGTTGGAATTCTCATTTTTCATTCTAGTGATAGACCGTGCAGAGACGAAGTTAAACTTTAAGTAAAATTTCATAAATTCCAAAATTATGTTAAAATCTTTCAAAAAACGCAGAAATTCAAATAAAATACAAAAGTAAACTAAAGTCAGATATCAGAACTTGAGTATTTATAAAATTTCCTATGTTGACCAGTTTAGCTAGTTTACTACTTCTCCCTACTTCAAGCACTTGTTGACTGAATGGGCGGACTTTGCGACAACATAGCGAGCTCTGCTGACTGTCAAGATCACGGACTGGGGCATAATTTGAGCATTTACACTCTGCTCTTTTCACTATTCGCACATAAGTGGAACCCTACAGCGGCTGCCTCAGCTTTCACTCTTTAATCTTCTTACATACTACTATGACTACTACTACTAATAATAAAAACTTCGTTCATAAAATTAATCACTATCACTTTACTTTCCAGTTGCATATAAGACAGATATATGGACTCAGAAAATTCTACAGGATCGCTACCTTAGCCAAACTAATTATAAGGAACGATTTCCTTAATATACCAATGTCACAACAGTCCACTAAGTTCGGCGGAGAAAAAAAAATCGTAAAAAGGGGTGTAGAAAAAGGTATGACAAGCGATGCAAAAACACGGAAGGGGCCCCCACCAGTTAAAAAGTGCAAGAAGAACTTCAACCTGGTGCCCCTTTTAAATAAACGACGAAAGAAGTCGTCGTCTCCACCACTTGATAGATGTAAGACACGTAAGGCACGCGAAAACTGGTGCCTCTCTCAACGGAAAAGACCTGGTAAACGACGTTTCCACTCACTGCGTTCTGGGTATATTATACAAATCCGAACCTAGTCCGGTTCATTAGATTATCAATTTCCAGCACCTTGGTCTGTCGTGACCCGAAATCGGTACATTCGTGTCACAAATTGCAGCTTTTCCTGTGGCTGAGAAAGTGATGTTTACGTTGTTGAACCTGAAAACTCGCGGAGAACTGTAAGCAAACTAAATATACTTGGAAAACTTAATTAGAAAAAGTGTCTATATGTACGCTTTGTTTGAACATAATTTCACTACTAAAATTAAAGTTTAAACAATTTATTAGGTCCTGTAAGAAATCGTTTACATCTAATCGTGTAAAGCCAACTACTACATTATTCTTTCTATCTATCTTTTGGTTACATACTAAAGTTTTAGGGTAAGCTCTCTCAAATATTACCTAAAATTAAACACTCATAAATTGCTAAAAATGGGTCAAAAACAATCATTAAGAATACTGCCTTGAATTATTACTAAATACTTGTTCTCTCTACATTGTTATTCGTTCTTGCATGTAGAATGGCAATAATATTTTTAGTTCGCAAATTAAAATAAAGATTGTGATAAAAATCGGAAAATTGAATGAATATCTTTGGAGGAGTCTTGGCTTAAGTAATGCAATGATTTAATCATTTTAGTAACTTCGGACAAAGGTGATAAAAGCTTAGGAAAATAAGAAATAAATCATTGAAAATTGTTTCCGAAGAGTGGAGAATATATAACGAAGTTACTTTTGCATAATTTTTCCTTAAACTCATAAGATTCATTTGGAAACTGAAATGTGATCACAAGTTGAATTGAGATCAGCTATGAAAATATTCAGCAGCAAGTGCAAAGCTGTCTTCCGGATATCGCGCCTTGTTCCCGTGAGGCGCATTGCTACAGAGTCTGTTTACACAGGCCAAGGAACAACATATCGGTTCACTTCACCGGGGACTAACCGAGGCTTGACTTCAAAGTCATCGCGGAATTTCGCGGCATTTCTGAGTCTTTACAAAGTGCCATTCTACGGAGTTAAAAATAAAATAAAATAAAATAAAATCATGCTTACTGACAAATCTTTACTTCGATGTTGCTCGGTCTGCATAGAACACAACGAACCCACGCGGAATCGCTGCACCCGTATTTATGTCCGCTCTTTTATAATACCATTTTGTTCCAGTCACCGTTTCTACAATTCCGGAGTGAAACTTTCTCTGCTTCGCCTCCCAACCCATGCGAAGCCAGAGAATTGTTTTTCTTATCTCAGGAAGTTCTAGCGTAGGAAAGAAATATAGTCATGATCGGTTTCTTCCTATATGGACTTTTGTCAAAATAAACACTTGTGATCCCCTCAAAATCTGTTGATTAAGAATCAAGGAATTCACAGATACTTCCTTAAATTGAAATACAGAGGACGTCGCTAATCCGAACGCGGTACCTAGAAGCTAGTGACAATACACTAATTCAATTTTCTTTGTGTGAAATCTTTTTTTTATTATTATTATTATTATTATTATTTTTTTTTTTTTTTTTTTTTTTTTTTTTTTTTTTTTTTTTTTTTTTTTTTTACAAAAGCTCATTCATATGTAATTGTTTGCCATACATATTTTTATTTTCCCTTAGGCCTATACAAGTTTTAAGTATGAGAGAACATTGTAATTTAGTGTACGACCAGGCTTTTTAGAAACATTAAATGTAAGTAGCCTTACGTACGGTATTGTAATTACTGTATGTACTGTATAACCACTGTATTGATAAAAGAGAATACCGACAGTATATTTAAGCCTAAATGGCTTTTTTTTTTGTCATTTTCGAAAATCCGAATTACTGTGGTCCCAATTAGTTCGGATTTTCGACTTCCTACTGTAGTAATTAGAGCATAATTCATTACTCGTTCTTGTCCTTCAGTCTTATTTTCTTTTTTAAACACAAGTTGTTCTTCCTTCCATTAGTTTGTCCTTCATCCTGCTAGCTGGGGAGAATAGCGCCAGCCAGTTTATTCTTTAGCTCGCCCTTTTCAGTGTAACCTCATACTCTTTTTAAAAAATACATGCAATTGTTATACACTTCTCACACGCCTCCCAAAACAGAGTTTGCAAAGTTTCATCACCTGTCCCAGTGGCTCTTCATTCATACAGCGGGTTTGCAGGATATTAAACCCAATGCCAATGACCCTTCATTCATACTGAGAGTTACAAGATTTTTCTCAGAGAAAGAGGCTCTGGGGCCTCTGTTCTGCTGGCATTCCGCAGTGCAAAATCCTACACCATCCATCCAACTAAATCATCGGTTCAACTCCTTTCTTTGCCTTTACTGTTCGTTTTAATAGCCCACAAGGAAATAAAAAAACATTCTTGCATTTTCCGCTATCTTTTAAGAGCAAAAAGAAACGAAGCATGCGATAACCTGTACCCTAATATTTCCTGCCCTTGAAAAATTCATTAGCCACCGAAGAGAAATGTACAGTTTTCTTTTATTTCATTTATCTACTATCAATGCACAAAGTGCAACACAGGTAAGGAGATGAAATTAAAAGGTATCCATTAAACTAACACTGTAGGAACTTAAAAATATTTAGTTTTCATACTATCACATTAAGCGCTACCGAAATAATTAGCTTCTTGGTAATTCAATGGTAGTGAAACCATTGACAAAAGACAGACATGAATCTAGTTCTGCTCCATTTGAATAAGATGATTTTTGTTTGTCATGTATTTGTATTTTCTAGCATCCAACTAGACTACAATCACTCGCTCTTATTAAACAGTTATTATCCTAAGTATTTTCAGATAGAAATGATTGCCGAATTCTAAGATATGACGTATTTTCGCAAATTTTATTCTTAAACAGCAATCAGTTCGTAAATATGTCCTCAAAAATGTTATCAAATTATATTTTAACATTAAATTTGATTGCGGTTTTTTTAAAAGATAAAAATATGTTGTGTGGGATTGAATAACTTTTGAAAATAATATTGATTGTTATATGAGAAGAAAAATTTGTTACTCATTTTTGATGGGAGATGAAATAATTTTTAAAAATCACTTTGTGTCCTTAATGTTCAATTAGTACTTAAAAGTGTATCCACATATTCCAACTTCTTTTATGCAATTCGTTTCTCTGGTACCGGAGGTTTCAGAAACATGATGATTAGGTAGATCGCTTATTAATTCGTGTGTAATTCCTTAAGACATTTGCGGAAGGGCCCTCAGCTTTCAATGTCATGTTTCTCATTTTTGGTGCTGTGTAACTCTGAAAGGAGGCATGTATCGACCCATGTTGATTGTTTTTTCTTTCATTAGACATAAGAAATCACCTCCCATAATTTTCTTATCATATTTCCATATAATATAAGGTATATAATGTAGAATGTATTCTTGTAAAATTTTACAGTCTGTATGGTATTAAAATGTACTTCAATTTGTAAACTATTTGCATTAAAATATATCTTTTCTCTGTGTTTTGCAGTGAGTCGAGGTATCATACGCACTATTGATAACTGGAAGGAGTTGGAGCTTTCAAAACTAACCCTCAGAGTAACTAAATTGCTGAGACATATTAACGAGTCTTCTTCAGTTGACCTAAGCAATATAATAGATAGTGAAATCGGTGATGCAGTTGTTGTGGTTCCTCATCATTGTGGAGTAAAACACGGTGAAGGAGAATTTGTGTTTATGGCTTACCGAAAGTTAGATGACCTGTATTTATCTTGTGCACCAAGACTTGAAGATTGGGTCATAATTGTAAAAAAGTTTAACAGAAATGGTTCAATGCATTGTGTCCTAAGTTCCTAGCAGTGTTAATTCAAGTTCAATTGCGTATTTCCTTTCGACGATTCTAGAAATAAGTAAAACAGCATATATTTTATGAGAGCATTTTCCTTTTCTCTTTTTGAGTAATTATACGGTGTGTGTAGGTATTGAAATACATTTCTTCTGCCAGAACGTGCCAATATGTATTGATACAATCTTTGTTGCCATAATACCGAGTGTACATAAATGAATATAGTAGTTTGATTTCTTTAGATTATCACTTAAATGAGATGAACCAAGTTGTTTGTGCGCTTTACCTTCGCAATTGAAATGTTGCAGCAGCGTAACAGCGAAGTTTTAACGCACAATATAGTCAGTAAGATTTAAACCTTGTTAACATTTTTAAGCTGTAGAGACGCATATGTAAGCATCATAAGACCTCCCATACTGTCATCATGCATTGCAAATTCACGACTGCTCTTCCTAACAGGCCTTTTAAAATTTCATAAGTAAGAACCCTATCGCCCTCAACACTCTCCTTAGACAATCTTGGTGGTCCCGTACTTTTACCCTTAGATACCCGGTCGTTTCAAACTCTTATACCAATAACGAATGTTGTTAACATGTGGTAGATCACGATTGAACTCCCTACGAAACGCACGTTAAACTGTAATAACTGATTTAAACTAGCAAATTCTAAAACACAAAATTCTTTCTATTCAGGAGTCTCATCTCCGTTACTGTCGTTGCTAAGCGGAAACAAAGGAAAGATACCTGCGTGCAACTAAAACCGTATTTCTTGCTCTTACAAACAGCTTTATACGCGTCATCAAAGTGGTAATATAATGAAATGAAACTTATATTCATTTATGTACACCCATTATTTGTAATTATATACATTTACAAATTCAATTTAGCATTATTGTGTAGTAGGCTAAGTACTTTTGTATCAGAGATGCAAAAATTTGTACATTAATATTTTAAAAACTTTCTCCATACTGGAGACCATTGTTACCGTGTAATTGAAATTAAAATGTACATTACTATGTGTAAACTAATTGTTTGTGTAAATAAAGATGATGAAACCCAAAACTTTTGCCTTATCTATAAGTGATACATTCAGAAAATATTCTTCAAGTTTAATTGTTTAGTGTTTATTCAATTATGATATTTTCTCATTTTTTTCAAAATTTCAGTGAAACAGTTTGTATGAAAATGGTATATTGGATATCGAAAGGGAACAAAATACTTTTTGCCAGTAATTATATGTAGATCCTACATAAAAAGTACATTACCGCGAACTTCGATTTTAAAGTAAAATCCCTGCTATGTTAATGGTAACGGAACCAAAAATGTTCTCAAACCTAATCAAGCGTTTTAATTCGGTTTTCTTCGAGAGGAGAACCGAAATATTTTTCGACGCATCCACTCTGTTCACGAATCGAAACCGTTATTTGGCGTACCGAGAACCGAATAGGGCTATTCCGGGTTTCCAATCCCGGAATACTTCAGACTGAAAATTGTTATTCTGCAATTGGAGCTTAACTGGAATTTTTGTTCACGTCAATTATGTTAATCTGTAATAATTATGAAAATAATGTTTGGAGTAGCAACATATCCTGTTCGAGGTGCCTAGTAAATCGCACGAGACATTTCTCAAGAACGAAACGAGATACAGTCTGCAAGTCTTGAGACGGGACAAACGCCTGAAACACGAGACGATTCGTGAAATGTATCGTCTCGGAAAACTTAGTCTAATTTTTAAAATTATTTCGAAAAAAATATTCACTCAGAAGGTGGATCTATCTCCATTAAAATCAATTTGTTACTTAAAGAATGGCTCAGAATTCTTAAACTTAAATTGTTAACCTCTCGAAATTATGCTTTATTGATTATCACATACAAATAGAGACTTGTAGATGCATTGTATATGCATAATTCAGTAAAATGTGAAAGTACTATTATTATTATTTAAATACCGAGTAGAACTTCAGTGAACACACACTGGGTGAAATTTTGTATATGTCACTAGCATACAATCTATATATATAAGTCCCTAGTAACTGACTGCTGACTGATCAATGCCCAGGCTAAACTGCTTAAGCTAAAAACTTCAAGTTTGCATGTGTGACGCAAGGCACTGCTAAGGAAGAATTTTTGGAAATTCAACGAGTAGAGGGGAATAGAGATAGCAATTTAAAATGTCCATATCTCGGAATTGAAGGTTAAACATGAAATTTGCTATTTGGACTTCCCATTCAAAATAATTAGACACATTTCAGCGTTTATTGATATTTATCGTAGAAAGGAAGAATAGGCTGTGGGAACAAAAAGTGTACAAGATTAAAATAATCGTAATAAGATGTCCGTATCTCTCATTCTCTTAAGGCACATTGTCACGCTACAAAAACTTGTAGCTGTCATTAAAAAAAAAAAAGAAAAAACATGCAACCTGATCTTTCTATTTACTCTTTAGATATTACAACTTCCTGAAAGCGAGAGAGGTATTTCCACCCATGCAGCACTACACTCTAGTGGACAAACAGTGAACCTCCTCATTAAAAACGTGTATTTTGGTGCACTTCCCCTCCCTGTCCAAAAGAATCTGTTGTTTCGGAAGCGGCGAAACTGTTTTTTTCTTTATGTCAGCGGAAGGGCGATAGCAGGTAGCAAACAAGACGTCCCAGAAAGTTACACATTGTTCAACTCCTTGCAAGATGGAAAAAAATGTTATGTGTCCCTTTCAAGACTGTGTTTACATGGTGAAATATGGTAGGGTTTCAAGATTTTTTTTTTATGACAGCTACAAGTTCTTGTAGCGTGACAATGTTTCGAGGAAGTCGCTTCTAGGCAGAAGACAATGGAGAAATTCCAGATGAGAGATCAACTTTTGAACGACGGAAGTAATATCCGGTATATTCCCACTAGGCGGCCAACAGGCAGAAGTTGGATGAGGATGAGAACTTCGGAACCTAGCAGGTCTCGAAAATGATACTTCGGAAACAGGAACGGGGAACTGAGGAATGATCCTCCCGGGGAATTAATCCAGGGATGGATTTAGAAATGATAGACGGAAAAGAAGTGATAGATAAGCAGAGAAACGAATTCAGGATTTAGAAGAAAGAGTTGGAGGAGTATTTGGGTAAGATTCAACTACTTCAAGCTGAAGAAAAGATTCAAAACTTGGAAAAATAAATCAATGCAGGCTGATTCCGGAAAGCAGCGCTGCATACCTATCTTGATGAAAGAAGTCGGGAAATAAATGAAGTGGTAGACATAGGTTTAACCGTTGAGTCGACGTTCCATGAGGATATAAGATGGCGAATGGAAGAATTAGCGGTGTACAAGAGCTCATTTAGCTACTCAGCTTGAATACGATACAGAAGGTGAGATTGGAGTGAAACAGTTAATATTAACTAAGGAGACGGAGGTAACAATGGACATGGTATTTCAAGAAGAGGATTTGGATGTCAGGAAGAAATAAATAGAATCCCATGGAAGTTGTATCTGAGTAAGCGTAGGCCGATTAAAATGGATAGATAAGTTGCTTGAGAGAATAATAAAAATGTTCCATACAAAAAGTAAACAGGATATAAGACGAAGATAAGAAATTCGAGGATAGTACAGGAATTTGACAAGTGCCAGGAATTATTTAAGAAAGATCGCAAATCGATCGAGCGACTAATGGAGCCACATGAGCTCCTCCGTGACTAGCATTTAGCGTTCCGCCCTTGGCGTGAGAGACGCGGGTTCAATTCCGGGTGGGAGCGCATGTGGTTGAGATCCCACGTTAGCTGTAAATCCACGTCTCATAGCCTCGCTGCTAAAAAGGGCGCTGTAAGTCCCTTATAACGTCAGATCAAATCAGACTAATAGAAGGAAGGACGGAATATTATTTAAATGGCAATACCCCTACAAGTATCTCAGTGAAGAACCTATATAAAATGTTATGGTCAACGGATAGGAAATCCGAAAGTAAATTCCACGTAGCCTATAAAACACTTAAATTTTTGCAAGACGCCTTGAAGATTGTGAAAGAGTTTTTACACACCCTAAATATGAAATTATCAACTGACAAATGTGCGGCATTTCAGATTATTCCAACACACAAGGATCCCAAAGTCTGTCACGATAACAGCAGGATTAAGGCATTAGAGATAAATGAAAGTTTTGGATATTTGGGATGTAAATTTACGGTGCGAGAAGGAAAATATGCCCATCTCACGGCTGAATACACATCTCTTCTATTAGACGGGCTAAATCTACTGCGTTTGAAGCCGAGATACAAGATACGATTGCTCTCTAGCCATACCATATGTTAAGAAGATCATCAGAAAAAGAATTACAAGAATGTTACTTTGACTTCAGTGGAACGAAGATTGTACAGTCAGACACGTAGCCATAAGAGAGCGGATGGAGAATTTATTAAATTAGATGACTAATTGATTAGGAATTTAAGGAAAAATCATTGATGAAATTGGCAAAGAACAAAAATGATCAGAAGGACATCTTTTCAAAGGATTGGATGAAGCAGGAATCACTGGAAAAAGGAGTATATTATTTTAAGAAGTTAACTATCTCCAATATCTTTCCGATTCATAGATGCCTTGAAATTACGAACCAATATATTCGGAATGAAAGCGACAGTTCTTCTAGCTAAACTGGTTAACGATTTGATTTGCAAAAGTTAGGACACGTGTTGAGAGGATGTTTCTTACATAAACCCAAACGTATCCATAGACGCGATGAAATCCTTAAACTTTGAAAATAAGTGTGTCTGTAAAAGGGTTATCAGGTCATAAAGGGAAATTCGATTACGATAAAAAAAAAAAAAAAAAAAAATGAGATATTAAATCCAGATCATATAGTTAAAAGTGATCTCAGGTGATATGTAGTCGATATTACGGTAAGGTTTGAGGAAGGTACGGCATTAGGAAAAGCCACAAAAGATAAAATTAAAAAGTACAAGAAATTGGAGACATGTTTTGGTCGGAATGAGAAATTATGGGTACTTCCCATAGTTATTCGGAGTAGAGGAGTCATGAACGAAGTGGCGGAGGAAAACTTAGCAGAATTATCAATCGTCGAGAAATTAACCAGTAATGGAAATAATTTCGATGTTTGCGCTGAGACCTCTAGTAGAGATCGCGAATGCACATCTAGACCACCAATGACGTACTCTCATGGAGATCAACGGATTTTAAAATGTTTTGTATGTAGATTCATGTTGTTTATGGAGGAAGATGGGGAGTATACACGAACATAAGTTATTTCTGAAAAGACAAACAGCCGTGTGCACCAACGAAGTTTAAACGAGCGTTCGCTTAAACGCGTTCAAAATTCAACTTTCAAGTTTAAACGTGGTTCCCGGACTTTTGTTGCACCATTGAAAATCGAAGTTCAGTAAATCTCGTTTAACTTCGGTCAATTTGTAAAATCGAATTTGATTGGTTGTCGTCTTTTGTCTCTAACCTTCGTTTAACAAAGTGACAAATGAAGAAAGGATACCGCGTGCCAGGGTTTTCGACTTTTTAGATTGTGTGCATCTCGAGTAGAGATGCAAGGGCTCGGAAAAAAAACGACTTTTTTGGAAAAAAAACTCGGTTTTTTCTGCTTCGCTTTTTTTGCTTGGGAAATTTTGGGCTTTTTTCAAAATTCTGCTTTAAATTGATAGAGCAGACTTTGTTTCGCTTCTCTATAACACAAAAAGTCATTTAATTAGTGGTTGATGCTGATAATAATATAAAACATCGGAAATAAACCATGAATTTCGAAAAAATATTTCAAACAATTTTACTTCAACACATTTACATTATGAATTCCAAAGGATTAACCAATGTATATAATAAGAATTTTTTAACCTCCTATATACAAAAGTAAGCAGAGTTGGCAAGAACCATGGTTGTTTTTGAAAATGCCAAAAACCCGTTTTTTGGAGGATGTTTAAACCAGACTTTTTTTGGTTTAAACCAGGTTTCTTGATTTAGATATTTTGCTTTATGTATTTATATTACATATTCACAGAAAATAGTTTGTTTCGCCTTGGTATTGTTATGCAAAAGCGAGGTTATGCTGGAAGAAGTCCCATAAGCTTAAAGAAGTCCAGTCAGTAAATTTCTTAAATTGAGAAGCTCCCGCCCTAGCCATCGGGAAAATCCCGTCATTACTTGAAATGTAAAACAATAACGGGAAAATCTTGTTATTGCTTTGCATTTAAAATTTAAAGGTCAACATATCATAATCAGTACGCTAAAACTGAGGTATTAAATTACAAATTTAGTACGTAGATAAAGTCCAATCCAATCATTGAAAGTCCAATCCAAGCTAATGTTGGAAGCTATGTAGGCAATCGATAAATTTTGCCAATTCTTATCAATATATTTAAGCAATCTTGGCTTCTTTATAAAACAACAGGCATTTAGGCATGTAGAAATATACAATTTGGTTTCGTTTCGTATGTTTAGGCTTAACATCTTTACGTAATACCGAGGTTATCAAGGAGAAGACTTTCGCTTAAAGTGACATCCGAACTGCTACTTGGTTTACGCATGAAAGAAGGGTTGTGGTTCGACCGAGAATTGAACATGGGACACCTTGATTAAAAGGTGAAAGGGAAATAAAACTATTGCAGGTGGTTTGATATTTGAAAATGTCACCATGAAGTTCACACGATTCGCATTTTTCGTTCTTTTTATTTTTTTGGTTTAAACCAGTTATTAAAAAAAAAGTTGGTGTAAACCAGCCAACCCTAAAAGTAAAAAACTTCTTTTTAAAAAATACACAAATAACTAGCAAAATTATGTGTATTATTTTTACTTCAAAATTCCATACCCTCTTTTTGAAACAAAATAAAATTAAAATAAAACATAAGAGAAATACTTAGATTTATATGATGCACTTAAAGGCTGCACATCTAGAGTTTTTGGTTCTGTATATTCTTGAAATTCTACAGTTAAGTTTTATATAACCACCATCTTGGTTTACCCAATCCTCAAGTTTTCTGAATTTTTAAGAAGAGATATTCAACATATCATTACGGACCCCCTCCCCCTTCCAAAAAAAAAAAAAAGCACTACGGAATATATTTAAGCTAAATACAACTGTACAACAAACATGACTGAGTGGTTAGCTTTTGCGCTTCTATCGGTAAGTCAGGGATTCAATCCAGCATTCGACCATTCTGACAGCTTTTCTTCATTCCATGTGTGAATGTAGAAATAGTGCGTGTACTGTAAGTTGGCCGACTTCCTTTCTTATTGTTTTTAAATCGTTATTATTACTAATTACCAGCAGTGACTGTTTTGCGAAGGTTAGGGGAGCGGTCTTTTGGTCTGAAGCCTGTTCCCCAAAGTTACGGAATGTCTGCAAAAAATGAAATATCTATTAGTTATGCCTTTACTCATAAACTTTAAGCTCCCGTCAAATAATTAAGAATGTTTAGAAAAACTAAACATTAGTAAGAAAAACCCTTCCCAAAATACTTTTCTAAATCCTCCACTGATTCTCAGTATAAAATGATCTTTAAGGTTGTATCCGGAAGATTATTGCCAAACATATAAACGAAACGAAATAGTTATGCCTGTACTCATAAACTTCAAGCACCTCCCAAATAAAGTTAGGACTTTTTAGAAAACGAAACAATCAGAGAAACCCTTCCTAAAGTACTTTTCTAAATCCGCTACTGACTATTTGTATAAATTGGTATTCAAAGTTGTCTGGAAAATTATTGCTAAATCACTGCACAGCTACAGTATAACAGAAATGTGGAAGTACGGTTTGACGGATATATAGAAAAACGTAAGTTAACTTTTGCGCTAGAAGCTAGACTACTAAGTTCTTAGAAATGAAACACGGGTGACAAATTAAAATGATCTAGAGAAGAAAAAAAAATGTCGATAACTCAAAAGTTAAAATAAAGTTAAATAGCCTCTAAAATTGCCCTCAAATACTACATTCTTCATGTTAGCTTTAATTCGTAAAACATGTGCTCCATCCATCTTGAGTGTGAATTTCAGAGCGAAATATGGCATTTAGGTCATGGAATTCTTATCTAACTATATAATATACTATAAGAAAGCTATTTAGATAGAAAAATCATGAAAATGAAAAAAGCCAAAATTTCCAAAATTTTCTTTTTTTTTTTTCAAAAAAGCCGGATTTTTTGCATCTCTAATCTCGAGGAACACATCATCAAAGAATGAACTAATAAATTGTACCTGTAATAAAATAAAGAGTGATCCTTGGTGTTACAACATTGGTAGTAGATTTTAGATTAGATTGTAGCGTGTAGTTTCACTATACGGATCCATAGTATAAGTACTAGTAGTAGTAGTAGTAGGAAAGGGTTAGAAGTCCCGCAGGGGTTTGTTAGGTTTTGTTCCTGGTGCAGTGTTACTATACGGATACACAGATTGCGGATACGGATACGGATTGGTTATAGAAAAATATGGGCAAGTCTTTAATTTGCTCATTTTATGTCCAGAACAGAACCTAACTAATCCCTGCGGGGCTTCTAACCCGTTCCTACTACTACTACTTATACTATGGATACGTAGAATAAAACTGCACGCTGTTCTCGATATCGACCATATATCCTATCATCCTCAATGTGGATTCCTAGTATTTTCCTTACTAATACATTGCATCCCCAGTATATTAAAATTCGCCACCACTAGAAAATAAAAAATAATAAAAGAAAAAACTTCTGAAATCCACTGATGGGGAAAATGGATTCAACAGTTATTCATATTCCATCGTGAAAATGTTATTCTAATGCCTTTTACATCCTTTTCCCTGTTGGTGTTTGCCTACAATTCCTAGTTAGCGTAGGTAAATTTGAGGAGCGCTACCATTTATTCTTTCCATTTATGATCTAACGACTTCTGCATTTTTAGTTTCTCACCTGTCCACCAGCTACGCACACATTTATAAAATGCATGCAAACTTATATGTTATAAATACAATAAGTGCAAAAACCACGCACGAATCTGTGCTAAATGGTCAAAACAACCCAAGTTTGTATCTATTCCGATTCGAAGCAGGGCACAATTTGAGGGATCGCTCGTGATTTTGTCCGCGAAAGCAGGTACATTCGCGATGGTGGTTTGTGCATAAGAAAAGACCACTGTTTAAAATATCACCCTCCTGTTTTGCGGTGCAATTTCTCAAAATACATTTGTTACACATGTAAGTAATCTGTGATTATAGAAACAGCGTTAAAATGTATTGTTCATAATTATGCAATTATCATGCAAAACTAGCTTGTAGTGATCACCTACTACAGATTGGTACGTACTTTTTGTACTAATTTGCTCACCACTCCAGCAGATGGTTCTACCGAATTTTGACGCTTTTTTTTACATTTTGAGGTTAGATTAGAGCTAGATGACTCAGTAATGTATAAATAAAGTGTGGACGTATAGCATAAAAACTACTGTGTATAAAACACAAACCAAGTTACGCTAGGTGGCCACTAAAAAGCACAATGCTATCTAACTTAGTTAGAGTAGGAGCGCAGTAGGGAGGCCCGAGCGTTTGCGTCCATAGGGAGCAGGCGCGTCACCGACGGGGTATACGCATAAACGAGGACAGTGGAAGAGCACACTTACACATACTATAATTTCTTAATCACTAATAATTAACTTCAATATGCTGTGATAGATAGTAATTAGTTATATTCACACTTTCATTCCTTCATGAAAAATATTTCACGTTGTTTTTTACCTATAAATTTTCTATTTGGTAGAACTGCCTGCTGGTGAAACATTTGCTTACATGTATATCTACCATCGCAAATTTGCCTGTTCACTACGGACACACCTCGAATATAGCCCAGCAGCTTCACCTTGGCGTAAACCGTAATAGGTTCAAAAATAGCTTGTAATGAGTGGCTTGCGAAGTTTGGTACGTGGTTTTGAGACGTGTGGCTTTTACTATAGTAGCTAAGTTTCTATGTGTCTTATATAATTGTACGCAATTGGTTGATAACACTCTAGGAATAACTGGATAAGTTTTACGCTGTTTGCATGGAATTTTGAAAAGAAAATACTGTATTTATAGACATAAATTGTATGCCCTCCTAACGTTTATCTTTACTGGAAAATTGTTTAGAAAATACATTGTCGAAAATGCTGAGCTGATTTTGTCAAAAAAAAAAAAAACGCATAGTAGTTTATTTCTAGTGGGTTCTCTATTGTAAAGCTACAACCTCGCAGGTTTTCTAGATGCATATCCTCCTTATTTCTTTTTGCTAGTTACCAGACTTTACCTGAAAATTAAAAAGAACTGTATTCCTAAAACTTCAGAACATATATTTCATTTTATTGATATACATTATATCAAGGAAAAAATAATGAAACCACGAGCAGAAAATTTCTCCGATCACGAGAATTGTAATTTCATTAGTGGAAAATACAAAGACATTATTGAATGTAAACAGACTGACTTGGATCAACGAAGTTTAAACCCCCAAATTCGGCCGTTTTCAAGCTAAAACCAAGTTCATCCACCATTTGACCGATATATAACCTTGAACGTTGTTGGTGCAACAGACATTTTCACTGAACTTGGCTATGATCCTCGTTCAACAGTTGAACTTCGTTGGTGCACACGGCCGAAAGAGTCAGTATTTGGAGACTGAAATTTGATATTTAGACTTCATTTAAGCACAGTGGCATTTCGCGTATATGGAAGATCGTATACGGAAAATTAAGCGATTACGCTGAATAAAATTGAGGTTTCTTTCAGTCGTAGTATATTGCTCTTGTTCAGTCAGAGTCCGTATGATGACTTCATTATTTACAATAGTAGTCCTTATTTCCAGACAGGCACGGAGCAAGGTAAACCTCAACATAATGCTATACAAGGGTGCACGAAAAACAATAGAAAATTGTTTACAGAGTCATATAATGGTACAGCAAAAGAAGTTGAGCTAATAGATAATAATGAAGCTGGTCGAATTAAACAATCTAACTTAACTAGACTTCTTAATGTTAGCAACATAAATGATATGATTTTAGCACAAAGTAACTGGTCTATTTTCAAACATGAAAGGTGTTATAAATTGTGACTTTGAAAATATCTTGCTGTTCCACATTAACGTACAATCAATAAGAAACAAATTAATTGAAATTGAAATTTTTCTTGACTCATTTCCATGCCAAATTCTTTGTGTTAATGAACACTGGCTTAGAAATGAAGAAATACTTCTATATGTACCTAAAAATTATATCATGGCAGCAAGCTATTATAGAAGTAGAATTACCCATGAAGGAGTAGCAATTTATTTAAGAGATGGTTTCACCATTGACTATATTGTTATTAACGTAGATAATTTCTGCTATGAGGGGGAATTTGAAGTAGTTGCAATTTCATTTCCTAGCGCGAAAACAATTGTGGTATCAATTTATCGAACACCAGATACGGATGTCAATGTCTTTCTTGCACGCTGGGAAGACCTTACTAACTACTTAAGTAAGCATGATAAATATAAAATATTATATCTGGGGGATGTAAATATCAATGTTTTAGTTGATACTCCTACCAAGAATTATTTTTCTGATATACTTAGATCATATAACTTTTATTTTCTAAATGATCAGCCAACAAGAAAGGAAGCTTGTTTAGATAACATTATTACAAATGTATATAGAAATGATTTATCGTGTGGTGTAGTACAGTGCTCATTGTCAGATCACGATGGCCTATGGGTGTTATACCCCTTTGTCAAACATAATAATACTAGGGTGGTGACCAAGAGTTTTCGAGTACTGAGTTTAGATAATATCTGTAGTTTAAGACATAAATTAAAAGAAATTGACTGGCAGCAAATATTCTTCAGATGTAAAAATGTAGTAGAAGCGTGTGAATTTTTTATGTATAATTTAACACGATGCCTAAACGAATGCTGTCCAAGAAAATTTAAATGCTATAACTTATCTACAAACAAATTACAGCAAAATGTTAGTAACTGGTACACTCCAGAACTAGCAGAGCTTCGTAAGGTTGTCATTGCGTGGTATAATAGGGCTAAATCGGGCTGTCCTGTGGGAAAAGAAAAATACATCAGAGCTAAAAGACGCTACAGAAAGGAAATAAGTGCGGCAAAAATTAAGGCAAACGACAATTTTATTGTAAACCATACAAATAAATGTAAAGCAGGGTGGACAATTATAAACAGGGAAATAGGGGTACGAAAAGAAAATGACTCAATATCAATATCCCCTGACACTTTTAATGAATTCTTTGTAAGTAGTGCTAAGTATGTAAATGGTAATACAAGCAGTATCTCTAAGTCCGCAGAAAACGATGTTATAGACTTCAAAAGTATTCTAAGTTCATGTAGAAATCAAACTAGTAACTTGACATTTAAATGGACAAACGTAAAACCTGAAGCAATTTTGTCAGTGGTTCGTAAGTTTAAGACATCTGGTAGCGAGGATTATTATGGGTTTACTAATAGTACATTTAAAAATATTATAGACGTAATAGTGGAACCCCTTACACACTTAATTAATTGGATACTAGTAGAAGGAGTGTTCCAAGATTGTCTTAAGATTGCGGTTACTATTCCCATACATAAAAAAGGGGACAAAAACTGTCCCAGCAACTACAGACCAATATCTCTCGTACCAATTGTATCAAAAATTATTGAACATTGCATGAAAGAACAACTAACTCTGTACTTTGAAAATAACAATCTCATTAACTGTGCACAATATGGGTTTCGGAAAGGTATGTCCACAACTAAAGCTGTTGAAAAAGTTGTATCTGAGGTAATTGATGCCTTTGAAAACAGTTCATTCGCTTGCGCAACATTATTAGATTTAAGTAAGGCTTTTGATACTGTTTCACATGAAATATTGATTCAGAAATTACAGTATTATGGGATCAGAGGAACTGAGCTCTTATTGATCAGGTCTTATCTAGAAAGTAGAAAACAAGTTGTGTGTGTACAAAATAAACAGTCAAACGTACTTGAAATATTAACAGGAGTGCCACAGGGAAGTGTCATTGGACCTTTTCTATTTCTGGTATACATTAACGATTTACCTGACTACTTATTAGAAACCACTGTTATGTATGCCGATGACACTACATTTATAACGAAAGATAATAATATCAACGCAATACACACGAAAAATAATAAAGCAATAGATAAATCTACTGATTGGCTGTTTCACAATAAATTAAATTTGAACCATAATAAAACAGAGAAGTTATACTTTCATCTCAGCAGCTCCACAACTGATACAAAAGAATGCTCCTCAGTTAATCTATTAGGGATATACTTAGATACGAAATTAAACTGGAATGTGCATACTATGCAACTTTGTAAAAAAATATCAAGGGCAGTATATGTGTTACGTAAATTGAAAATATCTGTAAGTAAAAGTCTATTAATCACTGCATATTATGCTTTCTTTCACTCTCATCTGTCGTATGGCATACTATTATGGGGTAATTCTTCCGGAGCACAAACAGTATTTAAGTGGCAAAAAAGAGCGATAAGAACGATAACAGGAATTCCAGAGAGAGAATCATGTAGACATTTTTTCAAAGATTTTGAAATAATGACCATCCCGTCCTTGTACATATTATCGTGCCTTATTTATATCAAAGAAAACTGTACAAATTATGTTACTCGAAGTAGTGTTCATTCATACAATACAAGGCGCAAAAATGAAATAAATATTCCCCATGTACGGCTGTGCAAAACTCAAAATAGTTATAAATATATAGCGATGAAATTGTATAATCTATTGCCACCTAGAGTGAGAGAAATGGAGATTAAAAATTTTAAATGTTTTTGTAAAAAGTGGCTCTTAGAAAAGTGTATATATAGTATTTCAGAATTTACGGAAGAAATTTCAGTATTAGAATAGAAAAGTAGTACTAGGAAAAATAAAAAATATTGTATGGATTAATTAAAATTGTAAATATTATATGTACGCAAACTTAAATTTTGACGTTGTCTATTACAACATCATGTTGTTTAACGACAATAAATAATTCTTATTCTTATTCTTATTCTTATAGGTTATGATGTCACAGTCCATTTCTGATGCCAAACAACCCACCTAAATATGCGCTCGTTTTTCTCCGTGCCGTTCTCTTTTTTTTTTTTTTTTTCTTAATATGGCTCCGTCTAAATATTTGTTCTGTAAGCAAGTTAAGTATCCAAATAGAGTACTTGGATTTATCTGTAAGTTAGCAGAACGGTCTTTGTGTATTAGGTTAGGAAAGTGGAGGGGAAAGTAAAAACAGTGAAAGGAGGGTTCTTCAGCAACACATGAAGTCTTGTTCTTGCTGTATGAATCATATCTTTCGTTTTTCTTGGAAACCAGCTGTAAAACAGATAAAGGAAATAGCATAGTTAGCTTTCAGATGGCAGGAAAAATGTAGTTGCTTGACTTGCACATTTGTTTCAAAGTTGTTGAAAGGGCAGAGCTCCAAAACTCTACGCCAACCCCGTTTTGCCCGAGTGGTGACCGAAGGCACACATAAACGTGAAAACAGCGAAAAAAAGACAGTGTGTGTTGTGTGCTATAACAAAACACAGAGAGCCAAAATGTGTATAGTGTAAATCCTGCCAAAATCTTATTCGTGTAGGATTGTGTTTCGCGTTTCACCACATTAAGAACTAAATGATAACATCTTGGTCTCCTGAAAGCTGTCTTTACTTACTGCGAAGAAAGCATGTGAGTCACTGCTCCAGTATTGCCACAGTCCTAGCTCTGGAGCGGGCTGAAAAATAGTACCAAATTGAAATAAAACGGGCTTAATTCAACATTTGATCCCAGTGTAATACGTAGCTCTATAACACGAAACTAAAAGAAGTGAAGTTCTAGAACATTCCCCCCACCACACCCTCTTCCAAGAGTCCAAGTCAAGAAAATGCTCTTTAAAAATTACTTTTTTAAAAACAACCAAATAGGCGGACCCCGAGCAACCATGGAAGGAGATGAAACTTTCTCGCACGAAGGAAGTGTAACAGAGCCCGCAAATTAAGAGAAAACGATTCTCATCTTTTGTATGTAGCAGTAAACCAAATGCGCCTCTATTTCAAAGTGACCAGAGTATTCAACACTTGATTCAAAATATGCGAGCTTTTTTTCTGTTTTTAAGATTTCAAGCTAAAATTTCCACCACACAACTTCTTTCAGCTTCTCTCTCGTCTCCTTCATGCGTGGCGTGGATGTGCCCATCTAGCGTCATTTGTTTCCAGGTATAGTTCGCATTAAGAATTTTCAACACAAAGTATGTAGCGTTATGCGGTGCAACGTCACAGAATGAATGTTCAACAGTATTTTTAAGATATCAAAACCCAATATGAGTAACGTGGGATGCAGGAAAAGTCTTACTGACACTTTTAAAAATGTGACAAGTACAGCATGCAGCAAAATAAACAGTACTGAAATTTGCGTGCAAATGGCGCGCGGGCTCAATGTGGTATGAGCTGTGAGCGCTGTGTGTGGACTAGCGGAGTATGCACTTGGAGTGAAGATGATGTTACTCACAACAAAGGAGAAGGTGTTTATTTTAGAGCACTATTTCCGCTTATACGGTATGGGCCAGCATCTCACTGCAGGAGATGAGTGAAGATGCCTCAATGTGGGGTATATTAAAGGAAACAATTTTCCGAATAGATAATACCTCACCACTGTACTGGAGTTAAGAGAGAAGATTCGATCCTTTGTTTCGTTGTTCCAGCAAACCGTGTTCACTAACACGTTCATCGATCTACAGAACGGCTATGAAGAATGTCAGACGTAATGGTCAACATTTTGAACGTGTTGATACGGTCGATTAATCTTAAATTTACAATTTGTGATAAGTAACAATTAGTTGACATCCTTTTGACATTCCTTATGTTTTATTACGTTATACAAAAAATAGAGAAATGTCAACGATATGATTTCAGTAAAGTTTGTTTTGCCGCATACTGAATAAGTTAAATGGTGATGAATTGGGTAGAATTGTACCAACCTTTCTACAAAACGGGCTGAAAATGCGAGCGTGGTACCAACGGGCCGATGAATGACAAAAAGGGCTGAATTTGGTACAATTGTACCATGTGTGGCAACACTGCACTGCTCTATTTCCGTTCTCTTGTGCTTCTTCCTGCAGTAATTACTGCGATAGGGAAAAGTGTTTCTAACTCAGGAATTTCCCACTAAACAGAAAATGCATATATTATTTTTCAGTCCGGATAGCTAACATGTTTCTCTCGTAATGAAAAGTGCATTGACGAAACTTTGAGAGGGAAAAGCTACATCATTGGTGCTCTCAATATTTGAGGAGAGGGAGAGGAGTTATAATTTTCTTTTCTTTTTGCGGTAAAGCTAAAAGATGGTAGACGATAGTTTTGGTGTTTCCCATCACCTTTTATTAAACAAGTTTCGTCTTGCGTACAGTTATAAATATTTCAGGTAAAATATAAGTTCCTCCAAATAAGTTGGTGATTTGCTTGTAAATAGTAGCATCCCAATAACTATGCGTCTTAGGGTGTGTTGGACCTCTCAATGACCATAGTCTTAGAAAGGTTAATGGGAACTCTCAATGTCCAAGCCTCCTAGAAAGTACAGGATAGGTTCCTCTCAATGACCAGGCATCTTAAAGAATATAGGATTCGTGCCTTTCAATGACCAAATGTCTTAAAGAGGGGGATAAAGAGCTCTTAATGACTAGACGTCTAAAGAGTTGGTGGTTGATCAATCGGTAGAAATTGATGCCTTCTGCAGTGTCTTGCTTTCTATTATGCAGAAATGTTGCGGACTGCTTGAATCTTCGTCACTTACCGATCGCTGACGACGTCTTCGTGGTTGTCTTCTAAAGCGTATTTACAGGCAGCACGTGGTGTTGGAAGCACGTGGAACCTTAAATAAAAAGTACGCCACAGGATCATTTCTTCTGTTGATGGGAATGTGCACTTTGGTTGCAGTATACATTGGAAAGAGGCACTATAACACTGAGCACAAGAAAAGGACTGGTCACTTGGAAATAACAGTCTCCAAAACAAAATTAAGCGTAGAAGCAATCAACAGTTTGTCCTCTGATCTAAACAGTAAAATAGTAGTACTTCATCTCCCTGAGAGAAGAGGTTGTCGAAGCTTCGGCGTATTCAGTTAATACATGAAGTCACTGATGGTAATGGCCGTAGTATATTGTGGCGAGGTTTGATAACAATCTTTATCGCGAACGGATGATAAAGATTGTTAAAGTCACTTACAAAGATTGTTGAAGTCACTGGTGTTAAGGAACGTGGACATTATGTATTTACAGATCATGATGACAGTGACAAGCATATGAGTCGCTATGGTTGTCTTTGTGGAGATCTTTAACAAGGTGCGGAAAAGATGAAATTGCTACGATCGCAATTTTGTTCGGTGAATGAAATTGTACCTATGCTGGCAATCTAAATGACAGATAGCAGTGAGGCGTGAAAAGAGAGGAAAAAAGGGAAAAGCAAGATACCGTTTAATATTGAAGTAGAAAATTTTTATCATACATTGTATGTTTGTAATTTATCTTTTGTCCAATACTGTGTTTCTTCCATGCCGCTAAAGCATGAGAAGTATAGGTGGCACGTGTCGCTTAGTTCTGTCTGCAGGTATCTTGTTTCTTATATCTTCTTTATCTTTGTTCCTGTTTGCTACGTTGGTCATCTTCCTGTGTTATGGTTGTCCCTCATCATAATAATAACTCTTTATTCTATCAATGGGGATGTATTTTACATCGAAAATTATTAGGCATCTGAATTCTATATAAGTTGTTTAATTTAAAGATTTTAGTCCCAGGGCCGCAATATCGGTTCCTCAATTATGCACATTCGCCTTTACGCTGAAAAGGGTAGAAAATTAACATCCTTTGCCCAGAATGAAAGGTCTTCTGTGAATGACTTCTGCCAAAATATTTATTTTGCTTCCCGTGAGCCTTCAATAGATTTTGTTGCACTCTCTTATTTTAGTTACGTGATCTCTTTCAATTTGTAATTGTGGAGTTGTCTGTAGTTGGCAGTCGGATATTGTTCGGGTTCGAATCATGTAATAGAAAAAAGCTTGACTTCTTCGTCCCTGACTGTACAAACGTATTTAATGCGAATATGTGAATGGCAAAAGCTTTGGCCATATTTAATTATTTTGTTGGTCAAAAAATTTTTAATCAATTCTCTAGAGCTTTGTTGGTTACCTCTATCAAGCCAATGTCTCGATGATTAAAGGCACGGCAGAGTTTGATTTCAAAATTATATGTTTTTGCTAAATTTTGAAGTTCCTTCGGTTTATGCACCGGTTGCTGATCCAAATGCAGAATACGGAAGACGCCGAAGCGTAAAATAATATCTCCCAATAAAAACTGTTGCATTGTGTCTGACGCAGCGAATGTTTGTTTCTCGACCACTAAAATATATTTTCTTTTTCAGTCGGAAATAGTCCTAAGGCGTCAAAGATCGATCGTTCGCCTATAAGATCGGGTGGGTGGTGTTACAATTCTGCTTACGGTTTCTTCGGGTACTTTTTCAGTAGCTGAGACTCTTGACATTTTGATTTTAAAAACTAGGTATGACTTAATATTTGGAATATAATATTTGTTGAGAGCGGTCTTGCATGTTATGGTAAAGCCAGAATGAAGCACTGACGGATGTTTGTGAGTTAAATTGAACCATTGACCTGCCAAATTTTTTTATATACATAAGAGATGGAGTAATCCTAATTCTGGGTGCTTTTGGATGCAGTAAAGAAAGTTGTATTGTAAGCGGAAATATTTAACGACTCTTAGCGTCGAACTTTTTGTAGGGTCTTTTCCTTCCAAAACTGCATTTAAATCAGCGTATAAATCATCCTTACATTCTTTTTCTCGCAAAATTTTCAACGGTTTTTGTTGATATATTTGAAGAACAGAATCGTCCATCGTATTCAAGCGGTAAGCTTGCAGGTCTTCGGTTGCTTGGGGTAGTCTGTGTTGTCTTGATTGTTCTTATCTTCCATACTATTTTTGTTTAGTTCTAAACGGCTAATGATGTTCGCTTGATGCTTTATAGCTTTGATGAAGGTCGAAATTGTAGTCGGCTAAAAAAAATTATAGCGTAGGTTGCGTATTCAGTTACGTAAGGCATTTGGCGTCTGTGTACAATTTAAATTTCCGATTAAGTAGAAAGTATCGATGTTTGCGTAAAGCATAATAATTCCGTACAATTCTTTTTGCCAAACAGAACTTTTAATTTCGGCTTATGTAAAAAGGCGGCTATCGTATGAAACAAGTTTTTCTTCGGCTGTTCGGAGGATGTAGCGAACCAATAGTCCTCTCACTTAAAATGAGCTTGCGTCAATGTACAATTTCTAGCTTATCATAAAGGGATTTGCATTTACGATATCCTGTTTTAGTTTTTCGAATAATTCATCGTATTTTTTATTTCATTTAAATTTTTGATTTTTTGGGAAGAATTTGCTGGAAAGGTTCCATTTAGGTAGTGACGTCTTTAATGTGACTTCCGGAGATACGAGCGAAGTACTATGAAACTTCTAAAAAAAATTTTCAGTGGTTGGTTTGTTGAAATTCCTCATTTTATTAGCTATTTTCGGTAAAATGCTAATATTTTCTGCTTAATCTCGGAATTCTAATACTTCCAGTTCCTTGTATAGCAAATGCCTCTTTTTCGGATTACCACGAAAATTGTGTTTATGCAGTCGTTCGAACAAAAGTTCCAAATCGGATAGTTGCTCTTCCCATGCAAATAATCCGATAACAACGTCATCAGCAAACGAGATGATGCGTTTTGGTAAAGAATCTAATATTTTAGTTGCTATGGATGACGTTTACACGCTGGTCTTGTGATGCATGTCACGATCTTGTGATCCATGTCACGATCTTTCGCGTGTATGATTCATCTCACGCAGTAATGTGTTTAGTTCTCTTTGGGTGCAACAAAATTTGAAAATAACTGGGAAATGCCCAATATTGAAATTAGGTTTTTCCTTTTAATATTTATAAAAGTTATGCAACTTCGTAGATTCAAAGGTAGATAGGTACTTCGTATAACTGTTACAAACCTGTAAACTTAACCCCAGTCCTTAGCGTTTGGTTTCTTCACTACGAACGGGGGAGACGAACAAGTGCTGTTATGTGTCTGTTATAATCTTAGGTATAACTGCTGAATTTGTTTTATTTCGAAACAAGTTAAAAAGTACAATATTTAAAGGAAAACCTGCTAGTACTTATAATAGAAACTAATTTTTATTTCGACTATGATTTGAATATCACTTAGTAATATACACATCATTATCAGTTCAGGATTGGTAAGCAATATCGAAATTATTAAAGGTTGTTGAAGATAGAGATGCTTTTGAATTTGGATATGGTTTGTTTATCTAAAGGCAGTTGTCGTTCACCATAGAGATGATAAATAGGAGCGACGAATGCAGGAATATCATGGAGGTGGATCTGTTACATTACGTATAGAACAAGAATTATATTTTATATTCGTTGGATTAACGTAGTTTTGCTCAGATACAGAATTGTAACCAAAATAGAAATTGATTTTCATTAATTTAAACTTTGCGCGTTGAAATGTTTTGATAAGCATAGGAAATACATAGAAGAAAACAGATCTGCAACATAACAAAACTCACAATTTTCCTCCGTAGAATGAAGTAGGATGCGGTGTTTAACCTTTGCTAACCAAGGACATTTTATAAAATAATAAAATTTAAACGAAATAAAAAAAAATAGTGGAAGAATGCGGTACAAATGGTGGTTATTTGAAGTTACTGATACTGCAAGCGTAAAGTGGTACTTAGACAAGAAAGATAATCATCTCATTCTTTAAGATTTTTACCGGTTGATCTGTTCATTTTCTATCATTTAATGTGTGTAGAAGATCAAAGTAGGGTTGCGTCTTGCACTTTGCCTGTGATAAAATAATCTAGGGAGCACAAAAGTCCAGTCTTACGTAACACAGATTATCATTTCTGTTTGACAATAAGTGAAGAAGTTGTAATATTTAAAGAATGGCGTGCTCGCATTTTTCATAAAAAAAAAACACTTTTATTTATTCAGATGTCACTTGTATACCTAATAAGAGTATGCACAACATTAACTGTTTATCATCGGTAAAATTAAACAAATTAGTGGAAGAACGGTACAGGTTTCAACTACAGATGGTGGTTATTTGAACTTGATACTGCAAGGATAAGTATTAACACTGGTACTAGGACAAGAAATTATAATCATTTTAAGGTTTTTATCGGATGAGCTGTACATTTTCTATCATTCATTATATGTAGAATATAAAGTAGGATTGCGCCTTGAACTTTACCTGTGATAAAATAATATAGGGAGCACAAAAATCCATTCAAATAATGCAAGGCATAACTTCTATTTCACATTAACTAAATAATGGCGAGCTTTCATTTTTTATAAAAACACTTAATTTTACTAAAGATGTAATTCGTATACCTAATAGGAATATGCAAAACATTAACAGTTTATCATCGATAAAATTATTTCGAAATTAATAGAGGTTATTGTGAGATGCCTAATTTGTTTTACTCAAGACAGTTGTCGTCAAACGTACGCTCTCGTATTTCACTCTAATGTTGAGAAACAGGATTGATGAATGGATGATTATCATGGAATCGGATATGTTGTTGCCTATAGAAAATTACTAGGCTTTACATTCATTTGAATAACTCTGTTTTCTTCAGGGATAGATAATTCGCTTTCTAAACAAGACGAAGAAAGTGGTTCTTATGAACTTGAGGTATAGTTTGTGGAAATTTCTCAAGAAGTTTCTACTTAAAAAATTACAAAAATAAATAATAATAAATGTAAAATGTATAAATAACGTTGTCTATATTAGTGTATATGTACTTCTATTCTATTATTGTGTCGATGTTCAATTTCCTTAAGAGTATGGACGCTTCAAATGTATTATTGACTGGTTTTCGCGCCATTTACTCGGACCGAGCAGGTGTAACCAGCAATCAATAACCCATTCATTTGGCCATATGTCCCCGGGAAATGGAACTCAAATTTTGCCCAAAGATGATTTTTAGAGCATCTTCCATCGCAGTTCAGAGCTCAACAACATAGCCTGCAGTTCGCTATTTGTAATTCGTCATGAGAAGGATTGCAAACACCAAACTACGGACTATTGATCTCGCAATTGGGTTGGCGTAGGTGATCACTGAAAGTGAATAAAGGTATAAAGGTCCTACCAAAAAAATCCATACTAACTTTTGACCAGAATTTTGCGCAACGGAAAGTAAACAAAACAAAAACACGAAATAGCCAAACTGAGGACTATAATAATAATAATAATAATAATAATAATAATAATAATAATAATAATAATTTTACAGTATTCGGTATTTAGTCTCGGTTGCACCAAGAAAACCCCTTATGCTTGAAATTGATGTAGTTTTACTCCACTCTGAATATTAAAATATCTGTGATGCTGTTCTCCTTTTTCTGTACGGTACTTTTACTACATATCTAGGTTTTACTGTTCTCACCTGCGCACCTTAGGTTTTCTTTCTTCCCGCTTCAGCGAATCGAGAACATAGGCATGTCCGATTGGCTATTTCGGTACTCTGAACTCGCCGAAATCATTGATTTTGAATTTAGAGGTCTGAGTAAGAATTGAAAGAGGTTTTAGCCAAACTACAATTTTGATTTTCCGATAATTTACTTTCTTCTTTCTCTTTCTTCGGTATTTCCACCTGCTCCGTATTTTTTTTCTATTTTGATCCGCGAAGACTGATCAACAATGTATCAACATTAGTTTTTCGTATGCCGAAGCCAAAATCAATTTAAATGTTTGCTCCAAACTTTCTAAGAAACAACTTGCCATTCCGTATTCCACAGAAAAAAGCAGGTAAATATTTTAAGTCAGATAACCTTAAATTTAATCTACGACTATCGGTGAGTTCTTTGTAATTGTTGGCATTTAGGGGAGACTTACAACCATCAACGGGGCTCTTAGCACTAGAAAACTTTTGTCCGAAATTTGTATAGGTGAGGGATTTTGGCCTGAAATCATTTTACCTGACATTACTACCACCGTCTGAGTGCACATTCCCTCCTGAATTCCAGCACTCGAAGGAGTGAGCTCAACTCGCCTATTTGGCAAAGAAGAATGATTGCCTACATAGACTAGACATTGAAATTGACACCGGAGGTAAAGTGGACAGAGAATGCAATCCTCGACATTTGGACCAACAACCCAGAAATTCGGTACAAAAGCCTCTTCTAGAATTACTTTCCGTAGGTTGTGGATAAAACCTACCGAGAGCACATTTGAGCCATGACTATTAGTCGGCTGACAGAGACCGTCAGAGTGGGGACAGTACGAGTCTCCCTCACAGAAGAGACTGGCACCTCCACTGGGATGCCGAAATCTGGTCCGTCAGATTGGACTAACTCATTAGGATCAATGTGATGTACCTACCTACCTTTTATACCTACGCGTGCCACTTCTTCCTTGCGTTTGAATCTGCTTAAGCGACTGAATCTTGTCGTGTAGCAGATCGTAGACTTCTTTGTTACTAGAGTCGAGATGAGCTATCTCCTGAGCCGTCGTCACATCGTCGTTTTTTTCTTTTCCGAAGATCCTTCTATACCTCGTCTATCCTGACATTTTTTTGATGCTGATAACTTTCAACCGTATTCTGTAAACCGCGAACTTCCGTCCTGACATCGTCTACATCTTTGTTTACAACTACTATCTTGTCATAAACTACTTGCAATATTTCTGCTTCTAAATTTTCAAATTTTACATTAAGAATACGATTTACATTGTCAACCTTTTCACTCATTGTTTGGAATTTACTATTGAAATTTTCACAAACTGTTAGGAATTTACTGTCAACATTTAACGATTATCTAAATTGATCTAAAATTGCGGCTATATCCGCCGAAAATACAGTCGAACTCATCTGTACATTCACAGTTGCTTGTGTATTCTGTCCTAACGTTCCATGGATATCCTTTTCTGTAGTTACATCGGGGTAGACCACACTAGAGCATGGCATATTGTTTTCCTTCCTTGGATCTACCGATTCATCTTCACACGAAATCCTATTTCTAGGCGAATCTGGGAGTGGTACTACTGTGGCATATTTAACTATACAGGTATTGTAGAACCACGGTTTCTCCTTTCTTTCTCTTTCCTGAACTTGTTCCGGTGTTAGACCGTAACACTGGGCATGCATCCACAATTGGCAACCGCCACAATAAATAAACCCAACACTTCTTTGCTACAGCACAAGTACTCTTCCGGATTACGAGATTCGTTACTCGATCTATTGCTTCCAGACATTTTCCACTTTAATGAAATTGTTTCCCAGAAAATACGTTCACATCCATGCATCTGTGACCGTGCATTACTCAAATGAGTCCACTGTTGCAATATTTTCTCATTACGTAACATATTATCATTGTTTCCTTTCCTTAGCACTCGTGTAGCATAAATACTAGGGATAGCCACAAAGTTCCGGTTCCACGAGGAACCGATTCTTGGAGATAGGTTTTCAGAACCGGTTCCAGACCTGAATCCTGAAAACCCGGTTCCAGAACCGGGTCTTATAAACCGGTTCTAGACATGGATCCGAAAACTGTTCCAGAACCGGATCTTCGGAACTGGTTCCTGACCTGGATCCTAAAACTCGGTTCCGGAACCGCACCTTAGGAACCGGTTCCAGACCTGGATTCAAAAGCTCCCAAAGACCCGTAAAGGAGGCACAAAGTTCACCTTCAAAACACTGCAAAGAGGACCACGTGCTTGTGCTCTGCACGCCCAGACTCGCTTGTGCCCCCCAGAAAACAATTTTTGGTCCACCTGTGGATGTTTAGCCAAATGAGTTTGCCATTCCACCTCTTTAGCCAATGAGTTTGCCAGTTACCCAGGTTGTTTAGCCAAATGAGACAAGCGGCTGCCTGGGCTCCTGCCTGTCGCTTCCACCATTTCATCTAGCACACTGTTCACAGAATGCCAGCAGCTCGGAATAGCGTAGGGTTGGCCACAAGGTTCCGGTTCCGGCGGAACAGGTTCTGCGGTTCTTGGAGATCCGGTTTTCAGAACCCGTTCCGGAACCGGTTTTAGACCTGGATCCGAAAACCCGATTCCGCAACCGGATCCGTTCAGAGCCGAAAACCGGTTCCGGCCATCTCTAATAAATACAACAGAGTCCTGTCTATGGAAAGACATTTTACTTAAAATATTTAAATAATAATAGTAAATGTAAAATGTATAAATTATGTTGTGTATATAGTGTATAGTGATAGTGTATATGTTCTTATATTTGTATCTTGATCTTCACTTTCCTAAAGACTATGGACGCTTCAAATGTATTATTGACTGGCGGTCGCACCCTCTACTGGGCCCGAGGAGGTGTGTAACCAGCAATTAATAACCCATTCGTTTAGCCATGTCTCCCGAAAATGGAACTCAAATCTTGCCCAAGGAAGATTTTCAAAGCATCTTCCATCGCAATTCAAAGCTCAACATACAGGTCTACAGTTCGCTAACTGTAACCCGTCGTGAGAAAGGTTACAAACACCAAACTACCGACACAAGATATTGATCTCCCACTTGGATTGGCATTGATGACCACTGAAAATGAATGAAGGTAAAAAAAAAAAAAAAAGCCTATGTTTAGCAGAAGGGGTCCAGCTCTTTTCTCTAAAAAATGTCACAATTTTGGTAATTTCTGTTCACATTCGGTTAGTTTAGGGTAGGGTTGGTTAGTTTAATTAAGTTAGGCTAGTTTAGGTTACGTTAGTTTAGTTTAGTTTATGTTATATTAGTGTAGGAGTCCCGCATAATTTTCGAAAATATCATAGAATTTCGCTTATTTCTACTAATATTACGTTAGTTTAGGTTAGTTCAGGTTAGCTTACGTTAGTTTATGTTAGGTTAGGTTAGATTTGGTTATGATATATAGGCCTATGCATATGTTACATCTAAGTACTTGCATCACTTATTTCTCCTGTAAATTTTGTGTTTTTTACGTGCTTCTGGACCCCTTGTACTAAACACACCCCAAAAAAGGCCCTACAAAAAAATCCACACTAGCTTTTGACCAGAATTTTGCGCAACGAAAAATAAACAAAAGGGCCATTCCATCGTCACGGGCAGGACATTTACACTACATTTTTGATGCTTTAAAGTTGTATATTTCTAAAAGTACAACATAAATTCTGGTAATTGTATGATATATGAGCAGTACAGACTTAGGAGTATATGTAGCTGATGTTTTCAGTATTTTTTTTCTGTTTAGAGTAGAAAATATTAATTCCTAAATGTCTGTCACGGGTGGGGACAAAAAAGAGAAGTGACTTTCGACACACCAAGTGAATGTTACAAAACTGAATTCTTAGCTCAAAATGTTTTTATTTAAACGGAAATGTATAAATGATGAAATTTTTAAACAAACTTCACATAATAGAAATTTGCCAAATATTTATTTAATGAATAAACTAAACTTTACTGTCACGGGCAGGACACTGTGTGAATCAACACACAACATCTCAATAAGAATGATTTCAAAAATGAACTAAAATGGAAAATAAGTTAATTTCTGCTGTTCTGTTATAGCATTTTACATAAATAATTGTATTTACTTTAGTTGAGGCTCGCTTTTACCACATAAAAATAATAATATGCCGTGCACTTATTTCTCACCACCTACACTTTAGGAAATGGTTTTATTTTCCCATTTACACCCACCTTGTAGGGAAATTCGTACAAAACACTGTCTAACAGTACATAAAATAGGTGCTGGTATCCAGTGCCCGTGCCGTGGAAAATCATCGCCCGGGGCGAGAGTATATGACGCGTCGCGACGGCGCCCCCGTAAATATGAGTGAGATCGACAGACCAGCCGCAAAGCGTCAACATGGTTGGCGCGATGCGTAAGAAAATTTTCAAAAATAAACTCTGCTTTTCCTTGATTTTGAGCACTTTTTAATACTGTTTTCCTTCCATTCTATATATATATATATATATATATATATATATTCCTCCTGAATTTTGCGCCCCCTTACTTTGACGCCCGGGGCCTTAACCACGCTCGCCCCCCTCCCCCCGGGCACAGCACTGCTGGTATCAAAGGTATTGTTTGATCGAAATGCACGTAAGACACATCTTCAACAGTCTTGAAAATTTTACCGCAATCGCTTACGGTCTTCATACGAATTTCCTTGACTTCTTCGTCCTCTTCTACTGGGCTTTGTGCGATAGTTGCATGGCTATGTTTTCTTTTTCTGTCCACTAGAGAAAAATTCAATTAACAAAAATGTTTATTGTGTTATATCTTCAACAGCTGGTCTAACATAGGGCTGTTCCGATAATCGAGTAATCGATAACAATTCGATAAAATTTCAAAACCGTTTCATCGATAAAGAATTTTAATTTTATCGAATTATCGAACTTTCGAGACTCCCGAAATGTTCGAGACTCTCGAAATGTTCGAGACTCCCGAAATGTTCGAGACTCCCGAAATGTTCGAGACTCTCGAAATGTTCGAAACTTCCGAAATGATCGAGACTCCCGAAATAATCGAGACTCCCAAAATGTTCGAGGCACTCGAAATGTAAGAAACATTAGACAACTTCGAGACACTCGAACTCTTCGAGAGTCTCGAATTGTTTGAAAGCAGCAAATACAGAAATATATCAATATGATCGCATTTGTCGAGTCGCTTGAATATTTTGAAAAGTTTGGGATTATCGGAGTGTTCGGAAGAAACAATGAATTCGAGGTTATCATAGTTGTATATAATATGTATTACATATATGCAGAGTGTTTATTTTAAAACTTATCTCCTTAGCAATGAAGTGAAGGAAAAGTTTTTTCCTCACAGGTCTGTATAAGGTTTAAGCAGTCTGTCAGAAGAGAGAAAGAGGAAGAGAAAACATGCATCACCTGAATGGAATTGGAATCCAAGACACCATTAGTCTAATAATAGTCTGCCGATTGCGCCAATTACGGGACAGGCAGAAAAATAATTTTAATATGATTTCGAGGGTTTAATTTAAAGTTCTGTAAAGAGATAGCTACTGATATAGGTAGAGGTAAGGAAATTCGATAAGGCTAAAAACTTATCAAACTTCCGTTTTGAAAATTTACTCTCCGGCGCTCGAGTGCCTTCGAGTATTTGAGATTGTCGTGAAACAAACCTTGAGAATTTTGGGTGCGAAACTCCCTATTACAGGCCGTCCTGTCTGTTTGCATGTGGCATCCGACGATAACTTTCGAACGGATTGTCCGATTTTGATGGAACTCATTTTAAAATGCTCTCGTTTGCTTTCACCAGACACCTATTGTTTTGGTTGCCATACCACAAGGGGATTTTTCCTGAATTCAAGGGGAGTATTTGTTCCTACTTTGAGCTTAGGCGTGTGAAAACTACGATAACTTTCGAATGAATTGTCCGATTTTAAAGAGGATTGGTCTAAATGCATATGTCAGGTATCTGTTGCTCTTGGTTACTTTACGATATTTGATTTTGTGCATAAGATGCCGTGCGGCTCTGGGCATTACCAACCTCAGATTCAATGCGTACCTGGGAGGGAGGATGCGGCCGAAGCGTGGTGCCGACAACACCACATTCATCTACGACTGAGGACACACTCCCTACATGCCCTCATGGCATGGTGCTATGCACAAGGGAGAACTTTACATATGACAGAACGAAGACTAAAGGAAAATTAAATGAAGTGAAATCTTCCAGTTTAATGGCCTATTATGTCTGTTAGGCTAAGGAAGAAGTATGATTAAGGCAAGTGAATGATGATGGAATAATTGGTGGAATGGGAATGTGGAAGGAAACGGGAGTACGACGATGAAACCCATGGACACCATGTTATCCATCACAAACTTACTTGGTCGGGGATCGAACCAGGGAGGGACAAAAGGGATGAAGGGGAAAGGGGAGAAAAACACACATCCTCTGACTTACATTTCAATAACTCTGATTCAATTTCCATATGTAATTAAAATAACTTCCGATCACTTCTTAAGGCAAAATAGAAAACATTATTTCCTCAAGAGTTCTCTCAGCTGCTTCGTATATTGTTGCAGACAGACTGTTAAAGAAAGATGGTCGTGTAGTTACTTGCTTTGCAGTTGCTGAAAGAAATATTAGACCCTATCTCTCCTGTCGTGTCCTGCATACAATAGACTACTTATCACTGTTTCTTTCTTTTCCGAAACAAGAAGCCAATATCTTTGAAATCGATTGCGATTACATTGCACTTCGGTTGTAATCAGATTTTTCTATGGGAAACAAGGTTATACTGCTAATTCAAGCTGAAACGGTGCTGGAAAGTGTGTTTAAGTTACTGTAGTGAAAATGTCAGCGAAAAGATCATGTGGGATATTTGGATCATTCTGAAACTTGGATATTTGGAGAGGGCACATACTAGTTCCTAAATAAAATCTTGACCGGACTACGGTAGATCATATAGTATTGGAGCTATGGACGTATAAAGTTAATTTATTCATGTTTACGGCATCCTATAACTCCAAAAGGAAGCATTTGTGCACCCAGGTTGGTCTATACTTTTTGTTTTATCTTGGTCTGAGGATAGGGTTGCCATATTTTGAAATTAGAAAAGCGGGGGATTCTAAACCGTAAGTACTGATGTCAATTTGTGTATTACAAATACTAACGATCCTTCTGACCATTTTTTTTTTAAGTAATTTCTTTGTTAAGTGAAACTTCCAATGTACTTTTCTAACAAAACTAAAGTAAAGAAAATTTAGTTTTTGCCTTTAATTTTTTTATTAAGTTCAACAAATGTGAGTCTCGAATTGTAAAGTAAGTATTAAATAAGTATTACAGTAAAATATCTCTAATAAGGATGTCTGTAAGGCAAGTTTTCACAAAAAAAAAAAAAGCGATATATGGCAGATGTTGTTCAAACGGTTTTCTCTCTAAGGAATAAAGAACGGTTTTCTCTCGTTATCGTAAAAAAGCTAAAACATATTTAGGAGTCTTGGTCCATCTCATAAAATTTCTGATCATTTTCAAAGATTTCTACTTGAAATCATACTAACATACGAAAATACCACAGTTTCACAATATATGAAATACAGTATAAACATTTTAAAAGAAAAAATACTAATAATGAATCTAATCTAAACAATATGCTAAGGATCCGTAGGTTCAATTTGCAATCATTTCTGAGTATATAAAGACTAGTTGAACATATAGATTACGTAACAGCATAGACGTGTTCAGTTGAACTGGAATGAATGTTATCAAAGAAATGCGCACCCATGAGATCATACATTCATGGGTTGAACCAAAATGTGTATGATTATGCCAATTTTTTTTACATTTTTCATTCCCTTTAACTTCCTTTAAAAAATCTCGATGGCATAAAATATTATCATAAAATTCTACGCATGATACGTCTTTCATATTGTACAAAACCAGTAGTAATAATTTGACAGTTCTTGCGTTCATCTTGTTTCTGTCATCTGTCCATTCGCGATTGATTGACACAGAAATATAGCGGTTTACGTTGAATATAACAACACTGTATCAACAAAGTCGTCTTAGATTTTTCTCCAATCCAAAAAAGCGGGTGGTTTTTCGTGATTAAGAGATGATTAACCGGGGGACGAATATAAGACCTGAAAATCTGGTGGTATCCGCTAAAATTAGGTAATGTGGTAACCCAAACGTTGGCGGTGTTGTTTTGAAACACTCTATATAAAATAATGCACTACGTTATTCTAAATTGATGCAAAACTCTTACGTTTTAAAAACCTACATTATTCGTCCAGGAAGCAATCTGCCTCCACCAAACGACGCTTCTGGATCCGCTAGTGTGTGGATTCATCATAATGTACAAACCAACTGTATAGAACATATGCTACACTGTATATTCACTGTCGAGGAAATAGATTTATTTCCGTTTTTCATCTTCATTAAACTTAGTGATGATTTCAAGGTTTCCCCCGCGTAGTCTTATCATACGTCCTAGATTCAAGCCCGATCCGGAAAATTGTCTGGGATTAACTAATGCCCGAAATTTTAGGGAAAAATGGAAGACTGGGAAATTTCGCTGTGTTTGGTCAAGTGCTTGGTTTGCAATTCTGTCTTGTGCTGATATTTATGAAAAAATCAATAATGATGAGGTGTTCTTCGCAAGAATACTTTACTCAGGAAAATAATTAAGACAATAATATAAAAAATATATTTTAAGTATAGAAAATGAGCATAAGTATTTTAGGAAGTTAAGATTAGACTTTTCTTAACTTCTCAATAAACACATACACCAGTCTTTAAAATATTCAGAAATTATGGTAATCCTACTCCGGGAGATTTTGAATACACGGAGGGTGAAAGTAGCAAAAATACTGGTAAACGACGGTGAACATGATCAGAGATATGTTTGTGGGGAAATATTCCTCCTGAACAACCCCCTGAAACCACCACTGATTTGACTAACATTTATTTTACTGAAAGGCTAAAGGGAAGGGGGGTTGCGCCCAAAGCATCATTATATCTGATTGCGGCAATGTGTGAACTAGTGGCCATTAAGAGAAAGCAAACACGACAGAAGATAACACATTTGGCTTAAAAATAAAATTTTGCTATAACATTTTAGCAACACCGTACGTGATTAATATGGTTGAGGGGTTGGGCGTATACTATATCGTATGAAGAGCAAATTACCCTATTTGTACTTTAAGACCGTATTTCTGGCAACACTAATACACTAGCTGTTAGCAAATAACAAACAAAGAGATAAAATTCAGGAAAAAAATGAACGCTTTCTGTGGGGGGGAGGGGACGAAAAAGCAATCTCTTTCTGCACGCTTTCCTTTCTCCTCACAAATACAACATTGCAATAACTTATCAGATGAAAAAAGTTGTTTGACTAGTTTGGCTGCAAGAAGGAATCATTGGAGAGGTGAAGGAACCGAACTGTCCATCACTACTTTTGATAATACCCGAAACTTCGATAATACTCGAAATTTCGATAATACTCGAAATGTCGATAATACCCGAAACTTCGATAATACTTGAAATTCCGATAATACCCGAAACTTCGATAATACTCGAAATTCCGATAATACTCGAAATTTCGATAATACCCGAAACTTCGATAATACTCGAAATTTCGATAATACCCGAAACTTCGATAATACTCGAAATTTCGATAATACCCGAAACTTCGATAATTTCAAATACTCGAAAGGTTTCGAGTAACCGATGACAACTCGATAAATTTTCAGTCCCGAAGTTCGATAGGTCCTCAGCCTTATCGAACACCCCTAGTCTAACACAAGCCTTGTTAACATGCACAAGCCTTGTAAGTCGTCCCTCAGGATACCTTCATGGCTTTTGGAGTCACCATTTCCAGAATCTGAATAAAAGTCTGTTAGAGATTTACCGCCTTCCACCTCCAGCAAGAAAGAGAGAGAATGACTTACATATAGCTCAACATCATTTCCTCAAATAAAAGAAAGAAATTCACAACTCTCAAATTGTACATGCTGTTCTCACTAGATCTCTTTTTAGAATCAGTGTTTCCAACTCAATATTTTTTCGGAACGTTCCAGGATTTTAATTTTTTAACATATCGCTTTAAAACATATAGGGATGAATTCACCCCATTACTAATAAATATGATAATTGTTAAAAGTGAGTTGGCAACACTGCAACCTCACCCCCAAATAACGTTAAAATTCAATAGCTCGGTCCCTAATTAACCGATTTCAAAAATTCAAACGGCAAATGAATACCAATAACATAACCAATTTTATAAAGTGCATAAATGGTTGCATAACCCTCAGGATATTTCTCCTTTTTTCAACATCTCTACAAAATTTCATTAAATCGAAAAAATAAAAATATTATCATATTCTACATAAAATTCTAAGACTTTTTTAAAGAATAACATTTTACCGAAAAGTCAAAAATAAACCTGTAAAAAATTCCCGAAATTTTGAATTTGTTATAACTTCGTCAAATATTAACCGATTTTCAAAATTCAAACGGCAATCAATAGAGAAATAAATTTACTATCTATTGAATGTCTTATAAATTGCATAACTCAAAGGATATAATTACAAAAACTCAAATAAATGGCTTATTTATACATGTATCTTTAAAATTTAAATGGCATTATGTTCTGTATATCCAAAGGTCTTAGTTTTTTATAGTCTTAATACTATAAAAACACTTAAAACATACTTAAAATTACAAGTTCGGATATTGATAATGAAACCATAAAAACACTTATACACTTAAAACATACTTAAAATTACAAGTTTTATTTTTGTTATTTTTTGGATTCATTTCTAAAGTAAAACATGTATTTTATAACCATTATCTAAATCTTTCAAACCTTCATACTTAACAAACAGCTTATAATTTTCAAATCTTTCAATACTTGCTCAGTTTCGTCATTATATCTTTGTGGTAATAACGTCTTATATTTCTCATCTAAGTGTACTAAAACTCTTTGACCATAACGCTGTGTTTGAATCAATTTCCATAATGTTATCTCGTACGCTTTACCTTTTCCTAACTCATCTATGCGAAGGAATCTCAATGCTTTAACGTCATTTTTTATTCAAATAAGTAGCCATAGCTTATTTGTTATGAGGAAAATGTTGGTTTTATGAGAAATTCATAAAACCGATTCTCATTTACATACAGAAAATTTACATACAGAATTCAACAGTTGGATAATTATCTTTTAGACAAGTGTATTTGATTTTTATTTCATCTTTAACGATCTCATCAATCATTTTATCTGTTAAGCGTTTTGTTAATCTAGATGGAAGAAAGACCTTAAACTCCTCACACTCTACTAAAATGCTCTTTCCAAACTTAGTTCTAATCTTTTCCATTTTCACAATCTTATATTCTGTATTTAATTCTAATTCTCTTAATCCAATAACTTGTTTTTGCTCAAGACTTCCAAGTTTATTTAAAAGCTCAATATGACTCGACATCGTATTTATTATATATGTTCAATTTTTTATCTTCACCAAAATATTTTAATCATTTTTGTTAATTTCGTTTATGGAAAAACTTCCATAAAACAATACAAACATACATTTAACTATCTAAAACTCTTCTACTACTTTCTCATTCTTAGGATCATATGTAAAGTTCTTTTGTCCAATTAAAATCGCATAACATGTAGTATTATCAGCCACAGCTTCTGCAAAGTCTACTACAATATTTATGTTTGTCCTCTCATTTACTGATACATTTTTCCTCTTACTACAATTAATCACATAAATTGGTCTGTTATCTATAAACTCTTTAGGGTCATAGTACATTTCGGTATTGCCACAGGTTATTCTCTTAAATGCAGTATAATCTTCGTACATCTTAAAATAATCCCTGTTAGCAATATATAATTTTCTTAATTCTTTTGGAAATACCTCATTCCTTCCATTCTTAAGATAGATATTCTTTACCTTACAATGATCAAACTTACTTGCATCTGCTGTTTGTTTACCACTTCTATCAGTTTGAACATTACAACTACGAAATCAGGCATATCAAATTGTCTAGAATTAAATTGAGTAGTAACATCGAATTCCAAGAAAGAACCTACAACAGTATTCTGAACACATTGATGAGTATGGAATGAAAACATGATGTTAGGTTCTTTAAGAATATTCAACTTTAACTTGTTTTCATAATTAGATTCGTATTCAACAATAGGCATTCTTATCTCCATACTTTTTATTGTTATTTTTCCATCATGAGGAGCTGCTGCACCTGCTCCTGTTCCAACCCATTTGTACAAGACGTCGTTATTGTTGTTAGCTTTTGTAAATGTTATTCTCAATCCACCTTTCCACATAACCTCTTTATAATCACTTAAAAAGCCTGGAATTAATCCTTAGGATACAAAACACTAAAGTCCTTTCTTAGACCAAGTTTATCATCTGTTTCAAATCCTGCTTGTTTTAGATATTCAACTTCTGGTTTGGAAATCTTTAATGTTCCAATAGCTGTAGATGTTATTCCCGGTAGTTCAATCTTATCTATAACAACTCCATGCATTCTAACCTCAATTTGAGAAAAGAAGAATGGTAAGAAGTTATCTACAAGTTTTATAGTATCATTTGCACCAAATGTTCCTCCAACTGATGCACCAACAACTTCAAAAGTCATATGACAATCTGCTTTGTGTGGATGTATGAACCCATTCCCCACATCGAAATCGAACTCAATATCTTTGTTAGCTTCATTCAAATTATTAAATGTTCTTGTGTTAGCTTTAAAACTCTGTAACTCGTAACTCTCAACACTATCCATTTATTATAAAGAAAATCTTGAAACAACGCTTTTATGGGATATACCCATAAAAGAATCATACACAATAACATTTAAAAAACTTATAATCCCCATCCTAACTTAACCTTAGCATTCATAGCAGTACCAACCCCAAAAGCAGCTAATCGTTCAGCAATTGATGCGTCACTACTAAATGCTCTTTTCCATGCTTTAGTTTCTAGTTCCTTATCTGCAATATGTCTTGACTCTGTATCTTTATTGTCTCTGTAGTATATATCGTGTTCTTTACAAGCCTCATCTAATGGGTTAATACCTTTATCACCTCTTTCTCATCTTTCTTGTTCCCGGACCACAATACGAAAATCCTGGAATATGTAATTCAAATGGGAGTTTATTAATCAAATCATTTACTAATCCTTTTCTAAGCTTCTCCTCATTCCAGAATCGTGGTGGTAGTGTATTTAAGATCTTAATTAAATAACCTATACCTTTTGGATCATTAGGAATAAATTGTGAAAGCTTGCTATTAATCATACTCACTATACCTACTTTCTCATTATAAAAGTTATTATTACCAGCCTTTTCTTCTCCATCTATAACTATTAACCAATCAATTAACTTTCTCACATCATCCATCCATATATATTCTTTAGGTATCTCGGTATATTGTTTAATTCCTTCACCAGTCCTTTTAGGAGTTGGAGGTAAAGATGGTTTAATATAATTATCCCAAATAGGCTTGATAATATTAATGTACTTAGAACCTCAATTAGATGCTACTTTTTTATCTCGATTATATTTTTGGAAGGCGGCATCTGATTCTATTATTATTTCCTTGTACTGTTCAAAATCGTCATCATCATAATCTTCAATGGTTTTATTAGTATTCATCGTTAACAATTCCCATAGACCTTCTGTTCCTTTATAAGTTTTACCATTAATTATCAAATCATCGCCACTCACTTTAACTTCAGAATTTCCTATCTTATTTATTATTTTTCCATCTTCTACAGTTCTTATTCCAAATACACTATCATTTCTTTTACTATAATATTCCGTTGCAATCTTACCAAATGATTGTGCTGTTGTTAAAGGTTCTACTCGTTCCACTTTGTCTGTAATTTGTTTTCTCATTTGCTTTATTTCTCTTCTTATAGGCGTATCACTACTACTTGGAGAACTATCATAAGTTATCTTTTTAGGTGTTTCTAGTAGACTAGGATCTATTGAAGCCGTCTTATGTACAACTGGAACAAGTTCAGTTATTAGATTTTTATTTTGTTCTGCTACTTCTTTGATCTCACTTCCCAAATTTTGAATAGCATCAATTACAGGTTGTTCTTGTGTCTTAAATTTATCATATATACCTGCTCTTCCTTTCTTCCAAGATTTGAAGCTCTTTATCAAGAACTCCTTTACTTTGATATTCTTATTAATTTCTTTCTCATCCATTTAATATATAGAAAACGAACAAACGTCAATAAACATGAAAAAACGTCAATAAACGTGAAAAACGTCAAACGTTTAAGAAGTGTTTTATCTTGTTCCTATACTTACCATTGTTTACCTTCCTTGTCATATCAATTACTATAAAACCATAATCTTCTTGCCAACATTTTGAACATATCTCTTTAAATTTATCATAAGACATATCTCCTCCAACAAACTCATTATACACATGTTTAAGATTAGTATCATCCTGTCTGAATATGCAGAAGAAGTTAACGTTATCTCTTATAAGCTGTTTAGGTACTTTTGAATATGTCTGTGCAAGATAGAAACAGTCTAAATGTCTATGTCTACCTCTTGTAAAGTAATTTCTAACAGTATCTTGATTCTCTAAAATGTAATCACCAAACACAACTATAGAGTATTTTTCACATTCATCAATAGATACAATACAATCATTACTGCTTAAGAACGTTGCTATTTGTTTATTGAATTTTAGTTCTGCTTTTTCAAATCGATCTTTTAATTGTTCATACTTTGGCTGATTCATGCTTTTAGAATATATATATAGAAGTAATTATTGTTTAACCAACCTGGCTGTAATAAAAAATTAAATAACAAAAAAGTTTTACCACACCCAGATGGACCCACGATAAGACATCGAATATCATCAGGTGTAAGCTCTCCATTTCTTTTCTTAACTGTTGTTTCTTTTATCATCTCTTTTACATCCCAATTAATAGTTTTCTTACTCATTTATTATAGAGAAAATCGTCCAGTCCCTATTTGCTAACATCTTTTATGATCTTATATCTTTAAGTTGTTCTCTGATCTTAAGCAACGTACCTTTTATATATTCGTTATCCATTTCACCATTTAATGTTATTATCATCTCTAACTGTTCTTTAAATGAGTTAATACAAGTGACAATGGTTTTATATTCGTCTTTTCTTTTGCTTATGTTTAACTCAGAAGACAAACCTGTTATAATAGCACTTCCAGTCGCAGAGATGTTGTTAATATTGAGTAAATTGTTACAGGTATAAAAATATTAATAAACCCAGTTGTTGCAGAAAGTATAACCGATAACGTAATCAAAGTGTAGTATGCATATTTAACAATTCGTAGTTTTCTCTTTTTCTTCTTTAAGCTGTATTCTAACTTTTGAATGATATCTTCTATTAACTTGATTACTTTCTCTCTTGGAATATCTCTAGGTAAATCAAACTTATTCATTTATTATATAATAAATGGCTAAGGTATTTAAGTTAACGAGTGATACTTCTGTTTTAAAGAAGAAACTCCATTACGAATTAGACAACAGTAACAACTATTTAAGTATAGGACTAGTTGGGTTTTACAGTACATATCTAACTCCAAACATAACAGAAAAAGCAGTTTCTCATATGGTGATAGACAAGTTTTTATACCAGAAGGGCAATATAATTTAAAATCACTTAATGAGTATTTAAAATCTCAATCCATCAACATAACATTATCAGAAGATCATTTAAGAAATAGAGTTAAAATAGGAACTGATATAATGATGTTACAATTGGGGGTATAGGTACTGTCCTCGGGTTTAATGTTCTTGAAGTTTTAGAAAAAAAACACATATTGGAAGTAAGTTGCCAAAGTTTCATCCGTTCGATACAATTAATGTTCACTGTAATATAGCAGATGGTATGTTTGTTAAAGATACGGAATACACACATAGAGAAACAGGAATTAAAGCATCATTTAAAACAGATGCCGAGTTTAAACATAGCATTATTTACGAGCCTACTTATCCATTATTTTTCCCTATATCTAAAGACAAGGTCGATAATTTTGAGATACGGATAACAGATGAGAATGATTCCTTAATTGATTTTGGTGGAGCTACAACAACTGTACTTTTACAAACGAAGATTTTCTCTTAAATAAATCGGAAGATGTGTTCTATTAAAGGTTGTATGTTTAGTGTTCCTTATAACGAACTAAAGGATTTAAATATCGATCATGTATTAACAAAGAAACAACTTAACGATAAATCTAAGAAAATTAAAGAAGGTAAAGGAATGGATTTAAGTCTAACTACTGCACAAATGAAAAAGATTAAGAAAGAGCATATGGGTGGTTTTATCTTTACAATTCCAGCCATTTTAGCAGCTTTAGGAGCTGTTGGCTCATTATCAGGTGGTGCAGTAGCGATTTCTAAAACTGTACTTGATGCTAAGAAGAATAAACAAGAACTTAAAGAACAAAAAAGGCACAATATGGCTACGGAAGAAAAACAAGGAGCAGGTAAACCAAAGAAGTCAAAAAACTAAAACCATTGACCAACTTCGATATAGAGAGGTTGGTTAAAGAATTAAAGATAAAACGATTTAGAGGCGTATTTATGAGTGATGAACTTCCACAAAAACCCTATATAAATGAGTGTGGTGTAGTTAACTTTGATAAATCAGAAAACATTGGCACTCATTGGATATGTTATTGGAAAGATAGCAATAAAAAGTACGTGTTCGATTCTTATGGTGGTGTTCCTCCTAAACAACTAGTACAATATCTTGTTACCGAAAACTTATTTTACAATGACGAACGAATACAAGACTTTAATTCAGTTATATGTGGTCATCTTTGTGTTAAGGTTTTAAATCTAAATCAAGGGTATTCTTTTAGTGATATTATGTATATGATTAAAAATGATTAAATATTATTAAGTTTAAGTACTTTTATGGTTTATATCCATAAAAGTTTTGTTTTGAGATAAATATGGAAGCTGTACACAATAGATTTTTAGATTATTTTGAGAAGCATGAGGATGAACTAGATGCACTAGTTAAATATAAGTTTAATTGGTATTTTCGGGATGTTAGTAAGATAGACTTAAAAGATAAAAACAACGTATATAATGTTATTGGTTTATGGAAAATGTTAATACCTAAATTTTTGTATACGGAAGAAGAGTTGGCAAAGTTATATCCAATAATTACCTTAAAGGACATGTTGTCAAATTATAACACCGGACCATTAAAATGTAGTTATTGTGGTAGGAAATCATTAACAAAAGGTAGGAGTAGCTACATTTGTGATTATTGTTCTGTAGCGAATGGTCAGGTTTTCAGTACTAATGAAGGAGTGAGAGCTGCTTGCGTAAGAAAACCATGGTATGATACTACAAAAAGATTTAAGTTACAGTTATCTCGTTTGCAAGCTTTACAGGATAGAATTATTCCCGAAGATGTGTTTAAGGTGTTAAATTATGAATTTAAGGGTATATCAAAAGATTTAATATCAACAAAAAATGTTTTAGAAGTACTAAAGAAAAATATATACACAAAATATTATGATGATGTCTATTTAATGCACTATCACCTTACCGATCAAAAACCATTAAACTTACGACATATGGAAGAAACACTTATAAACGAATTCGAAAACTTACATGAGACCTTTAAAGAACTGTATCCAAAAAGAATATTGTTTATTAACTTAAAATGTGTATTGTACTATCTGTTGAAAAAGCACGATGTTCATATTGATATCGATTTTAAACACTCACCTAAACAAATAGAGATGTTAAAGAAATGTTTTGAAAAATTAGGATGGGCATTTTCTGTATAATAAATGAGTATGGATATATTTGGTAATGTTACAGATAGAAAAGGTGATGTTAATATTAGTGAAGAAAAATTAAAATTGTTGGAGAATTTAAATGATGTTGTTAGCGCAAGTCAACTTAGGTCAATAGAAGCTCAATTAGAGAACGATAGAAAACGATTTGAAGATGCATTAGAAACGTTACAAGACACATACATAAAGAAAGAAGATTTTCAAAAGGTTAGGATGGATACTACTAAATTGATTATGCAGAAAGAAACCATACCTCTATTATATCGATTGAGAACTAAGAATGTTAAAGACCCAATCTTTAGAATATTCAATCTTTCTAATGGTTACAAATTTCTCTATAATGGAAAAATAATGCATATAGAATTAAGTTTGGATAAATATTTTCTAGAGATATATTTAGGTGATACTTTGATCGAAAATGTAGCTTTTAACTTTAACAAGAATGATATAATTACAATTAAACCAAATAAAAATTCAGCTATGGAAGAAGGTCAATTATTGTTTGTTGTAATGTACATAGAAAGAGAACTTTCCTAAGGACGTTTGCTATATAATAAATATGGATATTTTTGGTAACATTAAAAGTATAAAAGAAGAATCTAGAGAAGTTTTTACATCCTGGGTTGATTTTAAGAATAAAAGATTGGTTAATGTATCTAATGCTATTGATAAACAAGATGTAACATTAGAACAGCTTGAATCAGTGAAAGAAGAGTTTAATTTACTTATACGAAAAGAAATTGTTGAATTTCCATGTCGATTGGCAGAAGATGATCTTGGGAAATCAGCCTTTTTTGTATATAATTTAGCTGCTGCCTACAAATTTCTTTATAGAGGTAGGTTAATGGATATAGAATCAAGTCTTAATAAACATCTTATAGACTTATTTTTAAATGACGCTTTAGTTGAAAGTTTTCCATTACACTTTAATATGTATGATCAGTTAACAATTAGACCATCCAAAGATTCTGATTTGAAAGAAGGTAAGTTATTATTGATTATTATGTATATAGAAATAGAAGATGAAGGTGAAAACGAATCAAGTGATGATGACGATAATGTTAAAAGTATAGTATTAAGTAGTGATAAATTTTAATTTTTTTATTGATTGTCTATACAATAAATAATGATGATGTATTGTGTTAAGTGTAAGAAATTGACAGATACGGAGAAAGATACCATTAGAATTGAACAAACAAAGAATGGAAGATATCTAAAGAAAGGTATTTGTTCTGTATGTGGTGTTACTAAAACTCAATTCGTTAAAAAAAATGATTGACCATATGGTGGTAAAGGTGTTAGAGAAGACATTATAGAAGAAATTCACAAACCATCTAGAAAAAACTTTGACAGATTAAGTGTAGTTATAAAGGGTATCGATGACCTTTGGCAAGCTGATCTTGTTGAAATGGATAGTGGAGTATTAAAAGGTGTTTCCAAATTAAATAAAGGTTATAAGTATCTGCTAACGATTATAGAAGTGTTCTCGAAATATGCGTTTGCTGTTCCTGTTAAAGATAAGAGTGGTAAAAATGTTACAGAAGCATTCGAATCCATATTAAGAACAAGAAAACCTAGTAACTTACAAACTGATCAAGGTAAAGAGTTTTATAATAAAGAGTTTAAGAAGTTAATGGAGGAAAATAAGATTAATCATTACTCAACCTATAGTGGTAAGAAAGCTTCTGTTGTTGAGAGATTTAATAGAACACTTAAACAAAACATGTGGAAAAGGTTCACAACACAAGGAAATTATAAATGGATAGAGATATTACAAACATTGGTTAGTGAGTATAATAATAGAGTACAAAGAACAATTGGTTTAAAGCCTATAGAAGTTAATAAGAAGAATGAGCGAAGAATATTGGAGAAAGTGTATAAGAAAGAATATAAGCGTGTTAAACCCAAATACAAGTTAGGTGATCATGTTCGTATAAGTAAATCGAAAGGGTTATTTGAGAAAGGATATACATCTAATTGGTCAACAGAAGTATTTGTTATTAGTGAAGTTATTCCATCTAATCCGCCAACATATAGAATTAAAGATTTAGAAGAAGATGTGCAAGGTAGATTTTACGAACCAGAACTATTAAAGACGAAACATAAAGATGAATACTTGGTGGAAATGGTGTTAAGAAAGAAAGGTGATAAAGTATATGTTAAATGGCTAGGTTTTGATGATTCGCACAATAGCTGGACAGATAAAAGTAATGTTGTAATGTAAATATAAATGTTGTCTTTTATGGAATAATAACCATAAAAGGCTAGTTTGAATGAGATAAGGGTAACAAAACGTTACTCTCATAGCATATATTTCCAGAGCTCACATGAAAGATTTTCTATATAATAAATATGAGTACTATGGATAATTCGTATAGTTTAAATGATATTTGCTATGAACAGATTAAAGATAATTATTGGTATGGTATTTTTGGTGATTTTAAACTGATTATAGATAAGAGTATAGGATACTTTAATGCAACAAAACTATGTAATGATGGAGGTAAGAGATTTAAAGAGTGGTTGAGAAATAAAGAATCAAAGCAATTAATACAATATTATAATGAAAAGATTAATACAATAGAAGAAAGCACTGGAGAAGAAATACGCACCTGCTCTTCTACATATCTAATAACAGGAGGAGAAAGAAACAACATTGATCATCTCAGGAACATATGTATATAAGAAAATATTTCTCGCTATTGCTTTATGGATATCACAAGACTTCCATGACAAATGCTATGATATTATCGAGGACTATTTCGTTTCTAATTTTGGACATATTCAAGAAAATCAAGAAAAGTTGCAAAGAAGAGTAGAAGAGATAGAACAAACAATGGAGAGATTGAAAATTCAAAACGAGGGCTTAAAAGAAATCGCAGCACCATATACAAACGATAATTCAAAAGATAATTGTCTAATCATATACAAGAAGAACAAACCTAATGATCCTTTCCCTTATTATGCTATCAGATGTCAAAAGAGAAGTCTATATAAACCTCTTAATGAGGCAGAAGAAAAATATCCGAATCATATAATAATATACGAAAAGTTTAGAGATCCTAACAGTATTAAGCTATTCAACCTAATGCAGCAAGAACTAGATATTCGTAAAGGTAAGGGTAATGAGTTTTGGACACCCCTATCAGAAGAAGAATTGATTAAAGAAATTGATTGTTTATATGATCGGTTATTATCTGATAATTAAGGTTAATATCTAATAATTAAGGTTACTACTTTTATGCTATAATAGTCATAAAAGGTAATTAGTTAAGCATTAAACAAACCATCTGTTGTAACATCGAATGCTAAATTCAATATACCACCTAAATCGGGATTATTATGGTATTTTTTATTATAACTCTCCAATCCACAAAATGTCTAAATAAATATATAAACTCTACAGAGAGGCGTTGATAAATTGAAATGTTATGCCAATGAACTCTGTCTTTGAACTCTGCAATAAATCCTTCTGTTAAATTTTGAAACATTGAAGTTATTTCCCAATCTACTTTGTCAGCATAATCTCTTATAGGGTTTTCTGATAATTGTTGAGTTCCAGATAAGCGCCACCAAGAAACTTTATCTGCATGTTCTCGTATAAAGGCTTCAGAGAGTTTGCTTCCATAAGATATAGCATCAAAATCAACTTTGTCTATAAACTCATTAATAAATTCTTCAGATAGGTTTTGATTATACGATACCTCTCCAATGAACTCTATCTGCAAATTCTCTTATAAAGTCTTCTGATAAATCTTGGCTTTCCGAAATAATCTCCCAATCAACTTTATCAGCTAATTCTCTTATAAACTCTTCCGATAACTTTTTCCATGAACATATTCCACTCAAATTAACTTTCTCCTGATATTTGCGTATAGTCTTCTGTAATGTGATCATAATTATATTCCTCCTCATAATCATCATAACCTATAGATAACCATTGTTCATCAGTCAGTGAATCTAACATCTCATCAGACAAGTTCATAACGTTTGCATAGAGAATGTTTTGTATAAGAAATGAGTTGTTTTCTTTAGTGGCTTTCTTGAACAAATGATCTAACATACCTATGGACACGCTAAAATTTATTTTGTCTTCATCGTTATAACCACCAATATCTAAATGTTTACATACACAATCAAATATAGCACTAGTCATATTCACCTGTTCGTTTTTATTCTTAGATTTTTTAAATTTATCTCATTTTTGTTGGTTTTCTATATAATAAATATGGAAGCACATTTTGATTTGTTACATGATAGACTTAAACTAATTCATTATGATCTTAAACTCTTAGCAGCACTACTAGAGAAGCAAATACTGTTAAAGGAAAAAGAATTATTAATAATGCAACAAAAAACATCTGATTTGAGTAGTGATGATGAATATAAATATGGTAGTGACGATTATGACGATGATGATTATGACGAAGATGAGTAAGTTTACAAAAATGATTTAATTTTCATATGTGTATATGTAACTTTGATGGGTTATTCTCATCAAAGTCGTGTTTTAATACAACGCGTAATATGTAGACAATGGCAGGAGTGTACAATGTTAAGTGTTGTATTAGGATATATGGAAGTAAAAATAGTACAAAAATGAACAGAAATAATCCGGCGAAGATAAAAATTGAGTAATAGTAAGATTTTCTATATAGTAAATAAGATGAGTAATTATAGTAGATTTACTGTAATAGAGTTAAGACGGCAATGTAAGGAGAAGGGAATCAAAAGATATTCCCGATTAAGAAAAGCAGAACTAATAAACCTTCTTATACAATATGATGATGAACAAAGCAGAAGACAGATTAGAAATATATTCCCATTCAAACAAGAAGTAATTGAAGAACCAAAAATCAAAGTTGAATCAGTACCAAATGATGTAAAACGTCAGAACATTGCATTAAAATCAAGATTAGAAACATGGAAATTTACAACAGATTACAAACCACAAGATCCACTTGAACAATATATTACTGCGACATCTAAAGTTATATTAAAAAGATTACAAATTAGCTTAAGTAAACATAGTTCATTAAAAGCTAATCTTTATATAAGTTGTACATATAAAAAAGGTGAAGAAACTCAAAACTTCTATTTTAACACTGAAAACCAAGAAATATGTCAATCAAGTAATTTAAAAGAAGAAATAACTAAAATGAAACAAAGATTAAGAACAAGAATGGATGAGTTCCAAGCTAGAGGTTCTGGCTGGGCTCTTATAAACATTAACTTTTTACAACTAGCAATCGTCAAATATACACCATATAGAGGATCAACATACATAGTTTTACCTGATAAAATTAAAAATAAACAAGCAGTCATAAATGTAAAGAATGAAGATGAAAAATGTTTCTTATATTCAATTTGTTCTGCACTATACCCAGTTAATAAAGATCCACAACAACCTTCCAAGTACAAGCAAGCTGTTAAATACTTAGAAGAAAAATTAAAAAATATTCATTTTCCTGTAAAACTGTGATATTCCAAGAGCTGAAAAATTACTTAATATTTCTATAAATGTCTATGCATATGATAAAGACTATTCAATCTATATACTACATCACACACAAAACAAGCGAGAAAATCATGTTAATTTATTATATATAAAAGAACAAAATGAAGACCAAGTTAAAACACATTATTGTTGGATTAAGGATTTAAGCAGACTAGTATGTGCACAGTTAACTAAATGGAGAGCTCGAAAATATTTATGTGATAGATGTTTGTTATACTTTTACTCCCAAGACGCTTTAAATAAACATGAGCAAGATTGTTCGTTAAATGAGCCGGTAAAAATAATAATGCCCGAAGAAGGTAAATGTGTTGAATTTAAAAACTACCAATACACAATGAAAATGCCATTTGTGATTTATGCTGATTTTAAATGTTTGTTACATAAAGTTATGGGTTGTGAAGAATGTTATCCAGATAATGAATCATATACAAAAAAATATCAACAACATAAACCATCTGGATTTTGTTATTATGTAGTAAAGAGCGATGGAAGTAAAACTAATCCTGTTTTGTATAGAGGTGAGAACGCTGCTAATAAATTTATAAGACTTAACAAAAGAAGCTAAACACATATCGAACATATACAAACAAAATAACGAATTACCATTAACAAAAAGTCAGAGAAAAGAGTTCAATGAATCTAAATGTTGTTATTACTGTAAGCAGGAGTATACTAAAGAAAATTATAAAGTTAAGCATCATGATCATATAACAGGAAAATTTGTAGCACCTCTATGTAATAACTGCAATTTAAAAGTCAAAGTACCAAAGTTTGTACCAGTGATCATACATAACTTGACAGGATATGACTCACACTTGTTTATAAAAGAACTTGGATGTAATAAAGAAGAAATAGATCTAATACCCAATAATGAAGAAAGATACATATCATTCAGTAAAAAGGTTGGAAATATTCAATTGAAATTTGTAGATTCATTTAGATTTATGGCTTCTAGTTTAGACAAATTATCATCGAACTTGAAACCTGAGCAAATGATACATACACAACACTTTTATCCTAATCAAGAACAGTTTCAACTTGTAATAAGAAAAGGTGTTTACCCATATGATTATGTTAACAATTGGGATAGGTTTAGAGAAATAAAATTACCGCTAAAGGAAGCATTCTTTAACAAGCTTATGAACACTCATATAAGTGATGAAGATTATGAACATGCAAAGAAAGTATGGGAAACATTTGACATTAAGAATCTCGGACTATCATTTATATTTGAAAACAGATGTACTATTATTAGCAGATGTGTTTGAGAACTTTAGAGAAACATGTCTTAAAGCTTATGACCTTGATCCTGCTTGGTATATGACGGCACCAGGTTTAGCTTGGGATGCAATGTTAAAGATGACAAATATAAAATTAGAATTGTTGTGGGATTATGATATGGTATTAATGGTAGAGAAAGGTATAAGAGGCGGGATTAGTCAATGCTCAAAAAGAAATGTAAAAGCAAACAATAAGTATATGGAAGATTACGATAAGAATAAAGAATGTTCTTACTTAATGTATCTAGATGCCAATAACTTGTATGGGTGGGCAATGAGTCAATATCTACCGTATAAGGGATTTAGATGGTTAAGTGAAGATGAGATTGAAGAAATAGATTTTACAAATATAACAGATAATTCTGATACTGGTTATATATTAGAAGTTGATCTTGAATATCCTAAAGAATTACATGACTATCACAAAGACTACCCATTAGCTCCTCAAAATATATGCCCGCCTGGTTCAAAACAATCGAAGCTATTAACAACCATATATGACAAAGGAAAATATGTAATTCACTATCGAAACCTAAAACAGTGTCTTTCACTTGGATTAAAACTTAACAAGATACATCGAGTAATAGAGTTCGAACAATCAGATTGGTTAAATAAATATATTGATTTAAACACACAAATGAGAACGAAAGCAACAAATGATTTTGAAAAAGACTTTTATAAGCTCATGAATAATTCAGTATTTGGGAAGACTATGGAGAATATTAGAAAGAGAGTTAATATTAAACTTGTAAGTGATGAGAAAAATACGAGAAGCTTGTAGCAAAACCAAATTTTAAGAGTACTACAGTTTTTACGGAAAATTTAGTAGCAGTTCACATGAACAAGGTTAAAGTGCAATTTAACAAACCGATTTATGTTGGTATGTCAATTCTAGATTTGTCAAAATATTTAATGTACGATTTCCATTATAATGTGATGAAACCAAAATATCAAGACAAAATAGAAGTATGTTATACCGATATACCGATAGTTATATATACCGATAGTTATATATACCATATCCAAACAGAAGATGTGTACGAGGACATGAAAAATTATATTGATTACTTCGACACGAGTGATTACCCTAAAGATAACAAATATAAAATACCACAAATCAATAAGAAAATACTTGGTAAGATGAAGGATGAAATTAAAGGTACAATCATAGAAGAGTTTGTGGGTTTAAGAAGTAAGATGTACAGTATAAAAGCACCTCAAATAGATTTAACAGATAAAGACTTTAAAGGTAAGTTCGATAAAGAAAAGTGTTGTAAGAAAGCTAAAGGTGTTAAGAAGAGTGTCGTGTATAAAGAACTTACATTTAACGAATATGAGGACTGTTTGATTAGCCAAAGAGAATATTATAAAAAGATGAATTTGGTTAGAAGTTATAAGCATGATTTGTACAGTATAGAAGTAAATAAGTTAGCTTTAAGTTGTGTGGATGATAAGAGATGTGTTTTAAAGGATGGGATAAATACCCTGCCATGGGGACAATATAAGTTAGAAGAGTTGTAGTTTTAGATGTAAGATTTTAGATTGTAAGTTTTTTAGATGTAAGTTTTTATGATTTTAAATGTCATAAAAGCCTATGTGTAGTGCAATTACTCAATCTCACTTTGCGCTATCCTTCTGTGTTAAAGTGTAATGGTTAGTGGTGGGTTCATAATTTTTTAGTAGTTAGGGGGTGGAAGGGGAAATACGCTCGTAGTGAGGTTGACTATCTACTTTTTACTGTAGACAAAATGTGATTTGTGACATGTTGAATTTGAATTCCTCGTTAACTGACAGGACACAAAACGAATTATCGGCATTTTCTGACGGAGCAGGACTCATAGGAAACGCTTATCTTATTTCTTCAAAATGAGTTCGTGCTGTTTCAAGTTAATGATAATTAGGCACTTAAAATTGAAAATTTCTCATTAACTGTGAGGGTACAAAATGAAATATCGACAGTTTCAGAGAATATAAAACTCGTAGAAGACGTAGAAGTGTTCTTAGTTCTGCAATACGAATTGGTGGCATTCCAAATTAATGATTATTCGGCATTTTGAACTTTAAATTTATCATTATCCACATTTTCTGAAAATGCTAAAACGGCAGAAGACTCTAATGTTGTTATTTCTTCGAAATGTGTTGTTGGCTTTCCAGGTTAATGTTATTTCGGCATTTTGAGTTTGGAATTTCTCATTAATTGTGAGATTACAAAATGAAATAACGACATTTTCTGTGCGTGCAAAACTTGTAGAAAACGCAGGTATTCTTGGTTCTTCAATACGAATTGGTGGCGTTCCAAGCTAATGGAAATTCGACATTTTGAATTAGGAATTCCTCATTAACAGCGAGGGTACATAATGAAATATCGACATTTTCGGAGGATGCAAAACTCGTAGAAGACGCTGGTGTCCTTAATTCTTCAGTACAAAATAGTGGCGTTCCAAGTTAATAGTAATTCGGCATTTGGAATTAGGAATTTATCATTAACAATGAGGGTACAAAATGAAATAGCGACATTTTCTGAGGGTGCAAAACTCGCAGAAGACGCTGGTGGTGTTCCAAGTTAATGGTAATTCCGCGTTTTTAATTAGGAATTTCTCATTAACGGCGAGGGTACAAAATAAAATATCTGCATTTTCTGAAGGTAGAGGACGCTGTTGTTCTTAATTCTTTAATACGAATTGGTGACATTAGGAAAACTTTACAGATTTAAAAACTATGAACGCGTTCGAAAGTTACAACCGTTTCAATGGACGCGTCACAATTCTTCTATTGTTCTCTACGCATTTGACCTGCTGAAGAGTCTACTTAAGAGTGGCTCAGTAGTCGGAATAAAGTAAAAACCCTATTCTATTTTTGGATTTGGGCCCTTCTAACATCACTCTAGCCAACTACATAAAAAATTCCTATATTACTAACTTTCGTTTTTTTTACTTTTGGCCAGCTGTTTGCGTTTTCGCCCCACTGTGTGTCGGCAAGGCCTGTACATGAAAGAGTGTCTACTTTAAACTCGGTCACTCAAGAGCGAGAGGGGAGTAAATAGTTAAACTTCTCCGTTCGGTTTGTTTAACATCAATACTGTGAAGCATAATGAAAAAAAGTCAGCAATTGTGATTCCGATTAAGAGATGGAAACATTGGTGCACATTGCGAATAGTTAATGTGCTGCCATCTACTAAGTTTCGTGGTAGAAATTGACCTATCGAACCATGTAGTAAGCAAAGGTAATGCACCAAGATAACATGTAATTACCGAAGTCAACATGTAAAATTTTGTGTTAGTGAAATTGTTTCGAAATAGTGTCGTGAATATGAGAAGTTAAATGAAGTGTATCAGTGGTTTTTATAAGGAAACGGGAGCATTGTGAGTGAGTGATTAATATTCACAAATTCTAAATTTAAATCTTTTTTTTATTCTTTCATATTTTTGGTCAACTTTAAGGTGAGTATTGGTCACCCACTTGGGAATGGCCCCGACTCCTATTAGATCTATAGTGCATGTAATTAATAACATTAGATTTGGTAAAATATTTGGAATTAAATTGAACATAATAACCTCTAAATTGAATAGAAATTAATGGACTTTGAATGTATTTGTCAAAGAAAGTTAAATCACTTCGAACGACATTAAACCGTGATTGCGGAGCAATTTAACCAGGAATCGGTTTTCTCATTGTTATATTTATATGTTATTCTTTGAAGTTATTTGTTATAATAAATTCTATGTCTCAGTTGAAACTGATTCCTTCTATTTTAAAACTGTTTAAATAACCTTTCTCCAAGTCTGTTTTCCGAAACGACTCGGAAAATGCAGTGTACTTGTCGTTCCTTTGACATGATTGCTGCATATTATATTTAGTTACCTTCGCTTACTACCGGGAAATATTAAGACTTGGGCTAGAAAGAAAGGTATGTGTATATTATTTTGGAATTGAACCTGAGTACGAAAATACTAATGAATGGCAAGTCATTAATTGAAAGAATAATAATAAGTGAAAATAGCGAGAAGGTATTTAGGCTTAGTATTATTAGAAATTATAGCTTTTGGATTTAATCCTGGAAAAAAATGGCACAAAACCTTCTTGAGAATGGCAAAGGTAATTCTCTCTTAGTTGACCTTGGCGAAGTGGAAAGAGTGAATGCTTGCGGACACGGGCGATTAAACGATGATGATTCCTCGCTTGAGTTTGCAGGTGTTGTTCTTCCTCCACATCACGTGTCAAAGCCAGCTGTCAGACCAGCAATAAAATGCAATTTCGATAAGCTTCTGGGTGATAACATGTATAAAGCTATAGAAAAGCAAGTTAGTAAGTTACCTGAAATAGATGGAAGTAATGGCTTTGATGTATGTTAATTTCTATTAAAATTTGACTTGTTACAAGTCCAACTCGATACTTGTATTGAAGCCTTGTTAGTAGCCTCTCTGAGTAAATGTACAGGCCCAGCATTCGAGGAAATGCAGCGGTTATTAAATATCACCACTGACTGGGAAAGAATTATAGTTGCATTTCTAGAAAGATTTGTTACTCCGCTAGTTAAAATAAATTCTTGAAAATAACATTGTATAGAATAATGCAAGTAGATGAATCTCTGGTAGATTTTACTAAGGAAAAATTAAGCGTATTATTCATTTTTGATATGAAAATGTCGGAGGATGAATTAACTAAAACTATTGCTAACCTTGTACCACCTGAAATAAGGGATTTAATGTTAATTACTCAAGTTCCCCATACTGAGAAGGAATTAGTTGGATTTGAAGAAAGTTATGAAATGAATCGGCGTTACCGGTTGGATTATAAATTTATTACACAAAAGCAAAATCAGAATGTAAAGCCCCTTGGTTATGTTAATGAGAAAAATAGGCAGAGGAATAATTTCAGTAAATGTAATTCATGTGGTCTTAATAATCACTTTTAGAAAATGTGTCCTTATAATAAAATAAATATTCGTGGAGAGAAAACATACTATATTAGTGAGGAACAACCTCCCTCCTTATTACAAATGCCTGTTTCGCTTTGTCGAGAACTATATCCCTGTATTATTGACTCTGGAAGTAGTCTGTCCTTAGTTGAAGAACAAGTGTTGGCCAGGATTGAACATAGGTGCCGTCCAAAAACTAGAGTAGTGAACTTTACCCTCTCAGTCATGAATTCTGAACCTATTAAAATCTCGAAACAAGTGGAAGTAATATACTTTATAAATGGTGTTAAGTTTGTTAACTGGTTTTCGGTGGTTCAACATCCATCTTTAAAACTGCTAGTGGGACTTGATTTCCTACAAAAATATAACGTTAATATAAACATTCGAAATCGTGAGTTGAATTTTACGGATAATAATTTAACCGTAAAATTAACTGAATGGAAACAAACTAGTTGTGAATCCAGTGATCTGTACCCACAAATTTCTCGTTTTAGGTCTGGTCCTGAGAACTCTGTGTCGCCGCACGACCTTGACGCAGGGGGAGCGGGGAAACCCAGACCTAGTCAGCGAACGTTTCAGCCGTCAACCACTTGTCAACTTCGATCAGCTGATTCACGGAACAGCGGCCGGACAGCCCAGCAGTGTTTCCATACACAACGCAGAGGAGCCAAGCGGAATTTTTGTACGGAGGAGTCCAAAGATCGGCAACCGAAACCAGGGACCAGCCAGCGATCTTCCACTGTAAATCAGAATCATGATGCTAGGGGAGGTGAACAGTATCAAGACGTTCCAGCTGGAGTACCAATTTCCAATCCTACCATCCATGATATTTATCCGGAGGAAGAAAATACAGGTACAGTAAACCTTCATGAAAATATTTTTTCTGACGATTTAATACCATATGTTGAGAACGTGTTAGACAAATATAAGGACGTTATAAATGAAGAACTAGGAACTGTTAAAGACTTTGTTTATGAAATTAAAATGAATGATTTAAGTCCGAGTATAGCCCAACCTTATCCGATGCCACGTCATAAGTTGCGTGAATTAGACGAATACTTGGATGAATTAATTAAGAAAAAGGTAATTGAGGAAGTTTCCAGTTCTGCCTATATTTCTCCATGCTTCCTCGTTAATAACCGCGATGGAACCAAGCGGCTAGTGGTAAATTATTTTAATATTAATTCAAAAGTTCTTGTAACTGGATTTCCCGCTCCTAATGCTGAAGCTACTATTGCCAATATAGGTAAACATAAGATTTACAGTGTCCTCGATGCCAAGGGGGCATTTCACCAATTAATGTTAGATGAAAATTCTAGGCAATATACTACTTTTGCTACTCCAACTAGGTTGTTAAGATATTTGAAAATGCCGATGGGTTTCATAAATTGGCCGTTTATCCTTTCTAGTATCATGAATAAAATCTTTAGGGATCTCTTAGGAGACTATTTAGATATATTTTGTGATGATATTATTATTCATACTGATACTATTGAAAAGCATAAAGAAATATTAGAGCTAGTTTTGCAGAGATTACGAAAATGGGGTATCACTATTTCTAAAAGAAAAGCTAAACTATGTAAAAATAAAATAAAATTTTTAGGTTATATATTTTCAGGTGGATATATGATGATCGATGATGACCGAGTTCAGGTAATAAAAAATCTACCACGACCTAAGAATCGTAGAGCGTTGAGTAAGATGATTGGTTTCTTATCATATTATTTAAAATTTGTGAAAGATTATGGTGAACTAATGGGTCCTTTACATGCCTTAAAATCAAATAAAATACCATTTCGTTGAGGAAAAGAAGATGAGATATTAGATCAAATAAAGGAGGCAACTATTAATCATATAGTATTGAAAGTCCCGGACTTCTCTAGTCCTTTTGTAATCCACATAGATAGTAGTAGTCGAGCTTATAGCGCTATCTTAAGTCAGTATGATGATGAAGGGCGTCTTCGTCCTGTATATTTCTTTTCGAAAATGATTCCATCTAGTGATTGATCTAAGAGTATTTTCGATCTTGAAATGAAGAGTTTAGTTTATGCTTTAGATAAATTCGATATTTACTTGCAAAAGAAATTCACTATTTATACTGACAATGCTAGTTTATCTTGGATATTAAGAAATCATAAAAGGCAAAAGAAGTATGGTTCTTTAATAGAGAAAATAAGTAAGTACTCTTTCGATATAATTCACCTGCGCTCTTTCAAAAACCATCTCGCAGATTACATCAGTCGTATGTATAATTATGTAGACTTTACTCCACCCAACAGTGATATAGAAGAGATTAATACTATTAATGAACAGAAGGTCCATCTTTCCTTTGTAAATTTCTGGAGTCACTCCATCTTTAATAAACCACTGGCTGAACATCAAAGAGAAGATCCTCAGTTAAAAGAAATTATTTTAGCTTTAGAGAGAAAGGAAAATAAGGATCCTTACATATTAAAAGAAGGTGTACTATTAAAAAGAACCAATGGTAGAAAATATGGTGGTTTACGTGCAGTAATTCCCCATTCTTTGCGCTATTCTGTTATAAAGTACTGGCACGAAGAATTAGTGGGGGGATGTCACGGTGGGATTCAGAAAACTATCTCTAAGGTAGCATCTAGGTTTACATGGGATAAGATGTATGCTGAAATTAGTGATTTCGTGAGACGATGTAAAATTTGTCAAGAGAGCCAAGAACTTAATCGGAAGCCGTATGGTACCTATTATTCTAAGGAGCCTCGATACCCAAATAATGTCCTACACTTAGACTGTATGGGAGCTTTGCCTACTAGTAATGGATTTAAATATATTATGGTTTTGACAGATAGTTATAGTCGATTTGTAATAATAGATCCTTTAAGATCTTTGAATTCTAAATTAATTTGTTCTAAATTAACTAAGATCTTTCTCACTTACGGGTATCCATTTTCGCTTCTGCATGATAATGCGTCATACTTCTGTAGTGAGTACTTCAAACAATATTTGTTTAGCTTAGGTATTAAGAACATCTGTACTTCACCTTACTCCATGTCTTCGAACAGAACAGAACGTATGAATAAGACGATTAAAGGGATACTCCGAGCTTATATTAATAAGAATCATACGAAATGGGCTAACTATCTTTATCAAATCCAATATATTTTGAATATAACTGAAAATAGTGAAACTCAGAAAAGTCCGAGTGAGTTGTATCTTGGTCGTAAAATGTTCAATCCATTAGATGTTAACTGGATTTTAGATTTGGGTATAATAGAGAAATCACAAAATAAAGAAGAAATTAATGATACTATAGTAGATAACATTGAGAAAGCTTGGAAAAGGAGACAACAAGCTTATAATAAAAAACATGTACCTAGTAATTTGCCTGTTGGAGAATTAGTGCTTGTAAAGAAAATGTTAAAATCATCCTTGGATAAGAAATATTATGCCAAGTTTGATACTAAATATTCTGGTCCATTCAAAATTTTGAATTATGTAACACCCAATACTGTCTGGGTTGAGTTAGTCAGTAATCCTGATGTAAAGTTGAAACGACATGTTCAATTTATAAAGAAGTACTTGCCTCCAAGAAATGTAAACAGTGTTGCAATCATTAGTAATAATAATGACAACTAAAGAAAGAAAAAATTGTTCATTTCCAAGATCATGGAAATAATATATATATATATATATATATATATATATATATATATATATATATATATATATATATATATATATATATATATTTGTGTGTATTTGTGTAATGTTTCTGTAAGAAATGTACTGTTGTGTATTTTTACAATTCTGCAGGTACAGAATTATGTGGATCCACTATGTTTGTGTTTGCCTCTGAGACAACTGATTACCTTGAATTTACTGCTTGGACACGAAAAGGCGATTTTGTCAACCCGAAGGCGAGTTAGGTTTTCCACTCCTGTCATCTCATGGGTACTGCCAGTCAATCAGTGGTGGATAAGGAAGAAGATCTCATCTTGTTGTGATCATTTACTTCTGGGTATTAGGTTAGGACGTCCGGACATTGGTAATCGTGTAATATCTGGAAGTTTTTGGACTACTCTTGGTGAGTCGAACTATCCTTATTTCTGCATGCAGTGATTTGACATCTACAGTGAATTATATTTTTTTTCTTTTTCATTTCGTTAAACCATTCTAAAGAAGTAAAACTTCCCAGAGGGGAGGAACTTAATATGAAGCATAATGAAAAAAAGTCAGCGATTGTGATTCCGATTAAGAGATGGAAACATTGGTGAACATTGCGAATAGTTAATGTGCTGCCATCTACTAAGTTTCGTGGTAGAAATTGACCTATCGAACCATGTAGTAAGCAAAGGTAATGCACCAAGATAACATGTAATTACCGAAGTCAACATGTAAAATTTTGTGTTAGTGAAATTGTTTCGAAATAGTGTCGTGAATATGAGAAGTTAAATGAAGTGTATCAGTGGTTTTTATAAGGAAACGGGAGCATTGTGAGTGAGTGATTAATATTCACAAATTCTAAATTTAAATCTTTTTTTATTCTTTCGTATTTTTGGTCAACTTTAAGGTGAGTATTGGTCACCCACTTGGGAATGGCCCCGACTCCTATTAGATCTATAGTGCATGTAATTAATAACATTAGATTTGGTAAAATATTTGGAATTAAATTGAACATAATAACCTCTAAATTGAATAGAAATTAATGGACTTTGAATGTATTTGTCAAAGAAAGTTAAATCACTTCGAACGACATTAAACCGTGATTGCGGAGCAATTTAACCAGGAATCGGTTTTCTCATTGTTATATTTATATGTTATTCTTTGAAGTTATTTGTTATAATAAATTCTATGTCTCAGTTGAAACTGATTCCTTCTATTTTAAAACTGTTTAAATAACCTTTCTCCAAGTCTGTTTTCCGAAACCACTCGGAAAATGCAGTATACTTGTCGTTCCTTTGACATGATTGCTGCAACTGTTAGGGAAGGAAATCTCTTTTGTTAGGCGGCTCTAATAAGAAGCGGATGGTACTACTCTTATAAGAGGGGCACGATCCCTTAGCCTTGTCTTGGTCAATCATAACAATATATTTTGTTATTTATCATCTTCTGATATTCAACCCAGTTCATTTTAGGATTAAGATTAGAAATTAGATTTGTGGGCTCTCGGCATCTTATGGTCATTTAGCCCGTCACGTATATGAGGGATGACGTCACTCGGCAAGCACACTCCGATGAAAAGGAAGGAAGCGGTTTGGGACCATTATGTTAGGCAATATGCAGGCATTTGCCTGATGTGAATGAGGGAAACCCAAGATGCTTCATTCAAGATGGCTGGCCTGAAAAAACTGTCACACTTCTTTCCCCAGTTCGTTTTGAGATACATATGTATGGTTTTATTGTTTCTGATTTCCATATGTTTCTCATATATCGTGAAATGAAATGAAATTTTTGAGTTTTACGTCCCACGGTTATGCCGGTTAGGCTAAAGGAGACATTGATGATGAGAGATGAATGAAAATGGTGGAATGAAGAAAGTGGGAGGAAACGGGAGAACCCCGAGAAAACCCACGCACATGGTGTTCGTCCACCACAAAGTTCACTTGGCGGGAGCAGGGTTTGAACCCGGGACCCCAAACACCAGAGGTGAGCGCTCTACCACTGAGCCACCGTGGCCCTTCATATATCGTGAATGTAACTATGGCATGGTCAGATCCTATTGCGAAGTCTGGAGTATTGCACTTGATAACTTGATGCATACGTGGCGAGGTGAGCATTTTCTCAGGTTTGGTGTCTATTTCGTTTGGTCTTCTTGCTCTTCTTGTTCCTGGAATTTTTCTTGTGAGCCAGGTTCTCATTGCGAGATATTCTATCACTCTTCCATTTGGATTTGTCATTGGGTCTTCAAGTAGCTGGTGTTGGCTGTTTATGTCAGTGGTTATGACTATTCTTTTGAATTTCGATAGATAATTTAGGATGGGGTAGAAGCTTTTGACGTTCAGGGTAGGTGAGTTGTAGAAAGTTGCGAGGTAGAATGTTTTTTCGGTGTGTATACGTAGCAGAATAGGGGTTGTTATGAAGTTCGGGTGGTAAAGAGTATTCGGTAAATTTTATTATATATGCCCCCCCCCCTCACTTGCTCCGAGCTTCCATACTTGCATTGTACATTGAGGGAGTTTGTGATAATGTTTATTGATGCTTTTTAATGTATAGCAGTAATGAGATCTGGGCCTGGAGTTGTACCTTTCTTCTTCTTGAGTATATCAGTAATTTCTTCTAAGGTGATATCTTTTATTGGTATTTCATGGTCGCCTGAATGTCTGTCTTATTTGTCAGCTCCAATAAGATTTAGATGGTGATGAATTAAATCCTTGATTTGTAAAGTATGTCCTGCTCTGTATTTGTGGAGTAGTAGAATTCACGTCCTGTGCAAATTTCTTTGTCATGAGTTCCTCAAATAATTTAAGCTTTTCTTGGTTTCTGGAAAATCTATGTTGTCTATTTGATGTGGTATTATTGGTTCCGTCTGTTTTCTACCATATTTTCTTTTTAGCGATTTCCAGAAAAGACTTGAGTTGCGTCACTATTGCTCTTCCAGGTCGCTGCAAAATTTTGTTCATCTTGTATTCTTTGTGCTGACTAATATCCTCTTTAATTTCCTTCTGTAATCTGTCGATAGTCTTTTTGACATCCGGATTAGGTTGTTTTCTGTACGTACGGTGTAGTTCCCCTTTTTCTTGAGTGTTACGAATGATATATTGTGATAGTCTTTCCTCTGTGGTATTGATTTCCTTGATCGGGATATGGTGGTATGATGCTGTTTGTATTGTTGCAGTGAGTCTTTGATTCGCTTCTTCAATGGATTCAGGTGTATGCTCTATGATTATCTTTGTTATTAAATTATCCCGAGTTTGTTGATATTCTTCCCAGTTGGTTATGTGAAACACATGAATGGATTTATTGTTCCTATATTCAGTGTGGTTTGGAGAGAAGACTACTGCGTGATTTAATCCAAAGGCAAAATCAGGTGTGTGACACCTTATGGTGGAGTGTATATTAGGAGATATAAGTATCTTATCTGGTTTTGTGTTCATTTCAGTTGGTCGACGTTCATGTCCGTTTTTTGTGAGTTACGTGAAAATGAAGCCTCAGATGGTATCTCTTCATCAGAAGAAGATGCTCTGTTAGTTGTGGTTGTTGTCCTCTCAGGCAATAACTGCAGTGGTCTCCGTTGTTTTCTCTTGGTTTTAGGGAGAGTCTTCTGCTGTGATTCCTCTTGGTTTGTCTGGTGTATGACTTTTCCTCCTAGTACTTCGTGTAGTTTTCATGTTTCTTGGCGAATGCAACTTGATGGCTTATCTTCCAGTGTTAGGGAGAGGGCTGTAGTGTGTGTGATTTGTATGTATAAGCAACTCCTTGGTATAACACCGCTAGATATCCAGAATTGCGATATTGGATGTGTGTCTGTGTGATCTTGTGTGTATTACAGATGAATCGTTCCATTGGGATAAGTTTATCCTACTTGCACTCCGACTGTTGGTAATGCCTGTACATACATGAGTGCCTACTCTTTGCTCTGTCACTCAAGAGGGACAAAAGTGAAAAAGTTTAAATCCCTCCTTTCGGTTTGTTAAACGTCAACACTGTCGGTGAGAGAAGAAATATATTAGCTCTTGGCTCTAAAAAGAGCCGGATAAGTACTGTTCTTAAAAGAACAAAACGATCCTTTGTTCGAGTCTAAGTCTGGTCTTAACAAAGACCAACAAGTCTGTAGTCTTAGTCATATAACTTAACCGACCGTTGGTAGTTAACACCGGTTCTTGGCTCTAAAATAAGCCGGATAAGTACTGTTCACAGAAGAATAGAACGATCCTTGTAAAACTTCAGACTGTCGGGGGGAGCAATACGTTAGCTCTACTGTTCTTAGAAGAACAGAACGATCCTTGGTACGAGTCTAAGACTTGTCTTAATAAAGACCAGCAAAGCCTTTAGTCTTAGTCATATAACCTAACCAATCGTTGGTAATTAACACTGGTTATTAGCAGCCTAACCGGACGTTGGTAATTAACATTGTGCTTAGCGCGAAATATCCGTCCACTGCCTGTTCCCAAAACTCTTTTTTGGTCCTGTACACTGTTGTTCAAATTTCGCGCGGACTGTGCTTGCCTTTCTTAATTCGTCTAAAGTTGCCTTCACTTGAAGTGATGTGAGATCGGAGCTGTGGGCATGTATATAAGGTGACTATTTAGTGGCGGAGCTATGAACGGATGCTTGTGATTGGCTGAGAGAAATGGTGACTTGTGGTAGGCTGAAGGATGCTGGCTCCTGATCAGTGGCGGCGTGAGGCAAACTGGAGCCCGAGGCCAGTGAAGTAGATTGGGGCTCTTTCTCGAGCAATCATGATTTATACACTGCTATTTTTTATATTCATTTGAATAATCATTCTTTCTGTTTACTCCTCTTCCCCCTTTCCCGTTGGTATGTGTGTTTTCACCATTTTAATCTATTTTTAATGCTCACAAGGAACCTCCCGAAAATGATAGTTGCAGTGAAGGATATGGCCTATGCCAATTGAAAGAGCTGTAACCAGGGTTTGCCCAAGTGGGCCCAGCCCGAAAAAACCCACCGGGTTTTTTCGGGTTGGACCCACCTGAAAAAAAGAACATCTTAAAACCCACCTGGGTTTTTGACTTTTTTGTTAGTGTATTATTGGTACAACTAAGGTGATCACATAGAAAGTTATTTTTATCAGATTTTAAACTTTCTTTGGGCGAATTATATGCTTTCATGTTAAGATAGACAACAATATTCAACATAAGACCTTTATAAAGCTCTAAATGCACTGAATGGATGAATAAATAAATAAATAAATAAAAACCCAGCTTAGCTTGAGATAATTGTAGAACAAATTAATGTGCGGATTATGCTTATAGCCTATTTGAAGTAAAGTAAGCGATTGTATATTTTAGAAAATACTTTCCGTGAATAGTATGTTTCCTGACTCGGCGCCGCCGAGGGACGTTATCCCTCATACGTTGACGAGTTTAAGGTCATAGGTGCCGGTACTAACAGTAAATATGTAAATACATTAGTAAAACTATTAGTATTATTTCTTACCTTTGATGGTAACAAAAGTATTCAGTAAAATTTTGTTTTCCAACAACAACAGTTAAGTTCAGTCATTTGTTGCTAGCCTTCAAATAAGCATTTTGTAGAATCAACACCAGCAAAAGCATAAAGTTCTTGTCAAAATTAAGAAGCTTAATGCTCGGAGCTCCGAAGACTACGTAACGCTTACTATTTCAAGTGGTGCATTCAAACTTCAGTATTAATGGAAGTTTCGATGTACAGTAAAGCAAGCTGCATTTTCAGGGAAAACCCGTCGTGAAAGAAGTATTCGGGAAATTCCCGCAATTGAACCCACAAAGCATCGAAAGTGAATACTTCAACAATAAATCTATTTATTTTACGCTGGAGGATATTTCATTTCATTATTTTAGATATTTTGAAACATTTACCTTATAAAATATGAACTATAGGCCTATCTTTGTTAATTGTCTTAAATTAATTTTCGGAAAATAACGGTCTTGCAACAAGTGCACGGGTAATTCCCGTAATTGAATGCACAAAGCATCGAAAGACCATTTATTTTACGTTGAAAATATTTAAGGCATTTTGATGAATTATGTCTTTGTTTTAAATTAATATAGCTATTTGGTATTCATATTTGGCGAACGTGACTGAGGCTCCTAGGATGACTTGATCTACATTTGTTAGTTTGTCTGCCTTTACCACACAGTGTTCAACTTTCGGTCTTTTAAATTTTCAGGATACAAACCAGAGACACTCTAAATTTTCTGTTTAGATTTTGGCAGCATACCAACGTAAAATTACAAAATGGCGCGCTTTTTTTTAAAAAAAATAGCTGATATCCACTGGCGAAAATCCCGGGGGAATGATGGGGACATATCCCCTACAATCTTGAAACTGTCCCCCTCAATAATCCGATTGGAAATGTGTCTTTTAGGAAGAAATGTGATGATTTGTGTCCAACTGTCACAAAGGAAAGTGAGATGAAATTGATACCTCCCAGAATAAGCCTCAAATTTGACCGCCTCCCAATGTTGAAGACAACTCTGCTCCCCTACCCATGTTGTCCCGGAGTCCCACACAGGGGACATAAAATATGATGATATTATTATTACTTTACAACTTTAAAATCAGACTGGCAACATTGAAAACTGTTTACAAGGAATGATCATATTTGGATCTTCCCTTGTAAACAGTTTTCAATGTTGCCGGTCGGATTTTAAAGTTATAAAGCAATAATAATGTCGTCATATTTTATGTCCCCTGTGGAGGACGCCGGGACCGACATGGGTAATCCTCCTCAGCATTGTTTTTCCCTTCATAAATATTCTGTATACACGACTCCAAAAGCGCATTACCACCTGCAATTCTCCGTTTCCTGCAATAGCAGGCAACCCAAAAAGCTCAACGCTTGGGTTGGTTGCACATTCGAAAGGCGTTGGACCAAACCTCAATTTTGTTACAAATATATTAGTGTGGCAAACTGCAAATAAGAGAATAAAATAAATTGTTAAGACTTACCATTTTATTATCGTGATGGCAATGGATGACATAAAAGTTACAAAATCATCTTACCTAAGCAGTTCAAACAAGGTGAATGGTAAGAAACACACATAAGAGGAAAGCAGTTTCTTTCCTTTTCCAAAAGAAAATCTCGTAAAAAAGAAAAAGATTATATAATGTAAAGGTTTAATATAAAAGCCTAACACCCCAAAACAATCCACACGACACAGAAAGAGAGAGAAACACAGAATAAGGAACACCAATGGCTTAGCTGACTAGCGGGCCTCTCATACAAGATAAAGAGATGGGACCTTAGTTGTAAACCTAATTGTTATAATAATAATAATAATAATAATAATAATAATTATTATTATTATTATTATTATTATTATTATTATTATTATTATTATTAAAAATCGTCTACTTTCCCAATCTCTGACCTACCTAAGAGCATGTCTGTAAATAGCGGTCATGTGAGTACCTTTTGTCAATGAGTGGCCCTAAAGGTAAAAGGGATGCAAATATCTGAGAGAGGAACAAAAAACTTTCTTATGATAAATTCTAGGGGAAAGTTCGAGGAATTGCTTTTGACGGGTGCTTTATTGTTTTTCGGGGACAGAAAATTGTATCGGCTAAGAAATTACAGTATATAATATTGCAAATTTGCAAGTGCATTTATTTACAATACAATTTGAGGTAATAAAGAAATTGAGGACTTCGGTAAAATCACTGAAACTGTGATATTTTGTAGATATTGTGATTCTGAGAAAAGGTCTTAATGAGCACAACCACGAATCACTGATCGTTTGGCCACCACGAGGCCACAATTTTGAAAGTAACCGAAGATAGCCACTTTCTGGATTTCGGTAAAATGACTGAAACTGTGATATGTTGTAGATGTGGTAATTCTGAGAAAAGGTCTTAATGGGCACAAACACTAATCAATGACCGTTTGGCCACAACGAGGCAACTTTCTTGAAAGTAACCGAAGATGGCCATGTTCTGGATTTCGGTAAAATCACTGAAACTGTGATATTTTGTAGATATTGTGATTCTGAGAAAAGGTCTTAATAAGCGCAACCACTAATCACTGATCGTTTGGCCACCACGAGGCCACTATTTTGAAAGTAACCAAAGATGGCGATGTTCTTGATTTCGGTAAAAATGACTAAAACTGTGATATGTTGTAGATATTGTGATTCTGAGAAAATGTCCTAATGGGCACAACCAATAATTACTGACCGTTAGGCCACTTTTTTGAAAGTAACGGAACATGGTGATGTTCTGGATTTCGGTAAAAATGACTGAAACTGTGATATGTTGTAGATGTGGTGATTCTAAGAAAAAGTCTTAATAGGCACAACCATTAATCATTGACCTTTGGCCACTACAGGGCGACTTTTTTGAATGTAACGGAACATGGTGATGTTCTGGATTTCGGTAAAAATGACTGAAACTGTGATATGTTGTAGATGTGGTGATTCTAAGGAAAGGTCTTAATAGGCACAACCATTAGTCACTGACCTTTGGCCACAACCAGGCCACTTTCTTGAAAGTAACCGAAAATATTGATGGCCTGGATTTCGGTAAAATTGACTGAAATTGCGATATGTTGTAACCATTGTGATTGTAAGAAAAAGTCTTAATGGGCACAGTCAATAATCACTGGCCACTACCAGGCCACTTTCTTGAAAGTAACCGAAATGGTGATGTTCTGGATTTCGGTAAAAATGACTGAAACTGTGATATGTTGTAGATCTTGTGATTCTGAGAAAAGGACACAACCACTAATCACTGACCGTTTGGCCACTACAGGGCCACTTTTTGGAAAGTGATCCAAAATATTGATTTTCTGGATTTCATTAAAAATGACTGAAACTGTGATATGTTGTAGATATTGTGATTCTGAGAAAATGTTCTAATGGTCACAACCAATAATTACTGACCATTTGGCCACTACCGGGCCACTTTCTTGAAATAACGGAACATAGTGATGTTCTGGATTTCGATAGAAATGACTGAAACTGTGATATGTTGTAGATTTTCTGATTCCGAGAGAAGATCTCAATGGTCGCACATACTACTCAGTTTCCGTTTGACCATTGCAGGCCACTATATTGAAAGTAACCGAAAATGTTGATGTCCTGGATTTCGGTAAAAATGACTAAAACTGTGATATGTTGTAGATTGCTGATTCTGAGGGAAGGTCCTAATAGGCACAACCAATAATCGCTGACCATTGGCCAGAAGCAGGCCGCTTTCTTGAAAGAACCGAAAATATTGATGGCCTGGATTTCGGTAAAAATGACTGAAACTGTGATACGTTGTAGATTCTGAGAAAAAGTCTTAATGGGTACAGCCAAAAATCACTGGCCGTTTGGACACTACGAGACCACATTTTTGAAAGTAAGCTAAAATGGTGATGTTCTGGAATTAAGTAAAATGACTCAAACTGTGAGATGTTGTAGATATTGTGATTATGAGAAAATGTCCTAATGGGAACAACCAAAAAATTACTGACCGTTTAGCCACAACCAGGCCAATTGAAAGTAACCAAAGATGGTGACATTCTAGATTTCGCTAAAAATGACTGAAACTGTGATATGTTGTAGATATTGTGATTCTGAGAAAAGGATTTAATAGGCACAACCACTACTCACTGACCGTTTGGCCACTACAGGGCCAATTTTGGAAAGTAATCGAAAATGTTGATTTTCTGGATTTCGGTAAAAATGACTGAAACTGTGATATGTTGTAGATATTGTGATAATGAGAAAAGGATTTAATAGGCACAACCACTAATCACTGATCGTTTCGATACTACAGGGCCACTTTTTTGAAAGTAACGGAACATGGTGATGTTCTGGATTTCTTAAAAAAATAACTGAAACTGTGATATGTTGTAGATCTTGAGATTCCGAGAAAAGGTCTCAATGGGCACACCCACTAATCACTGACCGTTTGGCCACAACCAGGCCACTTGAAAGTAACCAATGATGGTGATATTCTGGATTTCGGTAAAAATGACTGAAACTGTGATATGTTGTAGATATTGTGATTCTGAGAAAAGAATTTAATAGGCACAACCACTACTCACTGACCGTTTCGCCACTACAGGGCCAATTTTGGAAAGTAATCGAAACTGTTGATGTTCTGGATTTCGGTAAAAATGACTGAAATAATGGAGTGTCAGTGGGTCAACTGGATTAAGATTTTTAAGTGGGTTGTGGGTCAACAGGATATAACTCACTGCAACACACAACCCACCGTGACCCACTTTGACCAAACAATCCGTTCTGACCCACGCTGACCCACCGAACTACTATGACTCACCAACCCATTCTGCTCAGTGCATTGTAAACAGCTTCTTCTGAGCACTGGTGAATTTGTCTACGTTTTACTTTCAAGGCCTTCTTTTTTCTTCTTTTTCATTTGTTTCTATTGAAGAAAGAACTTCAGGCACTCTTGCAGAACTTTTGGAAATTGATCATATTTGCAATTGTAATAATAGCAATAGGACTTACTTCTTGACTTTTCAGACACAGCTTAAGAGTTTTTAGATGAGCTAACTACTTGTTTTATTTTGAATCACCTATAATGTATGAATTATTATATAAAAATGTAATATAACTATGTATGTGTGATCATCAACATCAAAGTCAACTGAAATGACATTTGGCATATACATAGTTAGGCCCTAATCTCAATATCATTTTTTAAAACTCCCTTTTGTTGGGGGGGGGCATTTTCTATATATAGGATTGATTTCTAAAAATAATCGAAAACGATCGATATTAGTTGACTGCCTAATATTGATATTAGGCAGTCCTTGATATGAACCACTGTGACTGCCATGATATAAATTTAACTTCAACTGTTTCTTCAATGTTCTTCTTCTTTTTAGTTTTTACTTTCTATGGTTAGAGTCGAGGGTGAAAAAAATATGCTGTTTACAATGCAGTGAGCAGAGTGGGTCATGGTGGGTGATGGGTCACGGTGGGCGGTGGGTCACATGCTGTTGACCCACGTCCCACTCAGAAAACTCGACCCACTGACCCACTCACCCACTCCAACTCTGGTTAACGTTTTGGCGTTTGGAGTAAACAAGTTCTGCCTGAGGAACCTTTTTCTTTCAAAATATATTTTTATATGTTCATATTTATTATTATTATTAATTACTTTCTTGTATTTTTTCCTACATTATCTTAGTGACCGCGGTTTAGGATAGATTATGTAAAGTCAAATATGGTTATGTATGTTTACATTTTCGTTTCTTTCTTTCAAAATGCACTCCTACCTGTTCACGTAGTCCAAACGTAGGCATACACCTCTGTATTGATCAACTATAACATTCTAGTGTATGAGTTTATTTGCTTCGGCTCTTCTGAGCTTAAGATGTAAGTAAAAACATATTAAGAACAAATAATAAAGAAACTAAGTTTACCTGATGGATAAAAATAAGAAATTATATAAAATGCAATGAGCTGATCAGTACGGTACTGTATACGTACTTTTGGGCCACCCTGTATATTATTAATAATTTATTTCTTGCATTTAATAATAACTAGCTGAAAATAACCACTTTTCGCATGGGTCAGATAAAATATCTATGTAAACAAACTGAACAACGAAACGAAAATATATCGGTAATTTTCTACTACTTTTACATATCGCGGGAAACGCCCCTTGAGACCCCCTGGTTCAAAATTTAAAAAAAACGCCTCTGGCTCCCAAGCGATGGGAGCTGTATTTAGAATTCAACGCCTTTGGAAGAATCACCATTCATCTTAGCGACCGTGAAAACTAAGGATTTGATACTAATATAGGTCATTTTGGATTATTTTTTACGTGTTTCTGTACATCTCCCCCCTCCCGGTGACCCCGGCCCGCACGCGATGGTAGCTGGTTTTGAAAGTCATCGCTAATTGAAATGTCACCATTGATCTCAGTGACCGTGAAAACTATGAATTCGACACAAATATCGGCAATTTCCTAATATTATTACATGTCTCGGTAAACGTCCCCCTCCCCTGAGACCCCTGGTTCGATTTTTTAAAAATAAAAACCACTTGGTCCTGGTCTGGGGCGTGGACAAAAGTATCCGTTATTAAAATTTAGTAACTTTTTGTCAACTCGTCTGATCCCCAGGCCGCACACAGACAAACACACAAGCAAACTCGAACAGATAGAACAAACAGCGTTCTTTCGCATAGAATGTTGTTGCTTCCACCCAGCCTAAGTGCCGGAGGGCTTCTTTTATACGTAAACACGTCTATTGAATCTGCCTCTTCTATCGAAGTAATGGGTCGCGTGTAGTGCTAGTATTAGCTATTTTGTTGTTATTGACCTTGAAGAACTAACAAATGGTTTCACATCAAGTCACAAGTCGCTTTGGTCCGTGAAGTTGATATACAGTAGAAATGACCTATGCCTTATTCACCCGTTGTGAAATAGAAATATTATGTTGGTTTTATCTGAACACCCACAAATCTGTTATAGCAAGAGGCCTTTCTACAACTACTTCCAATTTAGATTAAATTTCACGGCTAACTTTTTGAATCATACACAAGAGTATCATTGATATGCTAGTGTTAATAATATTTATGGAACCAAAGACAGGTTTTAAACTACCAAATTGTGCTGTGCATAAAGTCGGAAATCTTATAGAGTGATTTAATCCGTGTGTCTGTTGACAGATACCAAAGCAAAGACAGAAAGTGATATAGAGACAGGGGCGGATCCAAGGGGGGGCGATCGGGACGATCTCCCCCCCCCAGAAAAGGAAACTTTCTTATTTTTTATATATAAATAAAATCCATCCCAGAGTTTGGAACCCTTAAAAGTAGCATTATGACAACCCACCGCCCCCCCCCAGAAGTCGGTCCTGGATCCGCCTCTGTATAGAGAAATGGTTTTCTGCTATTGATTCTTCATCCAATGAATAGAATAGGTTTCATCTCATCCGTTAACTTTATATTGAACCCAGAAGTGGTTCAAATTAGCAATTTCCGGTTCTAACATTCAACCCATAGATGAAAATGGTAACATACATGAAAACTTTTTTTTTGTAAACGATTGCGCGTGTATAGGCAACATATCATGGTCATTCACAATCTCTACCAAAATTGAAAATTGTTTAAATTTATTATTACTTCCGGTTTCAACAACAGTTTCAACTTTCATCGTCATTGCATAAAACGGTAACATAGCGAGAACTGATTTTTGAAAACGAGTTACCATCTAGAGTCAACATCATGGGTACACAAAATATTCTACCGAAATTATAAATGGTTGAAATTTACTATTACTTCCGGTTTCAATTTCCAATTTCCGCCTAATAGAAATAGTAAATGCTTCAAGACGTGGTCTTTTGCAATTAATTCAGTATCCAAAGAATATATTTTATTTCCTCCGTTAACCTTCTACTCAAACCGGAATTGCTTCAAATTAGCCATTTTCGATTTCAACGTTTGTCGATATATAAAGATGATGATAACGGATAGTGAGAAGTGGTTTCTGCAAACGATTTAGAGTCTGAAGACAAATATCTACAATACTAAATTCGGCTGTAGTTAGAATTTATAATAACTTCTGGTTTCAATAACGGTTTCAACGTTTATCGCTATAGAATGAAAACGGCAGCAGATAGCTGGAAACAGTTTTAAGCAAACGATTCAGGCTCTCAACAAACATATCGTTACTATCCATATAACTCTACTAAAACTGGAAATTGTTCAAATTTACTAGTACTTCCTGTTCCAATACTTATTTCCGTAGAGCAAAAATGGTAAAAGATATTAAAAAGTGGCTTTTTGCAATCGATTCATCGTCTCAAGAATAGCCTCCTCCATCTCCGTGGCAGCTTTGATCAAAGCAGAATTTGTTAAAATTAGCCATATTATGTTTGAACGTTCCTCGCCATAGAGCAAAAACAGTAACAGATAGAACATTTTTGTCCAAACGATTTACCGTCTCTAGGCAACATACCATAATTATTGTCAACACCCTACGGAACAGGAAGTGGTTCAAATTGACTATTACTTCCTATTTCAATTCTTTTTTCCATAGATCAAAACAATAGGAGATATCAGGATACGGCTTTTTTTACGATCAACAGGAAGTGGTTCCAATTAACTATCATTTCCTATTTCAATTCTTGTTTCCAGGAATCAAAACAATAGGAGATATCAAGATACGGCTTTTTTAAATATATCAGAGTCGTAAGGAAATGTTCCTCCAAGAATTCAGCATCCCAAGAATACTTTCCACCAATCCCTATTCAAAAAAGAAGTAGCTGAAGTTAGCCAAGCTCGGTTTCAACGTGTATTGCTACATTTTTAATCTATGACTAAGAGTTTCAACTTGTTGCATATATTAGAGGAGTTACCAGTACCAATACCAAACTAAAAGAAGTGAGTATCGTTTCACAGTATGAAACGAAGATTTCCAAACAATATGAATTCAATAGTGAAACTTGAAGTAGTGTTATCATCTGTCACAAAAGAAAATGTACGTTTTTCGCGGAAGAGTATGCTTCTATCACCTCTCGATTTAATTAAATGTTTTAAAGGACCAATCCCTAACCATAAATCGATAAATGTATTACCTCTCGTTTTGCAGCTCAGACAAGATACGATAGAAATATCGTAAACCTTAATAGAAAGACAAAACAGCTACGTTCTTTTACAAGCTTGAAACTTACGAATATTAGCAGTATATATTTACAGAGTAGGGAGTTTCTGCTACGTTATTCCGTAGTCATTGGATCCGTACAGAACTACCACCCAGATGCTATGTGAGCTTTGTGGTGGACAAATACCGTGTGCGTGGGAGTTCCCGGGGTGGTCCCGCTTCCTCCCACTGTTTTCATTCCACCAATTCATCCCATCATCATCCATACAGCCTGAGCCGTAGTTACCTGAAAAACGTATGACAAAGTCAAGTACTTGACCTACTAAGTAGAATTTGGTACGCTACCTTTAGACCACGGAGGCCAAAACCGTGAACTGGCGTGCTCATAAGATCAGTGCAATTTGTAGTTATGTTCAATTAGCTAGCCAAATACCAAATGATGTTACATGTTCCTGTATTCTTTATATCATAGTATGATACTACAAATATAACAAAATATTATGATAAAATAAATCACCAAGACGCCAGGGCGGATTAGGTGTTCCTGGAACGGTGGCTCAGTGATTGAGCGTTCACCACTGGTGGATGGGGTCCCTGGTTCGATCCCAGGTCTCGTCAAATGAAATTTGTGGTGGACAAACACCGTGTGTGGGGTTTCTCGACGTTCTCCCGTTTCCTCCCACTTTATTAATTCCACCATTTCATTTCATTTATTCCACCATCATCACCGTCTCCTTTAGCCTAGCCGGCATAACTGTGGGATGTAAAACTCAAAGATTTCATTTGTATTGTTTTGTTTTCGTATTACTAATAATAGCAGTAGTGGTATTCGCTGTCGTATTAGTATAGTAATAAGTAGTAGCAGTAGTTGTAATAGTAACAGTAGTAGCAGTGGCGGCAATAGTGGAATTAGCACTAGCATTCGTAATCGCAATAGTAATAATAGTATTAGCAGTAGTAGTTGTAGTATTAGTATCACATACGGTGTAGAAGTTTTACATATCTCCTCTGTTACTTGTAATGCATTAATGAGTGTAGTATAAGACTTTTACGTCCATGAGCTGTATTATTGTATAATAAACATGGCCGGACAGAGCAAGCGCAAATAACAAATAGACAGACAGTATAGGGATATAAAAAACAAACATTGGGTAACTTTTCACACGATTTTCCTATTTGAGAAGGACAAATAGACAGTGCAATATTATGACGACATATTTCTCATTTTCCATTACATATTATCAACTTGGTTGTTCTCAGGCCGGTTACGCCCGGTCCGTTTAGAGCCCGGCTCCTTTGTGCCAGGCCAGTTTAGAGTCCGGCCCATTCTCTGCCCGGTTCGAGATTCGGGCCGGATCGGGTCGAGACGGACACAGAATACAGATCCATCCGGGTCGTCTTCGGGCCTGGCTTTGCAGGGCTCTGGTCTACAGACACACGGATAAAACCGTTTTATAAGACTTCCAGCATTTATGCACAGCATAGGTTTGAAGGTCATTTCTATATTAACTTCATGAATTAAAGGGAACTTGTATTCCTCGAAAGGCATTTGTTGGTCCTTCAAGGTCAATCGAACAATGAAAAAAATGATACTAAGAGTATTTTAACACGCCACTCACTACAACGATATAACAGAATGCTGCCTCCGGCTGTTAATAAAAGGCTTAACTAGCTGGAACTCGCTAGTACAGGAGCAACGTTATATGCCAAACAACGTTGTACTGTGTAAGAAATGCTAGGGGTTGTTCTGTCTATGTGCGCCGCCTCCTTCGTGTTCCCTGGTTAAAGCACTCACACAAATAATCTTGTCAGGGCGCTGCAGGCAAGATTTTTAGTTTCGAAACATAATAAACATAATAAAATAAATATTTCTCGCTTGACACTATTAAAAAATAAACAATTAAAACATAGAGATGGGAGTTAAAATTTCTAACGTCTAAAACATAATTGATTGTTTTTGCAAAGGCAACCAAGGAACACACTAAATTAGTCACTTTATACTTTATGTCCACAACAAAATCCTTGCAGGGGTCGCGGTGGCTCAGTGGTAGAATATTCACCTCTGGTGCTTGGGGTCCCGGATTCGATCACAGTCCCCGCCAAGTGAATCTTGTGGTGGACAAACACCGTGCTCGTGGGTTTTCTCGGGGCACTCCCGTTTCCTACCACTTTCTTCATTCCACCATTTCATTCATCTCTCATATCACCGTCTCCTTTAGCCTAACCGGCATAAACGTGGGACGCAAGACTCAAAGATTTCATTTTCAAAATCCTTGCAAGTTCTTTTTGCAATACCATTAAAATTATTTTCTTTTGTGATGATATTTTCATTTTAATTTGTATGAATGTAGTATTTTCTTTTAGTAACGTTTGATAATATCACTGCCTCTTGCACTCATTGTGCATCATGTAAGTTGTTGAAAATATACACTAAATACCACGATTATATATGTTGGGAATATGCATTACGGGAATTAAACTTGAACCCGGGTTTCAACCTGTTTCTTTACGTTTAAGTCAGCCGTGTTACCGACTGAGCTAGGACAGTCCCAACTTATCCTTATATTACCGGTATATTTTACTTTATCACAGCACAGCCCTTTATGACAGTGTTCATAAAAGATTTTAACTAAAAAGAAATCAATCAAAAAAAATCGAGACTCCCCTGAAAACATATAACTCGTCCCGCCATTTATATGCACCCACATACATTTTGGAAAGTCGGCGCCGTTGGTTCTATCTGTTGTGTTTGAAATCAGTGTTTCTTTCAGAAACTATGTTCCGGGGGAGGGGGGCACACTTCGTATTCCGGGGGCACTATCGATAACTTTCTATTTCTTATTATATTATAGATATATTATTTTGTGTCTCTTCCGGGGGCACTCTCAGAGCTCCGGGCGGGCAGTACCCCTAAAAACACTTCTGGAAGAAGCACTGTTTGAAATACACCTAATCTAATATAAATAAAATAAAAAGTTTGTTTGTGTGTCTGTCTGTCTGTATGTATGTATCTGTGTGCTGCCTGGAGACCAGACAAGAGGACCGAGAGTTACCAAATTTTGATCTTGGGTACCTGGGCCCAGGTTCCGGATCAAGACGAAGCGTTTTTTTTAAATCGAACCAGGAAGTCTCAGGAGAAGTTTACAGGGACATGTAAAAGTATTAGAAGATATCCGATATTAGTGTCGAATTCAAAGTTTTGGCGGTCGCTGAGATCAATGGTGAAACTCCGATTGCATTAACTTCCAAATTAACCCCACTTAGTTGAGGGTCAGGATACCGGAGATGATAACTGACATGTAAAAATAATCCAAAATGGCCGATATTAATGTCAAATCCAAAGTTTTCGCACTCGCTGAAATCAACGGTGATACTATAGAGGCGTTGACTTCCAAATACAGCCACCATGCGAATAATGGGTTTTTCTGATAGTTATTAATAAATGCAAGAAATAAATTATTAATAATAAATGGGAACAGATAGGAATGCATTTTGAAAGAAAGAAACGAAAGTGTAAACATACATAACCATGTCTGACTTTACATAATCTATCCTAAACCACGATCACTAATCTAACAAGAAGAAAGTAGACTTTGGTAAATTAACTTCGGGGTCATTTTTCGCGAGGTAGTATTGCACATTTAAAATATGAATATTTACGGATGCGGACGAGTCGAGACATCTCTCGAATCTGGACTGAAATTCGAGTTGACACACTTTGTAAAATTCGAGACGAGTCAAGACAAATTTCTTTCTCGACTCTAATTTTCGAGCCGAGACACGAGTCGAGTCGAGACTTTTCGTAAAAATCTCGACTCGACTCGAATGTGTCGAAAATCTTTCTATAATTTTTAATATTATTTTGAAGAAAGTATTCAGTCAGAAACAGCCTTGAAACCAATTCCAGTATTTATTACTTTAGAAAGGTACCGAACGCATAAACTTAATGGTTAATCTTTCGAAATCAAGATTTAATTTTCAGCTCAATTCCGTTAATTAAAACTAATAATTAATGTCGTGATATTTGATTGTACTTCAAATATAATAATAATAATAATAATAATAATAATAATAATAATAATAATAATGCTCTGGGGGACATACACGTGAGCATGTATCTAGTATAGCTCGAGCAAGGCACAATGACGGCCGACGCGTATCGCACACTGCTTGCAGACTACGTACAACCCTTGATGACGACCATGTTTCCAAACGGTAGTGGCATTTTTCGACAAAATAATGCACCATGTCACAAGACCAGGAGTGTGATGAAGTGGTTCAAGAAATGTTCAACAATGTTCTATATCTTTTGACGATGTGCGAATTACAAGGGGGATGAGGGAAATCCCCATTGGTAATACTATATCCTCCTATAGCCAAAGGAGATTTCCCTCCATGTCAAAGAACTATGTGCTGTGTAATTAAAATGTATGAGTTGTTTTATCTGTTGTGTGTATGAAATAAATTATTAAAAAATGCAACAAATAAATTATTGACAATACATGTGATCAGATAGGAATGTATTTTGAAAAAAAGAAAAGAAACGGTAAACATACGTAACCGTATTTAACTATACATAATGTGACTAAACTAACCGATGGTAACTAATCTAGAATAATGTAGGAAAGATGCAAGAAAGCAATTATTAATAATAAATTTCAATATATAGAAATATATTTTGAAAGAACAATGTTTCCCAGAAGTAACTTTGTAAATTTAGTATTAAGGATTTAGATTTCTGGGCTTTCGGCATCTGAGACCATTTAACCCGTCACGTTCGAGGGATGACATCTCTAGTCGAACACACTTTCCGGGGAAAGGGAAGGAAGAAAGGATTGGGGAAGAAAGGAAGTGATCTGAAACCTAAGGTATCACCCTGGCATCTTCCTGGTGTGAATGTGGAAAACCAAGGAAAATCTCATTCAAGGTGACTGGCCTGAAAAACTTTTAAATTTTTCGACCGAGTGCCCCCACCAGGAATCGAACACGGGACCGCCTTCGTGTAACCATATAAACGTATGTTTGTCTATTCAATTACATTGCGAATAGGCGAAATTGGAACAATGTTGCATCGGAGTCAGTCAATTAGTTCGAATAAAATATGTTATTCATAGCACAATCCCTTCGAGGACATTTCCAAGATCGAGGCAGTAACCCACATGGTCGAAAGTAGTATTTCCACGAGATGAGACGAGAGAAGACTTCAAGCTGTCTAGTCTCGTGAGACGAGACACGAGAAATGTCTCGTCTCGTGGCAACACTAGAGCGGATGAGGCCCACAAAAAGGAGTTGTTATACAAAGTGGTTAAAATTACAGCTTTTAACCACTTTTGTTTGGTTATCAGCACAATACACAACACGACTACAATCTTTCAATCAGTGTTTCTTTCAGAAAAAAATGTTCCTGGGAGGGTATATTTAGGATTCCGGGGGTACTGCTGGTATTATTCTATTATAGATATATTATTTTGGTCTCCCCGTGGGGGGTACTCTTAGAGTTCCAGGGGGCAGCACCCCAAAAACATGTCTGGAAGAAACACTGCTTAAAACAACGACTACTTAGTTTCGACCACTGACGCCCGAAGGGAGGGGGAAGGGGCCCGGCCGCCCTTGCTCACGAAAATATATGTGTAATATAGCAAACTACGTATATTAAATATCAGGCGTAATATAGCAATCAAGGAGATGAGCCCCTTAAAAATTATTCGAGCGCCAATGGTTTCCAGTAATGAATTATTACGACGGGAATATTTGTCAATATCGTCGGTACAGTCGAAAGGCAAGCCTTCCCCACTTATTCTGAAATCCTTTTTTCAAAACCTCTGGCGCCACTTCAAAATATAAGAAGGCCCATGTGACTTTCTGATTTCAAAAATGACTTTGGTTCGAATAACATCATAAAACAAAAAAAACGAAACTAAATTTTATTGTCAAACCAACATCCTTTCAAACTCAGTACAGGAAAAGGCCTACACGTTTCTGTCTTTGTTCGGAACGAGAAAACTCATGAACAATGGTTAGTTGCTGATGAAACTGGCATTAAGAGAACTTGTATTTCTGTAAAGGGTTTTTATACATAGATATAACCACCAGCCCTCGGAATGAAATATTCTTAAACACTGATCTCAAAGAATGGTTTAACATTTTACTTGAATCTGGAACAGTATCACTAAATATTTAAACTTGAATCGGTTGGAAAATAGAAATGAAAGCTGTTTGTAAGAATCATTTAAAAAATAACTTTAGGTCTTCCTTGTTCTTTTAGGATAGTCCTCATTTGAAATAATAAACGCTGATATACTTTCGAAGGCAATAATTTATTCCGAGTTAATAAATTTTTAAACAATTTCAAAAACTGTCTTTTCATTTTTGAGACATGAGACGATACGAGGCATTTCAAGAGACGTCTCGTCTCGTCTGGGAAACGAGACGGGACAAGTAGTCTGTCTCGTCTCGTGTCTCGTATCAAAGGTTTCTGTCCGGTCTTGTGGCAACACTAGTTGAAAGAAAGAAACTAATGAAATCTTTGTGTTTTACGTCCCACGATTATGCCGTTAAGGCTAAAGGAGACGGTGATGATGAGTAATGAATGAAATGGTGGAATGAACAAAGCGGGAGAACCCCGAGAAAACCCACGCACACTGTGTTTGTCCACCACAAAGTTCACTTGTCGGTGACTGGGATCGAACCCGGACCCCATACACCAAAGTTGAACGCTCTACCACTGAGCCGCCGCGGCCCCAAGAAAGAAACAAATATGTAAAGATACATATATGAGTACACACACACGGATAAAGTAGTCATACATGTATTTTAATCTTCTGACTACTTAACCCCGACTAATTTAAGATTGCAAGAAAGTAATTATTAAGAAGAAATATATACATATAGAAACGTATTTTGAAAGGGAAAAAAAGTAAACTATACCAGCCGTGATATGAATCTGGGTTGCCCACTCAACAAGCAGACACCTTACCGAATTATCTGCGGCAGAACTTGCAATTTGTGGTTTTGAAGCTTTATTTATACTGTGTGTGTTACGTAACGACGCTACGGGATGTCATTACTAGTGCGACCACCTCATTCAAGACCCTTTTTGTAAATTGTTTGAGGAAAAAAGAGTGATTTCGTAAATCAACAAAACGGATCTTGTATATAGAGAGTGTAACTAAAAGGTACGATAAAACTTCATGGGTGTATTCCTTATTGGTAGACAAGCAAAAACGTTCCGATGACCATATGTCGGGAAATGCATCGTTCCAGAATTACGGCCTTTGAGCTGACTACTAGTGTGAAATAGTCACATTCTCGTCGCTCCTTAATGTGTCTCAATTTAAACCTCAATATATCAAACTCTGATTAAGATAGGAAGGTAATTTTAGTAGCAACGTGTTCTGCAAAAATTAAGCTTTCCGCTGATATGCATTTTATGAGTGTATCCCCAAGGAATGCCATCTCCAAAATGCTGATGCAAAAATCAAACAAAAAACAAGTAATTACCCTCCCATGTCCACCGTGGTACTCCCACACATACATAAAATATACAGGGTGAGTCAAAAGTCCTTGGACACCTGCATAAGTGAAAATCGACGGGAAAAGTAAAAAGTAATGATGGGAACAGAGGTTTGATGAGGGGTCGCAACTTTTGAAGTGTATGTCATATTGAAATCCGCCATTTTGGATTCACGTCATTTTTTTTTAAATGGGAAGGGGGTGTATGACCCATCAAATAACACTAGCTTGAGCTCAGGAATTTAGTGGTGTAATTTGTTTTTCCTATCTAGTACAGTTTAGAAGTTATTAATGTTCAAAGGTGGGAAATTACCTTGATACTGAATGCTACAACACATGTTCTACGTGTTGTCCATTTCGTGAAATGCACAACTGTAGTCCCTGCAACCACTCTGACTGGAGTCTCACACGGAGGAGATGTCTCCTGAAGTTTGGTCACAGGCTTGTTGGATGAGTTCCTCCAGGTGTCTCAAATCACGGATTGTCTCAGCATACACTATCTGCTTAAGATGTCCTCATAGATAAAAATCAAGGGGCGTTAAGTCAGGGGATCTGGGCAGCCACTCCACGGGACCACGGCGACCAATTCACTTCCGTGGCAGTTGTTCATCCAACCATTGACGGACACCAAGTCTATAGTGTGGAGGGGTCCATCGTGCTGAAAATAAGATGGGAAAATGCCGTCAGCCTTCAGTGTGGCAGGGAACACAAAGTCCTGCAACAGCATCAGATACTGTGGTGCAGTTAAGGTGTTGTAACTGAAAAATGGCCCAATGATGCGGGTGTCCCATATGCCACACCAAACCGTCACCTTCGCTGGACTATGTTCTCGACTCGGGTGAACCCAGATCGGATTTGCGTCACACCAGTGTCGACAATTATGTCGATTAACCTCCCCGTTCAAAGTGAGATACGCCTCGTCACTGAACAGTATGCCCTTGACAAACGCAGGATCCAGTTCGTGTTGTTCAGTAGCCCACATGCAGAACTCCAACCGGCGATCAGGGTCATCCTCGTTCAGTTTATGTTGCATGTGCAGCTTTCAAGGATGCCACTGATTGGTGTGCAATATCCGGATAACGGAGGATTGGCTTATTGGACATGCTAGGGACACACGACGGGTACTTCGTGTAGGACTTTTCACAAACGAAGCAACAACCGCCGTTGCAGTTTCCTCATTGGTGGCAGTCTTTGGTCGCCCACTACGTGCCCTATCTTGAACAGAGCCCGTCTCTCGGAATTTGGTGATCACGTGAGCCACCGTGCTGTGCGATACCGGTTCTCTGTGTGAGTGCCGTCGGTTGTAGTCAGCTGCTATTGTTCGGTAGCTGCGTTCCACTGATATAAGGATGATTTCGATCTTCTGTTCACGTGTCAGACCTATTTTAGATCACCTGGAACAGAGAGAACTGGGTCAGTATCAAGATAATTTCCCACTTTTGAACATTAATAACTTCTAAACTGTACAAGATAGAAAAAAACAAATTACACCACTAAATTTCTGAGCTCAAGCTAGTGTCATTTGATGTGACATACACTTTCCCATTTAAAAAAAGACTTGAATGCAAAATGGCGGGTTTCGAGATGGCGGCCATGAATGACATACACTCCAAAAGTTGCAGCCCCTCATCAACCCTCTTTTCCCATCATCACTTTTTACTTTTCCCGTCGATTTTAAAACTTATGCAGGTGTCCAAGACTTTTGACCTACCCTATATATATAGGCGGAAAGCATCGTCCTTTAGAAATACATAGATATCAAAAATATCTTTCTAGGTTAATTAGGGTCTGAGTTATTGAGGTTTAAATTGAGTCACATTAAGGAGCGACCAGAATATGACTATTTCCACCATTAGGCGGCTCAATGGCCGTAACTCTGTAATGATACATTTCCCGACATATGGTCATATGAACGATTTTGCTTGTCTACCCATAAGGAATCCATCTCTGAAATTTTGCAGTACCTTTTTGTTACACCCTGTATATATGTGTCTTGGTGCAACAATAAGTTCCCAAGAATATAGATTAATTCATTTTTGATTTTAATCTACACAACAAATGCTTTTTATGAAAGCAAGGAGCCTGCGAGTTAAAGATGGTTAAAGACCGTAAATAAAATTGAAGATCTGAATTGCAGAACATCCGAAGTCCACCGGAGTACTTTTTTGTTTTTAGAAGAAAGACAAGAAGATTATACTTGGAATGCTATTCTGTTTAGCTGAAATTATTTTGATTTTTTTAAAAAAAGTTTTGACTTGGACTTACGTATTATGCAAGTGAATAGCTCTGAAACATAGATGCTAACATAAAAAACAGAAAACGAAAAATACGAAGAAAAAGAGTGGTCTTGGGATGTTTTGTAATTCAGGTTTTCAATTCAAACTTCAAATGGAACTGGGGTAACTCGCAGACAATGGCTGACTTAACACCTTGATAATAGCGGGTGTAATGGCTGGTTTGAGTACACAATTGATATGGTCTCTGTAGCTAAGTAGACTCCCACCCTTCCCCCTCAACATTGGATACGGAAATGAAAAACTTATTTAGAATTTGATTGTTGATTCCGGTATATTTCAAGCATCACTTCTCGGAATCTGGGCCTGTGATATGTCGATATATCGCTATCATCGATATCTATATTATCATATATCAACATTCGATATCGCAAATATATGGACATGAATATAATCATTCTAAATTTTCGATATCGATATTCGGGGAGTGGGGATGCGAGGTATAAAGGTCCCCTAAGACTTGCGATGGATGAAGAAATTAAACTTACTTTTTGCAAGATTGTTTTCTAATCATAATATCTTTATTACCAAACATTGCAATGTAAATACATCCACTTGCAAATTTGCAATATTATATGATGTAATTTCTTAGGCGCTAGAACTTTTTTGTTCCCTGAATAAAGAAACAAAAAATCACGTGGAAAAGCAAGTACTTCGAACTTTGAACTAGAATTTACCGTATGAAAGTTTTTCGTTTCTCTTCCTTGGAGATTTCCATCCCTTTTGGCCTTTGGGACCGCTAATTGACAAAAGGTGCACACATGATCGCTATATGCATTTATGCTCTGAGGGAGAGTCAGAGATTTAGAAAAGGAAACGACTTTTTAATAATAATAATAATAATAATAATAATAATAATAATAATAATAATAATTATTATTATTATTATTATTATTATTATTATTATTATTATAACAATGGGGTTTACAACTAGGGTCTTGTCTCTTTATCTTGCATGGGAAGGCCGCAAGTCTGCTACGCCACTGGTGTCCCCTATTCTGTGTTTGTCTTTTTCGTTTCGTGTAGATATTTGTTTTTGTGCTGTTAGGCTTTTATATGAAACTTTTATATTATGTAACTTTTTCTTTTTATGAGTTTCTTTTTTGGGTGGGGCGGGGAGAAAGAGAGAAATGCTTTCTTCTGATATCTGTTTCTTACCATTCATCTTGTTTGAACTGCTTAAGTAAGTCATTTTGTAACTTTTGATGTCATCCTACTCCATCACAATAATAAAATTGTCATTCTTAACAATTTGTTTTATTCCCTTATTTGCAGTTTGCCACACTGATATATTTATGACAAAATTGAGGTTTTGTCCAACGCCTTTCGAATTCGCAACCAACCCAACCGCCGAGCTTTTTGGGTTGCCTGTATTGCAGGGAAAGGAGAATTGCAGGTGGTAATGCACTTTTGGAGTCGTGTATACATCGCATATATATATATATATACCGTCCCCCAATGTTGAAGACAAATTTGCGCCACTGCTGATACCCACGCTACAAAGCGCAATTTTTCGTCTTTCAAGTTGGAATTTTCGAAGTAGAAGCACGAGAGACTAAATTAGTTGTATATATTTTGGCGGCATAAAATTTCAAAATAGCGGGTATCCATGCTACAAGGTGCAATTTTCGGACTTTTTAAGTTGATATTTTGAGGGTAGAAGCACAAGACATTCTAAATTTGCTGTATAGATTTTTTCGGCGATACAATATAAAATTTCAAAATGGCGCCTTTTCAAAACAGCAGTGAATAGAAAGTTGTTGCAAGTTGTGACAATGACACTCATGAAATATAAATCATATTTTAACATTTTTACCCCAAAGAGATTGACATATTTCGAAAAAACCCAATTAAACCCGAAAAAAACCAATAAAACCCGAAAATACCCACATGGGCCCAGGTGGGTTGGGTTTTTTCAAAAATACCCGGTTTTTTTCAAACCCTGGCTGTAACAGAGATGAGCATTCCCCAAAAATTAGCTACCCATAGCAATAGGTTCAAGAAATATAAGGGGTGGAAGTTCGGGAAACAGCAAGTTTGGACAAGGGGGAAAAGTGCAAATTCCGCAACAAAAAAAAGGGGGGACACGGGAAAATACAATGCTGACAAGTGATGTATAGAAAGAGACTTGCCACAATAGGGAACAAATGGAGGCCACCAGTGGGGTTAACAGTGTTGTCAATTGCAATAAAAAGTACATGTTTTGCAAAGAGCACTATATGAAGTGAGTGCAATATTCAGTGTCATGTAGAACATAAGATATGACGTGTATAATCAGTAGTACAATCTAACAAAAGAAAATAGAAAAAACAGAAGTACGAAAAATACGGAAAAGACGGAGTTGGCCATAATGCGCCACATTTGATCACGAGCTGTACATATTAGAATGAACAAAACAAGAAGTACCGACTATGCAGGAAACCGACGTACCTAGAGTCGAAAAGAAAAACGAGTTCCAAAGTTGGCAGCACTGGCTATGAACATCCAGACAAGTCTAATATAGTTAGGCCACTCGCTTCACAAAAAGAAAATTCCGGCAACAGGCATCACTCGGAATGCATCAATGCTAGAGTTATTGAGGCAATTCCAAGTCGGGGAACATGAAATGGTTGGGTTGAGCCAACAACCTAAAATAGAAGTAAACATTATGTCATGGTTGGGTCGTATGTGGGAATATACAGGGTGTCCCACCAAACTTTGTGACCTGAAAGATTTGAGAAACGAGCAAAAATGTGACGGATCCAGTTGTGCAGGAATGTACCAATGTCAGGGGGTGATAAAAGTCTGTGAGAAGCAAGTGCCCCCAGGATCCCCATCACAGGGTCCCAGGAGCCAACTTCATGGAATGTGCAACAATACATATAGGAAACATTTGCTATATGAAGCATGTTTTTCAAAATGGCCGCCACAAATATATGTTGTGTCTTAACATGGCATCAAACATTGTGATCTCAAATTGCTGCGAAGCGAAAAGAGATGTTGTAAATCCAATTGCACAGGAATGTACTCATGTCGAGGGCCAAGAAAACTTTGTAAGAAGAAAGTTCCCAAGGTCCCCATCATAAGGCTCCAGGGGTCAACCGCAACATTGCAAATGGGAATAGGGGGAGGATGATATTTCTTTGGATAGATACAACACCGCCTATAAGAAACATTTGCCATATGAAGCACGGGTTTCAAAATGGCCGCCAAAAATGCACGTTGTTCTTGTCACCGAGCAGATATTTTTGGCGGCCATTTTGAAATTCCATATAGTAAATATTTCTGATATGCGTTGTTGCATATTCCGTGATTTATCGAAAGAAATATAACTCGACCGATGGTGCTATTTGAAATTTTGAAGTTGGCCCCTGGAACCCTATGATGGGGGACTTGGGGGCACTTGCGTCTGACAGACGTTTCTCGCCCGCTGACATGGGGATATTCCTGCACAACTGGATGTGTCACATTTTTTCGCTTTGAAACTATTTCAGTCGCAGAGTTAGGTGGGACACTCTGGATATATTATATAGACGGTGATAGTTCTGCAGACAGCAACACACAGCCAGAGTTGGCGTGGGTCAATGAAAACTTGACCCACGACCCACCACCCACCGTGACCCACCATCCACCATGACCCACTCTGACCCACCACCCAGCATGACCCACGACCCACCGTGACCCACTCTGACCCACCACCCAGCATGACCCACGACCCACCGTGACCCACTCTGACCCACCATCCACCATGAACCACTCTACTCCACTTTGACCTACTCTGACTCACCAAAATCCATCGTCATCAAGTCTGAACACGATCCACGGCCTCTTCTGAACTGACTAAAGGGTTTACACTTGTAATAAAACAAGACTGTGAAAATTGTCACTAATCGTAGTTCGAATTTCTAGTTAATCGCTCAAGCACCACTCTGTTAAAATAACGGTGGATCTGACCTTTACGATATAAAATGGTAAACTGTTTGTCAGTGAGGAAATTGAAACAGTTCGAAGTGGGGAGAAATTAGTGTATGAATAAAATATACTTGTACTAAGACAGTATTCTTGCAAGTGTTAATTTCTGAACGCATTCCAAAAGGAACTTCTATTCGCAGGAAAATACTCCTGTACAATATGGAAAAGTATATGGTTTCTCAGTTCACAGTATTTTTCTCACAAAAAACTTGAAAAATCAGTTGTTCATAGGGTATAAAGGTGCTCAGGTACCCTATGTGAGAGCATCTCCATAAAGTATGCTCATAATTGTAATTTGTGTAATCACTAAAACACCACGTTAAATTGAAGTTACAAATATGCATAATTGCAATTATTATGAATATTTATTTAAAAGTAGTTTACCTAAAGCAAAGAAGAGACTTACTAAAAAGTAGGTACAAAGTTGAATAACATAAATAAGCCATTAGTAATACAAGTATACATTTTCCGAAACTCGTAATTTTCCACCTTAAAACAAATCTGAAATCGGATTTATTTCCTATTGGTAACTTTTTGGCGGTAAATCATCCGCAATGGAATGAAGTCCATCCTTCAGCCAAGAAATAACTAGCTCGTCTACTTTGAGCTTGTCTAGCGGTGGGCCATTAACATTGATGAGCAACAAGTTAGACAATGTTTGAGTACTTAATCTATTTCTAATATCACTCATCTGTAAATTCATAAGGGAAAATCCCCGTTCGCACTCTGTAGTGGAAATTGATAATTTTTCTACCCGATTTCTGCAACTTCTCATCGACAATCTACTTGTTAGACTTAAGTCTGATAACGATTTATCTTGGTCAGGTTTGAAATACTCAGCAAGAAGTATCATCTCTATCACCGTACATCTTTTCCATATCGACCATGTCAGTTGGCAATGTCGACTCATGTAGAACAGAAACTTCATCTACCACGCCTTTGATAGGGAATCTTGTGAATGAATTATCAATTAAAGCCTGATAAACTTATGATTTCTTATTTGTTTATAAATTTAATTTTTGTACCATTAAGGTTGGTAATTTTTGATACCATTACCAAGTTCCCTCCCTCGTCTAGAAAGCGAAAGGGACGAGGTTTCTGGAAAGTATTCAGAGGTGAATGGGAATTTCCCTCCTTCTTCAACTTCAATTACCACACTGCTGCTTGCCATGTGCCAAATTACGATGAATTTCAATTAAATTATCATAGTATAGTTATTTCCTTGTTGAATTATCAATGCTTTTCAGTGGAAAAAAGGATGAAATTTGAAAGTTCCAAATCAAAGTAAGTAGACCAACGTAAACGAAAAAAAAAAAAGTAAAATTTTCCATACAATTATGCGTACAATCCAAACTTCAAATTTCCCTGTAATTAAGCTTACAGTACAAATTTTATGCCTATTTTTCTCACAATTTTATGGGTTGATTGCCCTGTGCTGTGGGCGCTCCATATAATAAACATAAGCTTCAGAAATTATAATAGCAGAAAGTAATGGATATATGAAGCCAAGCACTGTCTTTTTTGTTTCTGATTTTTTCTTAAATAACATCGATCGTTTTCGATCATTTTTACAAACCAACTCACTAAAAATTTTCCATATATAGAAAGTGCCCCCCCCCCCCACATAAAGGAGAATTTTTAAAAATGCTAGGACACATTATGTTTATTTTCAATAAAGAGAGAATACACTGAATTTCAGCTCCGTAAGTTTAACGGCTTGCGAGATATTAATTTTTTTCGCAAAAATTCGGATCCTCACTACCTCCTTAGGATGTTATGCATTATAATAAAAGCAATATAACAACCCAATTTGGATTAAGGCCTAACTATATACCAAAAATAATTTCATTTGACTTTGCAATTTGACAGTGATGATCAGGTGCACATAGTTACATTCAATTTTTTTTATAAATAATTTATATATTACAGTGATTCAAAAATGTATTTTTTCCAGTAGTTAGCTCTAAAAACCCACAGGTCTCTAAAGCCAAGTTGTAGTGTAAGTATTATTGCTATTATTACTATTAAAAATATCACTATGCAAAAGTGCCTGAAGTGCTTTTTTCACTTGGTTAGATATACTCACCTCAGGTAAGAAGATAGAAACAAAGTAGATATGGGGCATCTAGTAAACACTCATGAATATTCATGACTGTGTACTTTTCTGACATGGTAGCAGTTGCTAATACACAGTCGGTTGACAGTTTGAAGAATGGATACACCCTTTTTTCCGCATATTAATGACACAGAAGAAATACGATAATGTATGCAGGTGCGGCCGGAGGTTGTATAGAGAACATGACATATAATAAATGTTTTCCGGTAAAAAAAAAAAAATGTTAATTGGACAAGCAGAATACGGAAAAACCTTTCGGAAATAAAATATGCAGATCACACACGTAGAACAATCTAATATATTAATATGCATGACATGTAACGCGGCAGCTGATGTTGGACGTCGGAATGAGTGAAAGAAAGTACTGGAAACTTCGAGATCTTTTTTTTTTTTTTTTAATTTATTATCGTTGGAATAGGGGAAAGAACACTCTCGAAACTTCTGGAAAGATTGAAGGGTATAAAAACAACGATTAATTTGCATGATTCGTACAACGTATAAGAGATAAAAGAACGCAAGTATACTGTTGGAAGAAGATATTTTACTACTAGGAGAGACGGGAAGATTGGTAAGTACTAACGTTGTAGTTTTCTTGTATTATATTTGTTAATTTTTATATGAGAAAGCGACATTGGAAAATGAAATACATGTAAAACATATTGTAATCGTTGGGAGTATAAGGGGAAAGGAAGTGTTTGTTTTAATCGGAAATTGATTGCGGATTTTCCGGCATTGAATACCATATGATTCGGTGTACTTTATGGAATTATAACTTAACTAAGATATAGTGTAATGTAATATGGAGGGTACAGGGAATCAACATTTTTCATTGCACCGGGACTCGAATTAGTATTTTCCCACGTGGAGAACCGTACGCTAAATATTTTGCTTGCAGTGCGAACTTATACATAGCTATGAATTGTGTAAGCCATAACAGGTATATATAAATTATATTGTAAAGAAAGTTAGCAGAATGCGCCGACCATAAAAGTACATCGGCCCGATGGTCTGTGTTACTAGGGTAAGTTTCATCTCCCCCAAATCTTTTATTGCTCGCTACGCTGCTGTATGTATGTGTTTCAAATATAAATGACCCTCACCGTTACATTCATGTGATCCCAGTTCTCATTCTTGATATCTGAGCATTTGAGATTAAGAAATAAAAGCTTATAACTTATTCTGAGATATTATAAATTTCACCTTGAAGCTATAAGTTTCTAAAAACAAAGATAGTTAAACTCAAATTTACAGTTCCATGGTATAACTGGGTAAAATTTAGAGTTATGTTTTTGTATAACAAACGGTTCTGCGAATTTGACTTTTTTTTTTAAATAACCGGTTATAGCGAACCGGCTGAACAGCACAACTGTTTATAACCAGTTAGAAATCGCATTATTTATAATTTTTTTCAGTATCACCTCATTGTTACATTTGTTATATTTTGTACCTATTTGTCACTAAATGTATTATTAGGAGCATTACTTCCACTGTTCCATCTAATTACAGTACGCGTTTAAACCAGGATAGTATAACAGGTGTAGCATAAATTCTGAATTCCTTGTTGTTACGTTTCGTTTGTTCTTAAGATTGTTTTATTTCTGTCGTGGGTTGTAGTTTCCATTACACTTGTATCGGTAATCCTTTTTCTATCGTATCCTTTGTTTAAAAATGAATAAAAAATAGAAAAAAAACATCAATGATAGCCCTGGTCCGGTTTCATTTTTTGATACCAGCCTGAAGGTTGTTCTGACAAGGGAACCTTCCGAAATGATAGTTGCAGTGAAAGATGTCGCCTATGCCAATTGAAAGAGCTGTAACAGAGATGAGCATTCCCCAAAAATAGCTACCCATAGCAATAGGTCCAAGAAATATAAGGGGTGGAAGTTCGGGAAACAGCAAGGTTGGACAAGGGGGAAAAGTGCAAATTCCGCAAAAAAAAGGGGGGGCACGGCAAAATACAATGCTGACAAGTGATGTATAGAAAGAGATTTGCCACAACAGGGAACAAATGAAGGCCACCAGTAAGGTTAACAGTGTTGTCAACTCAGTGTTGGGTAAGTTACTTGTAAAAATGTAACGCGTTACAAGTTACTTTACTTTCTCTTAAAATGTAACGCGTTAGTAACGCGTTACTTGCCCCAAAAAAGTAACTGTTACTTTACTTCGAAAGTAACGCGTTACTAACGCGTTACTAACGCGTTACTTTTAGGTCCGAAACTTTAAAAATGTGAAAAAAATTTGACTTCAATTTTCTGTACTACCATTACTACTGCTATTATTATTATTATTATTATTATTATTATTATTATTATTATTATTATTATTATTATTATTATTATTATTATTATTATTATTATTATTATTGCACGTTATGAGTCGCTTTATGTAAGTGCAAGGACAAATTTTTACTTGATATATGAACATTTTCATATAATGTAACATTGATAAAATGCCATACTGCGTTACTCATAGGGAAGACACGAGCGAGTTCGAGCGAGTTTTCTTTGACACTCGATTCGACTAGAAACAGACATCTTTGAGCTCGACCTAAGAACTCCACTCCAAAAACTTCCTCCAACTCGACTCGAATTGGAGTCGAGTTCCGCGTCGACTCGAGCCAAATCCAGTGTGTAGTTTCGAGTACATTCTTCAAGTATATTACATAGACAGTATAACTATTATCAATTACACTACTACTACTACTACTACTACATATATTATTATTATTATTATTATTATTATTATTATTATTATTATTATTATTATTATTAATTATAACAACACTGTATATAAAAAGAAAGATAGGCGGTTTGTATTTGAATACTAAAAAACTAGTTGATTGCCAACCTCGGTAGTCGTGAGGTCTAGGACACAAGGATATTGTTCACGAGCTTCTGAATTTGGGTTGAGGGTCTCGGTTGAGTATTCTGCCTCGAGCCAACTGTTAAAAGTTATAGGGCACTGGCCAAATGTCTTCAAAACTCCTCGGTCCGGGTTTAGAATTGTCAACGACTCGAGCAGCTTAGTTCACAGTTCATTCACTATCGAACGGAACCGAGAAGTGAGCCGAGCCAACAGCTTACCCAACCGAATCGGCTAGAGCTCTCGGCTCAGTTGAGCCGAACCGAGCAAATGGCTCATCCCTACGAAGCCAGCTCGAGCAGATGGTTCACCCCAAGTGAGCCGGCTTGAGCCATCTTCTCAGTTGAGCCGAGCCGAGCTGAGCTTGTTATAAAAAAATATCGTATGGTCTCGTTATCGAGACGAGACGAGATGCGAGCAGTGTCCCCTCTCGTGAACAACACTCAAAGTATTCCATGGCTTTCGTTTTTCAGTGTAATCAGACCACGATTTCACGACGACTTAAAATGAACGAGCCATTTATCAAACTCGACTGGACACGAAACTCGACGCGAAAAACTGAATCGGCTCGAAACTCAACTTGAATTCGAGTCGAGTCGAGTTTTAGCTTGACTCGTGTTCATCCCTATGCGTTAGAAAAAATGGTTGCTTATTATTATTCTGCTAAACTAATTGTATAATAATAACAATGTTGTTATGTAAAATTAAAAATAAAGAATATAGAGAAACATTACACTACTCCATAATCAATGGGACTCTAAGATGAGCAAACTGATCTTAAAGAACTCCAATATTACATACCATCAGCAAACAATTTTCTAGTAATAAAGTAGGCCTGCTCATCAAAACACAGTTTATTCATATTAACCCCTTACTGTAAATCGTTAAATTGTTGTTGATAAATATTTTCCGCCGGGGCACTTCAGACACTTTACTTTTAAGTTCTGTCCACCATCATCCACAGCTCTTAAGAAAAAAGTATTCTTTCAAGTGTTCGAACGGTAAAATATTTTCGTTCTCCATCTTTATAAAAACAACACCAATCAAAGTAAAATAGACTACCGGTATCATTGCACTTCTAGTTCACTCACTGAATGTATTGATTTGGAGCTGTCGAAATCTACGACAAAATCTTTCAGGTGCTTGCAGTCAGAACACGTGATTTCCCTAAGGCTGTTCTCATCTTCAAAAAACAGCAAGTGGCACTACGAGCTTATCTGTTTCTCTGTGACTGTCGGTAACTGACATACGTAGTCCATGCTCGATTGTTTCATTCTGAGAAAATCACCTACAGGAAAGAAACATTTGTTTCCAAAACAAATATACGTATATATTGTAGTTACTCATTCGAAATGTAACGCGAAAAAAGTAACGCAAACTAGGTACGTTACTTAAAAATTTGTAACGCGTTACCGTTACAGTTACTTTGGAAAAAATGTAACGCGTTACTAAGAAACGTTACTTAAAAAGTAACGCGTTACAAGTAACGCGTTACTTGCGTTACGTTACTTCCCAACACTGTGTCAACTGCAATAAAAAATACATGTCTTGCAAAGAGCACTATATGAAGTGAGTGCAATATTCAGTGTCATGTAGAACATAAGATACGACGTGTATAATCAGTGGTGCAATCTAACAAAAGAAAATAGAAAAAACAGAAGTACGAAAAATACGGAAAAGACGGAGTTGGCCATAATGCGCCACATTTGATCACGAGCTGTGCATATTAGAATGAACAAAACAAGAAAGCACCAACTATGCAGGAAACCGACGTACCTAGAGTCGAAAAGAAAAACGAGTCCCAAAGTTGGCAGCACTGGCCATGAAAATCCAGACAATTCTAATATAGTTAGGCCACTCGCTTCACAAAAAGAAAATTCCGGAAAGAAGCATTAGCCTTCGCATCATTTGTACATGCTCGTCCACATTGTACGTGCAATTGTTCGATGAGACAATGGTCCAAACAGAAGATACATTTGCAGTGAGCACATCGGAATACTCCCAATCCATCACACATGGTGCAATCCGCGACATAAGACGTGCAACATGAGCATATGAGTTTATTGTGAAATGACAAAGTCTTTTGCCCCAAAATAAGTGTGCACGGGAGGAGGTCGAGGTTTGTCCTGGCGTGATCCGTTTCACTTAGACATTATGTTCATTCCCTGTGCTGTTAGGCGTAGTTTCACAATAAACTTACATCCTCATGTTGCAGGTTTTTTGCCGCGGATTGTACAGCGGTGGACACTTCTAAATGGTACACCTTAGCCGTAAATATCCATATGTCTGTACCATTTAGAAGTGTCCACCGCTGTACAATGATCGCCTGTGAATGTCTCGAAAGAGTACTGTAGAGGTGTCGGAACTTTTGTAGGTCTTTCTATTACATATCCACACTTGTAGAAAGCAACAAAGGCTTGATCTGCTGTGTGCAGAGATGGAGTGGGTCAGTGGGTCGGTGGGTCAGTGGGTCAAGTGGGTCAAGTTTTCTCAGTGGGTCGTGGGTCAACATCATGTGACCCACTGTGACCCACCACCCACCATGACCCACTTTAACCCACCACCCACCGTGACCCACTGCGACCCACCACCCACCATGACCCACTGTGACCCACCACCCACCGAAACCCACTGCGACCCACCACCCACTGTGACCCACCACCCACTGCGACCCACCGACTCAGTATGATCTACCGACCCTCTCTGCTCACTGCATTGTAGAGAGTATCTTCTGAAGACTGGTAAATTTGTCTCCGTTTTACTTTCAAGATCATTTCCCTTTCTTTTCCAATTGTTTAGTACTGAATATGTACAAACGTCTCCATTTTTGACCTTGAAAGTACTTACATTCTAGGTACTCTATGTACATACTGTCGTTGAAGTAATGAATATTGTAATTACTCTAAGTACTCTCGTTGAAGTAATAAATTGAAGTAAAAAGGTTCAATTGTAATTGAACTTGAATTATTACGGCTTTTTACCGGTACTTTAGGTACAATTACTGACATGTAATCATGATGTACCGGACTGTAGTCTCATTACTTCAGTGTTGCTTTTTTTGCGTACGTAATAATGACCTACATATTTTTTGTCCACTTGTTTTTTATATGCGTTCCTTTGTAGAGCATGTTAAAGTGACAGGATGAATTATTTTTTTGATAAAGTTTTAAATATGAAATTGAACGAAACGGTCGGCTGTGCTTGTACTTCATGTTGATTAATTATTTCTTGTGTACTTTGTAACATTTTGAATGTCTAAACAGAGCTCGCCCATATATAATGATCTTTGCATTTGGTCTTTATAAAGTGATAAGTTGAATGCATTTGTAATGAGGGTGTGAGATAGAATGAATCGGCAGACTGTAGTGCTTTGAATTATAGTGACAAATTTAAATAAAACAACGTTAGTTACTGAAAATAAATTGTTTTGGGTTTAAATGAGAAAATAATGTTAATTTAGTTCTGGGTATAGTGGACATTTTAATATAAAGGAAGTAATTAATAATGTAAAGAATTCACGCATGGTTCTTGAAGTGTATAATTAATGTCAACCGTTTGATTTTAAAAGACTTTTTGAAACGGAAACGCAATCCTTTAAAGATTAATTATTTGGGTAAACAACAGGTAAACAAACTGAAACGTGACAGGTTCAGGACGCGACAGGAAAATAAATTCAGAACGAAACATGGAACGCGACAAGGGTTCTTTAAGAAAAGAGACCGTCATCTGTTTTAACATAAGTGCCCGCAGGGAAGGTTGGGCGACACGGAGGATGTAATATATGAGTCACGGAAAGTGAGAGTAATAAAATGGTTCTAGAATTTCGTGGAACCTTCTGGATTTATTTTCGTTGCTATATAAACTTTGATGCAAATCCAGTGGTTACATTTGAAGAAATAAAAGTGCACGATGCGTTTGAGTTGGTGGAAGTTAACAGAGAAGAAGAGTTTATCTGTAAGTACTGGCTTTGTGTTTCTTTTCTTGTTTTATGTTTATGTTTTTCTTTTTTCATATGAAAAGGAACATTGGAAATGAAATACATGTAAAACACTTGTAATTTTTGGGAGTATAAGGGGGGGACGGAAGTGTTTGTTTTTATCGGGAATTGATTGCGGATTTTAAGGCATTGAAAACCATATGACTCGGTGTACTTTTATGGAATTATAAATTAACTAATGTATAGTGTAATGTAATATAAAGGCTACAGGGATTTAATATTGGTCATTGCACTTGGATTCGAACCAAGATTTTCTTACGCGGAAAACCGTACGCTAAATCTTTTGCTCGATGGAGTTTTTACTTATATGGCACTAAAATTGAACACAACCTGTGACCTTGCCGGGAATCGATTCAGGATCTTCCGCGCCGAAAGTCAAATACAATATAGTATTAATTGTTTATTATTTTTGTGTATGGTTTCAACATTTACAGTAGGGGAAAGTAACTGGGTAACCTACATCTGCATTGAATTTTATCTTTAGTAATATTGAACTGAACATAAGTTTGAATTTTGGTGACGAATAATATTTTTATGTTTGTTAGCATATGTCAGTGGTTCCCAACCTTTTTCATTTTGAGGCGCACCTGGAAAAAATGTTAACTTTGTGAGATGCAGGAGCTGAATAAAGCTTGGTATGTGATATGTTTTAATTGTGATACTTTTGTAATCAATTTATGAGAAAATTTGGATTTTTTCTTATCGTTCCTTGAAGGTACAAATAATCGTATTTGATTTGGAGTTTAGTGTCCCTTTTCATAGTTATGTGGGACATGGACCTACTGATGAACGTGGACCCCGAAGCAGATTGCCTCTCGCCGGAATCGAACTCGAGTCTCCCATACCAGAGGCGCATACGCTAACCACGTAGACATAAAGAAGATTTATTCGTGTTTAAAATCGTTACGTGAACTAAAATATGGTATATAGTTAATTTTTTTGATAAGCTTCGTGTTTTACATTATATATTTACCTTGTGATTTACAGCGGTCGTAAACTAATAGTTAGGAGTTTTGTGTTGTAAATGGAAGGAGAGTATTTGAAAATGTTATTTTGCTCAAAGTCACGTCTCAGTTTCATTAATTGAATGCCGGACAAGCGCCTTTTGTATGTATAGAGCATATGTTTTTTTACTTTAACGCCTTAGGGTTACACTTTCTGGCTATGAAAGATGCGAAACTAGTTCAAAAAGTAAAACGATTACTATGATTTATATGAAAGAAGCACCGTGAATCAAACTTGGACCTACGTGTACGAAAACCGCCCATGCTAACCATTAATTTATCGGAATATATTAAACAGTATGGAGAACAAGAAATAGTAACAAGAATGTAATTTTACGTGCGTATGTGACATACAGGCTGGGACGTTTTTATATTAACATTATCAGTGAGATCATTTTGTTTCGCTAGTATTATATCTGATTTAAGGGTAAAGTAGACGGGTGAAAGTGAATACTTATAAGTAATTTATGAAGGGAAGAAATAATAGTGGTAGAGGGAAACAGACATAATGTTTCTTCGGATGAAAGGAAGACATTTCGTATGAGACATAACCATACTATTTTATTGAGGCATTAGGTCATAGATTTTTAGATCAAGAATTTTAGATGGGGATAATGTAAAAGTAATTGTAATATGATACGGTATTTGTTAACGAAGAATCCTCTTCATTGAAATTCTGTGTATGAAATTAGTACACAGTACTAATACTGCCTACTGTAGTGGCTAAAATGAACCGAGAATAATAAGTTGTCTAATATTAATCACGTTGATTGCATGGTTTAAATGCACTTTTTAAATATAGAAAACACTTGTTTCTCGCCGAGCGACTTTGTATGAGAAGTGACTAGTAAGAGGAGATATATATGTAATAACAGGTAGTGTACGTCAGGGACAACTTGTAGTCATCTAAACAAGGTAGGTAGCGACACTTTTTGTTACGGAATATAAGAGATAAGCGTTTATTCGGCAGCGCAGGTAACGGCATCTAATAGTGTGATTAATGTACTTATTATTAGAATTAGCCTTATATGCTGATTATAGTATTTAAGTTTATGGCAAGATTTACTAGCTTTGAAATTCTGTAGGTCGTCCGCAAATTTCCTGTACACTAGCGCCATGTTTGCCGTCAGATACGAGGCAGCTCAGATAATAACAACTATTGGCTTAACCGACCTATTAGGAATTATCGTGACTGAGTTACTGAGACGCCTTGCTGTTACAATAAGGATAGTAGTTTTAATTCGGTAACAATATCTATTGTATAAAAGCTGCCAGTTATGCAGGCAGGGCATATAGTGAAGTCTATTAATGTGATATACAGACTGAGACATGCTGTTCATTATTAGGATAAGAACATGGTGCACCGTGGTAAATAGAAAAACTGTTTAGAATTTCTACGACATACTTGACATATTTTCCATTATCATCAGGGTAACAGTGTTTCCAACTTAGCATAAAGTTTTATCATTTTTATGAAACGGAAAGTTATTTTGATGATTGAAATTAATTGTGAAAAAATAAATATATACGTTACTTAAGTATGTGAAAAGACACAAATTGCTTTGAAATCGCTTATAGAGCAGTTGCAACGGTGTTATGAGAGTAGATAATTTAAATAACATGTACCAGTAAGGGAAGTGATGAGTTGCACCTTAAAATCCTTGAATATTAGAATACACTTGGAGTTCGCAACAACTATGGCATACAGAATTTAGCTTACAAAAGATAGATTGATGTTTTATACATATATGTGTCTATCTATCCTCTGTGGAGACATTTTCTAAAGCGCGACTGTACAATAAAATCTTCAAGTTTTATTCTTACGTTCATGATTTGTGGGACATTTGAGAATTAAAACAAACAGTTGAGGAGCACACGCCATCACAAAAACCATTTGATGTATCCTAGTATAGAAGCAGGGGTTCCACGTACTAGGGTTGAGTGCTCTACTATTTAGCCAACACAGCCTCTTTAATTGATCGAAGAAATCGATCCCCTCTTTTCCGTTATTTTTCTTTTGAAAGAGGCATAGCAATAATTCTGCTTGCACAATTTTGGAGGGCACTAAATTAAAAATACCGATAGGAGGCATTGTTGGATATACCTTTTTCCTCCAATATAATTTTTGAACACATATATAATACATGATTATACTAAAAAAGCTTCAGATATTCGACTTAATTCACTATATTTTCTATTATTTCAGTTGCATATTTCACACTTATTTTTTTTCTATAATTCTCGTATGAGCGTTGTCCATTGCAATTACAAATGACTAGATTTTCATACATAGGTAATAATAACATTGCAAACGTGGAATAAAAGCAAGGATAGAAATGGCAAAAGAACCCTTTAGGAGGAAGTTTATTCTGTGCTTCCGTGAATAAAGAGAAATGATTCGTGTGGTATGAAAACAAGTACGTGAAAGAGAGTAAAAGGTTGAAACTATGGGTGTGGAGAAAAATGAAGAGAATTAGGTCGCGAACCAGGCAGTTTCAGAGAAGAAACTGTATAATAAGAGACTGTATAATGCCAGGGAAAACAGAATGTCATACGCTATATCGTTGCGAAAGTTGACGAGAACAATATGATAAGTTACGGGAAAGAAAATCTTAAGAGAAACGTAGTGAGATGAAAACGTTTATAGTGTGAGATAATTTAAAATGGCGCACAATGTTATCAATTATAACTCGTCCATAATATATTTGTTTAGAGAAATGGAAAGCATTGGTGAACGTTTCGTTATTGACGACATTCTTTCTTACTTCTTACCATCTTCATGTAAATTGACATATTATACGTAGAATATATAAGATCTTTTTACTTTCTCATTCTTTATTCTTCCGTCTTCTTTAATCTCTACTAATTATGTGTCACTGTGTGAATCTGATATTGAAGATTACGTTCCCTTCTCTGTCTCCGTCTTTCCCAGTTACGTTGATATTCGATGTTTTATTGCGTATCTTGCAAATGTCCTGTCCTGGAATTCCTTTGGAAGCTAATTGCTTCAGTTCTATGCATTGTACCTCTTTCTTCACATACTCTTTAATTCTTATGCTTACATATTCGTTTGTTTTCTGATTAAAAGCTTGTTGTAGAACAGTTTCGTTTCTTATTAGATAATTCTATTACAATGATTGATTACCTCACTTTATTTTTCCTTGCTCTTTAGCATATCATGAGCATATGAATAGCATTTTAATTGTCTTGTATACCTTTTATTAGGAATATTATTGCTACTATATATATTCTCTTCATGATTACATTTCTATGGTTGATCTTTATAACTTTTTAATATATCTTCTTTAAATTTGACTGCTATGTTTTTCTTTCAACACTATTTTTATGGTAATCTTATAAAATATATGAATTGAAAATAAGAATAGTATATTCTTGTGCAATAATTGTTAGAAAAAAATATTACATTAATATATTTTTAGGAGATACATTTATTCATAGAAATGTATCTATATGCTTAAAATGTTTTACTGTTATAGCTCAAAATTGTATTTATTACTACATCTAACATTAATATTGCTACTATTACTACTATTATCTGAATTATGAAAAGTGTATTACCGAAATATGTGATTGAGTAATTACTACAAAGGTAATTGTGTTTGGAGTAATCCATATAACATGCTGAAATAAGTCATAATTTAAACAATGAACTAAATAAGGCGATAAACTTGTTTGTTAGTCTACTACACACTACAAAGACCAAGAAAATGACTTAAATATTATTTAAGCGTAAACAATAATTCAATAAAATAAAGCTCAGAAATTAAGATAATGTTTTACTTATATCGGGTGTTGCAAAATAAGTGTTACAACTCTTGGGAGGTGAATCCTGCCACTGAGACAAGAAAAAAAGTTCTCTTCAACTTTCGGCTATCGGACATAGTTTCAGATCTACAAGGTGCCGAAAGCGTGGGAAAATGACTTTCGGACGTCAATAGTTCGGAAACTATCCAACGTAAAGAAGGCGGGTTAAAAATTCACTGAAGAAGTCATACCTACTGTATTGAATTTTGCATGTTTCACAATCCTACCATGCACGCGCAAGGGATTCCCCAAAGGAACGTAGGGAGTCCCGGATAATCTTTAAATGAAAGTTGGTTTAAATGGATATGAATTGATAGGGTTTCTACCAGGTAACAATAATTCGTTTGTATTAAGTCGATATCTGGAACAAATACAAAATGGCGGACACTTTCATGCCCGTTGTGTGTGGTTGCATAATCGCCAGGTACGGATGCTGGCCAACAGTGAAGTTCTGAGTATTAAGTATACCGAATTTGTACTCAAATGCTCTAGAAAGACATCTGGAGTGTCGGTAGAGCACAACAGATGGAGCAGGGTGATTCACATGTGTGAAAACCCGTAACGAAAAATGCCCAGAAATGCACTCATACTCAGTAAACGTGAGTTCAAAGCGTCGGAAATGTAAGGATTAGCGTCAAGACCATGAAAGTCAATTCACCAATAATATTCCCTCAAATCGACGCAATATGATGTGCACGGTTGCATACCAATAAGGATGCAACAACTGAGGCCAAGTTGAAATTGTGCAAGGAAACTCACTAAGAAACTGGGTAAACTAAATGAATGTCTCTAGTGGGACCACATGATCGATATTGAAATGTGGACAATTTGTGTGTTGATATCGATATGTAGCTAGTGGAGAAATGTCAACATGTGCCACTACTGCTGGGACACCGTCCCACGTGGGAAAAATAGGAAAATAACTACTCGGGTCTTGAATCTGAGGCCGTGGGCTCCCAGTAGAATTGGAAACTGCGACCACGCGAGCGAAAGCGAGCGCTCTAGCCCTGAGGCTCGAGGGAGCCTGACTTTCTCTGTATACATTTCTTTGAGGAGTACCCACTTTGTTTGGCAAGCGCTCTTGTACAGCCTCCCGACATGCTTGTGTGTTTTATTTTGTTACTTCTACTGCACAGTTGTAAACAATCAGGGCTTTAAGACGTATCTTCCTATTTCTCATGTCGTTTTATTTTCCATATGTATGGTGTTCCAGCTGTAGTGTTACATGTGCCAAATTGGTTCATTTTCGTCTTTGTCTTGGCATGTGTACTGTGTGTAAGATACATATTTCTGGAGGTATTTTGATATCGAGTACGTCATATGTCCCAGAAGACGTGAGACATGATACAAGTTTGTTATTTTCACGCTCTATCACAATTTGAACCATGGATTAAGAGATTTCTTTTCATATGTGTCGACTGTGGGACAATGTCCCAAACAAAGTGGGACATTGATACAAGCTTGTTCTAGTTACGTTCTACCAAAAAGTGCACCAGATGTAATAGCAGAATGTACAATGTTATTTTCCTAGTTTTCGCATGTGAGACGGTGTCCCAGCAGTAGTGGGACATACTGACATTCGTCCATTAGCTACATGTCGATATCAACACACACATTGGCCACATTTCAATATCGATCGTGTGATCCCACTAGAGACATTCATTTAGTTTACCCAGTTTCTTAGTGAGTTTCCTTGCACAATTTCAACTTGGCCTCAGTTGTTGCATCCTTATTGATATGCAACCGTTCACATCATATTGCGTCGGTTTGAGGGAATATTATTGGTGAATTGACTTTCATGGTCTTGACGCTAATCCTTACATTTTCGACGCTTTGAACTCACGTTTACTGAGTATGAGTGCATTTTTGGGCATTTTTCGTTACGTGTTCCACACATGTGAATCACCCTGCTCCATCTGTTGTGCTTTACCGATACTCCAGATGTATTTCTATAGCATCTGAGTACAAATTTGCTACACTTAATACACAGAACTTCACTGTTGGCCAGCATCCGTACCTGGCGATTATGCAACCACACACAACGGGCATGAAGGTGTCCACCATTTTGTATTTGTTCCAGATATCGATTTAATACAAACGAATTATTGTTACCTGGTAGAAACCCCACCAATTCATATAAATGTAGACCGATTTTCATTTAGCAGATTATTCAGGACTCCCTACGTTCCTTTGGGGAATCCCTTGTGCGTGCATGGTAGGATTGTGAAACATGCAAAATTCAATACAGCAGGTATGACTTCTTCAGTGAATTTTTTACCCGCCCTCTTTACGTTGGATAGTTTCCGAACTATTGACGTCCGAAAGTCATTTTCCCACGCTTTCGGCACCTTGTAGATCTGAAACTATGTCCGATAGCCGAAAGTTGAAGAGAACTTTTTTTCTTGTCTCTGTGGCAGGATTCACCTCCCAAGAGTTGTAACACTTATTTTGCAACACCCGATATATATCTTTAACTTGCATAATAGTGAGAAAATCTAATGAAAATCAACTAAGAGAAAATTAACGATTTCTCATATGGATAAAAGAGAACATCATTATCATCTAAGGAAGAATCTGTTACATAATTAATTGGAACTTCCAAAACACTGCCTTGTAGTTGCACAAACTATGTATCACAAACTAGTAGTCTCCAAGTGTATTCTAATATTCAAGGATTTTAAGGTGCAACTCATCACTTCCCTTACTGGTACATGTTATTTAAATTATCTACTCTCATAACACCGTTGCAACTGCTCTATAAGCGATTTCAAAGCAATTTGTGTCTTTTCACATACTTAAGTAACGTATATATTTATTTTTCACAATTAATTTCAATCATCAAAATAACTTTCCGTTTCATAAAAATGATAAAACTTTATGCTAAGTTGGAAACATTGTTACCCTGATGATAATGGAAAATATGTCAAGTATGTCGTAGAAATTCTAAACAGTTTTTCTATTTACCACGGTGCACCATGTTCTTATCCTAATAATGAACAGCATGCCTCAGTCTGTATATCACATTAATAGACTTCACTATATGCCCTGCCTGCATAACTGGCAGCTTTTATACAGTAGATATTGTTACCGAATTAAAACTACTATCCTTATTGTAACAGCAAGGCGTCTCAGTAACTCAGTCACGGTAATTCCTAATAGGTCGGTTAAGCCAATAGTTGTTATTATCTGAGCTGCCTCGTATCTGACGGCAAACATGGCGCTAGTGTACAGGAAATTTGCGGACGACCTACAGAATTTCAAAGCTAGTAAATCTTGCCATAAACTTAAATACTATAATCAGCACATAAGGCTAATTCTAATAATAAGTACATTAATCACACTATTAGATGCCGTTACCTGCGCTGCCGAATAAACGTTTATCTCTTATATTCCGTAACAAAAAGTGTCGCTACCTACCTTGTTTAGATGACTACAAGTTGTCCCTGACGTACACTACCTGTTATTGCATATATATCTCCTCTTACTAGTCACTTCTCATACAAAGTCGCTCGGCGAGAAACAAGTGTTTTCTATATTTAAAAAGTGCATTTAAACCATGCAATCAACGTGATTAATATTAGACAACTTATTATTCTCGGTTCATTTTAGCCACTACAGTAGGCAGTATTAGTACTGTGTACTAATTTCATACACAGAATTTCAATGAAGAGGATTCTTCGTTAACAAATACCGTATCATATTACAATTACTTTTACATTATCCCCATCTAAAATTCTTGATCTAAAAATCTATGACCTAATGCCTCAATAAAATAGTATGGTTATGTCTCATACGAAATGTCTTCCTTTCATCCGAAGAAACATTATGTCTGTTTCTCTCTACCACTATTATTTCTTCCCTTCATAAATTACTTATAAGTATTCACTTTCACCCGTCTACTTTACCCTAAAATCAGATATAATACTAGCGAAACAAAATGATCTCACTGATAATGTTAATATAAAAACGTCCCAGCCTGTATGTCACATACGCACGTAAAATTACATTCTTGTTACTATTTCTTGTTCTCCATACTGTTTAATATATTCCGATAAATTAATGGTTAGCATGGGCGCTTTTCGTACACGTAGGTCCAAGTTTGATTCACGGTGCTTCTTTCATATAAACCATAGTAATCGTTTTACTTTTTAAACTAGTTTCGCATCTTTCATAGCCAGAAAGTGTAACCCTAAGGCGTTAAAGTAAAAAAACATATGCTCTATACATACAAAAGGCGCTTGTCCGGCATTCAATTAATGAAACTGAGACGTGACTTTGAGCAAAATAACATTTTCAAATACTCTCCTTCCATTAACAACACAAAACTCCTAACTATTAGTTTACGACCGCTGTAAATCACAAGGTAAATATATAATGTAAAACACGAAGCTTATCAAAAAAATTAACTATATACCGTATTTTAGTTCACGTAACGATTTTAAACACGAATAAATCTTCTTTATGTCTACGTGGTTAGCGTATGCGCCTCTGGTATGGGAGACTCGAGTTCGATTCCGGCGAGAGGCAATCTGCTTCGGGGTCCACGTTCATCAGTAGGTCCATGTCCCACATAACTATGAAAAGGGACACTAAACTCCAAATCAAATACGATAATTTGTACCTTCAAGGAACGATAAGAAAAAATCCAAATTTTCTCATAAAATGATTACAAAAGTATCACAATTAAAACATATCACATACCAAGCTTTATTCAGCTCCTGCATCTTACAAAGTTAACATTTTTTCCAGGTGCGCCTCAAAATGAAAAAGGTTGGGAACCACTGACATATGCTAACAAACATAAAAATATTATTCGTCACCAAAATTCAAACTTATGTTCAGTTCAATATTACTAAAGATAAAATTCAATGCAGATGTAGGTTACCCAGTTACTTTCCCCTACTGTAAATGTTGAAACCATACACAAAAATAATAAACATTTAAGACTATATTACATAAATAATTAGTTTCACCCATCATTTAATGGTCTTTTCATGTAACACTAACTTCTTATATTCTAAATATATGCTAGAATTCTATGAGCAAGAAAATAAACGCATATTTATTATGAAATTTATCTGTCTGTGTGTCTATGCAACTATTCTTTTAATATGTAAAATAATAGCTACGTCTAATCCTGACGGAGAGGTACAAACAATCCAAAATTCCTTGCTATTTGTTTATTGTATTTGGCTTTCGGCGCGGAAGATCCTGAATCGTTTCCCGGCAACGTCACAGGTTGTCTTCAATTTTAGTGCCATATAAGTAAAAACTCCATCGAGCAAAAGATTTAGCGTACGGTTTTCCGCGTAAGAAAATCTTGGTTCGAATCCAAATGCAATGACCAATATTAAATCCCTGTAGCCTCCATATTACATTACACTATACATTAGTTAATTTATAATTCCATAAAAGTACATCGAGTCATATGGTTTTCAATGCTTGAAAATCCGCAATCAATTCCCGATAAAAACAAACACTTCCGTCCCCCCCTTATACTCCCAAAAATTACAAGTGTTTTACGTGTATTTCAATTCCAATGTTCCTTCTCATATGAAAAAAAGAAAAACATAAACATAAAACAAGAAAAGAAACACAAAGCCAGCACATACTTTCCCAGAGCTGTGCTCTGAAGCGTCCCGTATTGTATGGTGACGATTTTTGGAAATACCTTCCTTCTCCTCATCCTGGGCTTCACCTTCTGTCTCTTTCTCACGAACCGTCTGTCAGACTTATCTAGCCAAGGGCAGCCGGATCCACAGATCGAGCCAGGGGAGTTGCTCCACCTGGACAACTATCCAAACGGGTTGTCCCACCTTTGCTCATCTCATCTCATTTACATCACGCATCATTACTTCATTATTTCGGCACACGGCTTTCCATTATGGCTGATCCTCCTGGTGCCACTGGATCCTCGGTGGATGGACGCCATCATGGCCTTCCTCCTGTGTTTGCCGTTCCAACTGCTTCGGCTGCGAAAGTGACCAAGCGGAAGGATTTGAGCAACAGACAGCGAACGGAATCAGGCAGTTCTACTGCCTCTACAGCTTCCAATATCTCCACGAGATCCAGATCACCACATAGTCAACAATTATATGCGGATTCTGTTAAACAGCCTCGCCATCAGGCAAAGAAACAACATCGAGATAATCTTCCGAATACTTCTGATATGGAAGCCCAGCCGACAGACACCAATCATTCATCTCATCTACCATCTTCCTCACCAACTCATCCGATACTTTACTCATTTCTGCTGCAAAACTTTGATACTAAGTACTCCAACGAAAAATTCGTGACCATTCAACTTCGTAAGTACTTACCGAGTGCTCCTTTGTCGCAAGTCGTCAAATCACGTAATGGCATTATATTAAAATCATCAGATCCTAATTTCGCCATACTCATTCGAAATAAAGCCTCCTTTGAAATCTTTGGTAAGCAGGCTACGATTACATCTCTCAACTCCACCAAACGTAAACAAGCGCCTCCACCAAAGCGATCTCCACTTCTTTCAGTTGTCATTCGTGGAGTCGACCCCTCTTACACCGATGAGGAGGTTCAAGAAGAGCTTCAGTATGAAGGGCATACTATCCAAAAGGCTGTTCGAATCAGAAGCAATGCTGGTGCCACCTATATGGTGCGTATTCTTACATCCTCCCAGGACACAATTGACAATTTGCTCACCCATGGAGCATATATTTATAAACGGAAACATCGTGTTGAGCCCTCCAGGTCTTCTACACCTTTGCCGCTACGATGTGAAAAATGTCAGCAATATAATTCACATCACACATCAGCCTGTCCAAATCCGACCGTTTGCGGCTTTTGCTCTGGACCACATCAGACTCGAGTTTGTCCTAATATGGCACAGCCTCCGAAATGTCCAACTTGCACTGATCAACACCCAGCTTATAGCTATAAGTGCAAAGGCAAACCTCCCGCTCAGGAGTCCCGTCCTGAACTCGTTGTTCCTCTGAAAACTGTCGAGTCATCTACTTCCACTGACAACTCAGTTAATGATCCCGTCACGGTTAGCAAACTTCTTGAATTTCTAGCCCTAACTCTACAAAATATTCATCCTTTTCAACGTCAGCATGTCCTTCAACAAATCATAGCTGCTGCGAAATCTACGTTTCATGTCTCATTATACGCCACTTATTCAAATAACTACGTTCACTTCCACACAACTCGACTCGAAACTTCTGTATAATAGTATTCATCATGGATATCGTTATTCTGTTTCTCAACATTCGCTCTCTTCTTAAGCACAAAGTGGTATTCGAAACACTCTTGCTAGAAGAAAACGTCACAGCTTTCCTCCTTAATGAAACTTTCCTCAAACCTACTTCATCTTGTTCTATTTCTCGATACACTTTACTCCGCCACGACAGTCATACACCAGCCCTCAGAGCCAATGGTGGAGCTGCAATAGGTTTTCGACACACACTCCCATTTCGATCACACAAATGTCCTATCTTGCATCTCCCAGAATATGTCATCACCACATTATATTTTCGTAATATCGCCCTCACTCTTGCTACCATCTATGTGCGCCCCGGCCTCCCTATACCTCATGACTTCTTCTCACACATTTCAAATACTTATAAGCACTTCATTATTCTGGCCGATGTCAATTTTCATAGTCGTTCACACGCCGACCAAACTTCCTTTACTGACTTTATCACAGTCCATACTACAGGCACTATTCTCAATCTTCCTCGCTGTACTCGCCCTATCAGCAATACTACTCCCGATATAGCAATCGTTTCAAATACCATCATTAATCGTTGCACTATAGATGTTCTGGACTTAATCGGCAGTGATCATGCACCCATCAAGCTCATATATCATTCTGGTCTTGGTCCTGCACAATCCTTACCTTCATCACGCCAATCATTCCGTTATGACAAAGCCGACTGGCCTCAATATCGCTCCTATCTTGAAAATACCTTGGTCGATTCCGAACCCCCTACCTCACCCGACGAACTTACACACCAAGTTGCTCTCATAACCACTTCGATTCAACAGGCTTCTGCACTTTATATCCCAAAATCTGAATCAATCCCATATCGCCCAAAACTACCACCACAATATCTAGCCTTAGTCCGTCGATCACGTCAGTCTTACCGCGAATTTCTTCGCACCAGAAACCCAGAAGCTCTAAAACTTCATCACCAACTTCAACGCACGGTCCACAACTATGTTTCTGCTTACAAATTGCGCCAGTGGGTTAAAACTTGTAATCACCTATCCGATACAACTCATCCTACTCGCTACTGGAAACGGTTCAATGCCCTCTGTGGCAAACACTCGAAGACTCCATATCCGATTCTTTTAAACGATACGCCATTGCATTCCGACACCGAAAAAGCCAATGCCTTTGCGGACTATCTCCAAACCATTTTCACACCGTCAGAACCAGATATCATAGGCAACAATCATCCAGTAGATCAAGTTGATCTTAACTGTCCTTCACTTCAACCCCATGTCTCTCATACACTTCCCAATCATGTTCTTACCGCTCCCATCACAGTATCAGAAATCACCTCTGTCATCCAGCACAAACGCAATACCTCACCAGGCTTCGACTCCATCACTTATCGGCATATTAAAGAAAGCCCCGCTATACTACTCACTCTTCTGGCTTTCATTTATACGTTCATATTACGCACAGGTTTTTTCCCTACAGACTGGAAAGTATCCAAGACCCTCATGTTTCCCAAACCAGCTAAACCACCGTCTGATGTCTCTTCTTACCGACCTATTCAGTTAACATCTACTTTCAGCAAAATATTCGAGCGCATTCTTGTAAAACGCCTACACCCATATTTCCTAGACCGTCAACTACTACCGACTCATCAAGCTGGTTTCCGTCCCTCTTTCTCTATTAACGATCAGTTACTTCGTCTCACAACCCTCATAACAAATCATTACAACTCTATTCAACCATCTTGTCTTGTCCTTTTCGATCTTGAAAAAGCTTTCGACAAGGTTTGGCATATAGCGTTAATTTATAAACTCATTAAATTTCAACTTCCGATGGCATACATTCGCATCATTTATCATTTTCTCGTTTGCCGCATCTCTTACATTGCCATTAACGAACAGCTATCTCATCCACTTTTCCTCATGTGCGGTGTTCCTCAAGGTTCTGCTCTTTCCCCATTATTGTACATCCTGTTTGTTGCCGACCTTCCACATCTTCCTACCGACGTCCACCTGTTTCAATATGCAGATGATACAGCCTTTCTTGCTCTTGGCAAAACTATTCAGGATATCAACCTTTCACTCCAAATAGCCATCGATCGTTTCACCCACTGGTGTTCTAAATGGAGACTCAAGATTAACGCCACAAAAACTCAAGCTATAGTATTCATACCACCCCGTAAACGGACTAAAGTTCACCGGAATCCATCTCTTCTGTCACTTCATGTACATAATACGCCCATCATTCCCACACGAACCGTTAAGTACTTAGGTATCATTTTCGACCATCATCTAACTTGGAAGCCTCATCTTACTCATGTTAAAACTAAAGCCTATAACCGCCTAAATCTCCTCAAGCGACTTACCGGCACAACTTGGGGACTCAAAGCACCCGTTGTTCTCAACACATACAAAGCTTTCCTTCGACCCATTCTCACATATGGTTTTCCGGCATGGATCTTCGCTTCTTCCTCATACTACCAGAAACTGGCTATTTTAGAAAGACACGCATTCCGCATTGCCTTCCGCATTTCTCTCCCCAGCCCAACCCGTGATTTATATTCCTTAATATCATTTCCTATACTCAGTTACCATCTTGAAAGTCTCAGCTTAAAATTCATCACTCAACGCTACACTCATCACCATCCTCTTCTGTTTGAAACTATGCACCATCTTGCACTTCACTCATCACCTGCACGCTATCATAATACTCCACTTCATCTTCTCTTTACACTATATTGTTATACAGTACCTCCCGACCATCTCGATCTCCAGATCCTCGAAGACTATCGTTTGCATGTCCATCTTCCCCATCTTTTTCCATCCTATGCACAGTGATTCCATTTCACTAACAGGGTTCACCACGTCTCCATTAGCCTAGAGCTACCCCTAGGCAGAAGATAACCTCATTCGTCTTTCTAACAAAATTATGTTGTGTTGTGGCGCCAAGTGCACTTCACCTCATCACTCATTTTCATCAAGATTTATATTTCTCTTTCTTTGCTTTTGTCTCTTGTATTAAATTTCTCACACTCGTTATATTCTGTTTTCTCCTCTAACTGATTATGAATATGTTTTCTATCTTGTCAATGTGTATGTGATTGTGATTATATATGAATGTGTTTCTCCACGTATTTCTGTATTATTAACCCTGTTGTATTTATGCTCATGTCTATACCTTGTTTATGTTCCAGGATAACCGCCAATATGTTTATGATCGTAAAGATCATAAAGACCTTTCCACCAGAATGATGAAGATGATAATAAAGTTTAATAAATAAATAACACAGCCCATAGCCCAACAACCAATCCTTCACTACCATAGTGATCCTCTCAAATCCCTTCCCTAAAAGAGGGTGTAGCCCTCTTAGAGGTTGCTAGCCCATGGCTAGCGTTAAAAAAAAAAACAAAGCCAGTACTTACAGATAAATTCTTCTTTGTTAACTTCCACCAACTCAAACGCATCGTGCACTTTTATTTCTTCAAATGTAACCACTGGATTTGCATCAAAGTTTATATGGCAACGAAAATAAATCCAGAAGGTTCCACGTAATTCTAGAACCATTTTATTACTCTCACTTTCCGTGACTCATATATTACATCCTCCGTGTCGCCCAACCTTCCCTGCGGGCACTTATGTTAAAACAGATGACGGTCTCTTTTCTTAAAGAACCCTTGTCGCGTTCCATGTTTCGTTCTGAATTTATTTTCCTGTCGCGTCCTGAACCTGTCACGTTTCAGTTTGTTTACCTGTTGTTTACCCAAACAATTAATCTTTAAAGGATTGCGTTTCCGTTTCAAAAAGTCTTTTAAAATCAAACGGTTGACATTAATTATACACTTCAAGAACCATGCGTGAATTCTTTACATTATTAATTACTTCCTTTATATTAAAATGTCCACTATACCCAGAACTAAATTAACATTATTTTCTCATTTAAACCCAAAACAATTTATTTTCAGTAACTAACGTTGTTTTATTTAAATTTGTCACTATAATTCAAAGCACTACAGTCTGCCGATTCATTCTATCTCACACCCTCATTACAAATGCATTCAACTTATCACTTTATAAAGACCAAATGCAAAGATCATTATATATGGGCGAGCTCTGTTTAGACATTCAAAATGTTACAAAGTACACAAGAAATAATTAATCAACATGAAGTACAAGCATAGCCAACCGTTTCGTTCAATTTCATATTTAGAACTTTATCAAAAAAAATAATTCATCCTGTCACTTTAACATGCTCTACAAAGGAACGCATATAAAAAACAAGTGGACAAAAAATATGTAGGTCATTATTACGTACGCAAAAAAAGCAACACTGAAGTAATGAGACTACAGTCCGGTACATCATGATTACATGTCAGTAATTGTACCTAAAGTACCGGTAAAAAGCCGTAATAATTCAAGTTCAATTACAATTGAACCTTTTTACTTCAATTTATTACTTCAACGAGAGTACTTTGAGTAATTACAATATTCATTACTTCAACGACAGTATGTATCCTCGTCGCCAAAAGTGCCTTTACATCGCCGTGACGGGTATGTGACAGCGCAGTACTCTAAAGAAGGGATGGTTGCATAAGAATTTGTGATTAATTTTGAAGAGTTTTTATTTTGAGTAGGAGAATAACGTAGGTATAGAGAGTAAAGGCACAGATTTGAAGCATCAGTGCACTGTCATCTCTGAAAAGATTCGTATTATTGCCTAATATGTCAAGTTAAACACCACAACATCTGTCACTGATATCGTAGATCATCTTACTTTCTAAAATTGCCTCTGTAGCCTATTTGTCCATAGATTAATCTCCAGACATGATGTATAGAGAGGAGAAAGAAAGAGATACAACATCTGTAAGATTTATGTAATTCACTAAGGGACTATAGGAAACTACTAAGCTAATTACTGCTACTAGCGCTTTTTAATCTTCAGGAATTTACTACGACATGTTCGCAAGACATTATTCTAAGTCCTAAATCTGTGCGTGAATTATTTCATTCGCCTCACTGTAATTATTTTAGAATGGAAACTGATTACGCTGAACGTGAAAATGTTTCTCGTAAAGCAAGGGCCGTAATAAATGTAAATAAGGTTCTCATTATTATATAAAACACCTAAGTATTTATTCCGTGTATAGAACAATATAATACAGTAACTAAGCAACATCATAATCACTAACGCCCGCAGGATTTTTTCCAACGGGTGGAGGGGAAGTCCGATATAGAATTTTTCCTTTTATTCCCTATATATATTAACAGTCATAACATTTATCATTGATAGCGTATATCGTCTTTCGCCACTGTAGCCTATTAGTCAGAACATTCATCTCCAGACATGATGTCGAGAGAATAGAAAGAAATAGATATGAACAGTGGTGTAACTAATTTTACTGCGCCCTGGATCGATCGATCATCGATTTACTCATAATCCCCCAGGCCCCCTGCCACAGGTATTTCAGCTGCTGCGTTATATATATGGTTCCATGTCAGAAGGGCCAAACAAAAAGGGCAAAGACAGAAAGACCCGAGTCAAAAGGGCCCTGCGTCAAATGGGCCCGGGTCGAGAGGGGCCCCGCTACAAAAGGGCCCAAGTCAAAAGATCTCCGCAACAAAAGGGCACGAGTCAAAAGGCCCTGCGTCAAACGGGCTCGGGTCAAAAGGGCCCGAATCAAAACGCCCCTCATAAAAAGGACCCGGGTCGAAAGGTCTCCGCAACAAAAGGGCCCGAGTCAAAAGGCCCCGAATCAAAACGACCCTCATAAAAAAGCCCGAGTCAAAAGGGACTCCGCTACAAAAGAGCCAGAGTCAAACGACCCCACATCAAAAATGCCCGGGTCAAAAGGTCTCCACAACATAAGTCCCGAGTCAAAAGGACCCGAATCAAAACGCCCTTCATAAAAAGGAGCAGAGTCAAAAGGGGCCCCGCTACGAAAGAGCCCGAGTCAAACGGCCGTAAGTCAAAAGGTCGCGGATTAAAAAGGCCCTAGTCAAAAGGGGCCAAATCAAAACGCACCTCAAAAAGAGCCCGAGTCAAAAGGGTTCCACGACAAAGTTACCTGAGTCAAAAGACCCTGCGTCAAACGGACCCGGATCAAATAAAGCCGGAGTCAAACGGCCCCGCGTCTAAAAGGCCCGGGTCGAAAGGTCTCCTCAACAAAAGGCCCGAGCCAGAAGGCCCGAATCAAAAGGCCCCTAATCAAAAGAGTCTCACGACAAAAGACCCGAGTCAAAAGGACCTGCATTAAACGCGCCTGGGTCGAAATGGGCCCCGCTACAAAAGGGCCCGAGTGAAATCGGCCGCACATCAAAAGGGACCTGTTCAAAAGGTCTTCACAACAAAAGGGCCCGAATCATAACGCCCCTCATAAAAAGGAGCCGAGTCCAAAGGGGTCCCCCTACTAAAGTGCCCGAGTCAAACGGCCGTGCGTCAAAAGGGTGCTGGTTTAAAGGGCTGGAGTCAAAAGGGGCCGAATCAAAACGCCCCTCATAAAAAGAACCCAAGTCAAAAGTGTTCCACGACAAAGGGGCCCGAGTCAAAAGGCCCTGCGTCAAACGGACCCGGGTCAAATAAAGCCGGAGTCAAACGGGCCCGCGTCAAAAGGGCCCGGGTCGAAATATTTCCTCAACAAACGGGCCCGAGACAGAAGGCCCGAATCAAAACGCCCCTCATCAAAAGGGTCCGGGTCTGAAGGTCTCCGCAACAAAAGGGTCCGAGAATCGTTTGTTAACACAACGCAAAAATTTGAGATTTAGATAGCGATAATAAACATAACAATTATAATGATGTCTGCAGAATTTTTGTGTATATTGGTACGGAATGACAACCAACGTCATTAACAGAGGGAACTCTTGAGGGAAGTGACATTGGTAAAAATTAACATTTTACGAACGCAATCCACAAGAAGTTAACTGCACAAATGTATGATGGAATTTCATTTACGGTGGAAAACATTAACGGTCTCAAAACAAAAGATCAAACAAAACTAGTGATGAGCGCAAGAGACTTGGTCTTGCAGTTTTTGCAAGAGTCTTGCATGCAAGACCAAGACCAAGACTAAAACCAGGAATCCCGATGGAAGACCAAGACCAAGACCAAGGGGTGCAAGACCAAGACCAAGACCAAGACCACACCTGCAAGACCAAGACCAAGACCAAGGGGCCGATTAATTGGAATTCTTTAATAATTATTGACATTCGTTAAACGATAATTAGAATAAAGGCAAACGTTGAAGAAGTGTGCCCGTGATAAATGTTACAAAATGAAACTTCGAAAATTTATCGGGCACGGGCCGGGCTCGGGCCGAAAATCTCCAAAATGTTTTGGGTCCGGGCTGGGCCGGGCCTACGTCCATTCGGTCTGGATTGGGCTCGGGCCGAAAATTTCGGCCCGTGCAGGTCTCTATTTCTCGGTGTTTTGATGTTCCCTCCTACTTTCTTCAATCCACTATTTCATTCATTTCTCATGAATACCGTCTCCCTTAGCCCCGATGCATAATCGTGGGACGTTAAACTAGATATTTCGTTTCGTTTCAAAACATATTAATGGTGTTTTTCTTCCAAACCTAAAGTGAAATGTAGTATTGAACATTGGTAATACCGTACACCATAGGTGTCGACTACATGGGTATTGCCTTGGCTCCCAGACTCAAGCATCCGTTGGGAATATTTAATGTGTGCTCATAAAATTAATATCGAAATAACATTTTCATGACATTGAAAAAACTTAATACATGTGACCGCAAGTTTGATTTCATGGGCGGATGCTTATACGTTGAATAATTGTTTATCAATATAACTTTTAGCATCCTTAGGTATACGACACATCGAGGATTGAGCGATAAAACATTATCCTACAACAATAAATCTATGTTATAAAATTGAAAGTGACTATTTTTGTGACTCCTAATCTCTTGAACCACCCAACCGATCTCGATCACATTTTCAACATAGATGGAGTTTGAGCCTGGGAGTGTTTTCATCATTTCACTTTGACGGTAAGCTTAGGAGAGGGGAGAAGGGGGAGTTATATAATAATAAATAAAACTTAATAACTTCAACCAAACGAATAATCTCGATCAAATTTTTAACATAGATGAGGTTCAAGCCTGGAATGTTATATGTCAGTTCACTTTGATGGTAGAACCTAGGGGGAGAAGAGCGAAAGGGGATATATATATATATATAACTTAATAACTCTTGAACCACCTGACCGAACTCGATCTTATTTTAAGATAGATGAGGATCGGGCCTGAGATGGTTTCTGTCATATCACTTTGATCTTGAAGTTTAGGGGAGAGGGAGACGAAAGATATTTTAAAATGATGGAAAATGACCGACATTGAAATGGAATCTATAGTTTTTGGGACCGTTAAGGTAAACAATGATACTTCCGGTGCTGTTTAAATCAAAATTCAGCCCCGTAGCTTGGCGGAGGGGAGGGGAGATATATAAAAATGATCTAAAATAGCGAATATTAGTGTCGAATCCATAGTTTTCGAGGTCGCTGAGTTGAATACTGACACTTCCTATACCATTTACGACCAAATTCAGCTTCGTAATTTGGGGAAGAGGGAGATGCATAATAATGATTAAAAATGACCAAATATTAGTGCCGAATCCATAGTTTTCGTGGTCTCTGACACGAACAGTGACACTTGTGATGCCGTTTAAATCCAAATTCAGCCCGGCAACTTGGGAGGAGGAAGAGAGGGAAACATAAAAATAATCGAAGATGACCGATATTAGAGAGCGCTTTACTAATGGTAAAAAAGTGATTGACTAACGATATATATATATATATATATATATATATATATATATATATATATATATATATATATATATAATTATTATTATTATTATTATTATTATTATTATTATTATTATTATTATTATTATTTTAGTTTAACCCAACAAAGTAGATACTTGATGCTAGTAATCCATATTCACAAGTGAGACTTCAAATAACTTGGAGTTTGATGCCCTTATTTTGTATTTCTAATACAGGTCAACAGTATTTATATAAATTGAGTCTACACAAAAGACATAGACAGTTGAATCGTTTTCAGTTTTCCCTCAAATTATTCTAAAACATTAAGAGGTTTGATTATAATAATTATTATTTTAATTTTCTTTCCCTCTTTTTTGGTCAATATTGCTAAACATATCATCATCATAATAGCTATTCTGCTATTATTGGCAGGTTATTTGCTTCAACAGACAAGGTTTGACGTTCGGTGGTCCTTAGCTAGTCTCTTCCTCTTGACGTGGCAATTTTCTGTTTCAATACCTTCCCTCAATTAGTCTGCTTCGCTCCCTCCCTCTTTTTCCTTCTTAAATACTCTCTAGCACGTCCCTTGTAATACAGTTCCTCGTCAGCCAATATCCTAAACAGTTCCCTTTCCCCCTCTTAACAATATCTAAAATTCTTCTTTTTCTCCTACTGCTAATATTTCTAACACCTCATTCGTTCTCGTTCAACACGGCTAATTCTCTCCTTTTTTCTCCATGCTCATGTTTCGAAAGTCTGCAATTTTTTCATCGCTTTTGCGTAATGTAAATGTCTCTGCCCCATAGAGTACATATTGGAATCAGTAAAACAAAGATTCAATATTTAATTGGAAGTTTGTTTAATACAAGAATTACTTAATCGTGGTTGGAAAGAAAAATCTGACGCCTTTAGAGTGTAAAAATAATTTTGCAATTCATGGTATTTCAATAATCTGTGCCGTCTTGATTTTCTTTCATGCGCCTCAGGGGTAGCCTCCTCAGTTTGGAACCAGTGGAGTGTTGGATCTGTTAAAAAATATATATATAAACAGATTACGAAACTTTGTGATTTAGGCATATCTTATAAGTAGTGAAGCATGGGCACCCATTAAAAAAATAACGGTCATAACCTATGTTGTACGCTATCATACTTACACGACGTTAAATTTTTTACATTTAGAAATATACATTGTATTTCCGTTACTACTGGTGCTTTGTAGAGTTTATTATCCCTTATATCCATAGTAAAATTTACCTATGAAAAGCTTGAGATTTCTTAAATGCAAGACTTGCAAGACTCTTGCATGCAAGACCAAGACCAAGACTCGATGTGCAAGACCAAAACCAAGAATCGATGTGCAAGACCAAGACCAAGGCTCGATGTGCAAGACCAAGACCAAAACCTTGCATTTGCTCATCACTAAACAAAACACATCAATCACTTTTTGTTCATTGTTATGCATATTATGATTGTTATTATTATTATTATTATTATTATTATTATTATTATTATTATTATTATTATTATTATTATTATTATTATTATTATTATTATATTACTTTTATTATTATTACCATTTTTATTAATAATAATATGCAAGGTCAGTGGTAGCCCATGCCTTCAAACCAGTATACGCCACTGTTTGAAACTATGAACTCTACATTAACATAGGTCGTCTTTCGATCATTTTATGTTCGAAGGTGTGCAAGGGTGTCTTACTCCTCCCCCAAAGCATGAAAAGCAAACAATATTTTCGCGAACACTACCAGGGGCAGAGAGAGAGAGAGAGAGAGACAGAACACACACAGCTCGCTGTGAAGCTGCAAGAGACCTATGGGTAACTATAGTTGCCCTCTTGTTACAAGGCGTTGAGTCAAGTAGTAGGTATCAAGGTCAGTTCCTGCAGTTGAACACAAAGTTGACTGTTAGAAAACAGAAGCATATAACTAGTCTCTTCTGTTTACTTTTCACGAATATTTTTCACCTTCACGTGTACAGGTCACGTCTGGCGTACATTTAAAAGGCATGCTGTGTCAAGTATATATTCCCAAAAAGATATGAGTACTCAAAAGGCAAAAACCTATAGCTACTTTTGTTTTCCTTTTTCTATTATCCAGTGGAAGCGTTGTTTCAACATCCTTCTTGTAGCTTGCTTAGCATTCACTTCCTCTTTTTAGTTGAGCTTTCGGCTATGAACACTAGGGATGGCCACATTTTTTCGAAAAATACTTTTTCGAAAAATGAATTTTTCAAAAACGAATTTTTTTTTGAAAATACGAAAATTTTTTCGAGAAACGAAAAACGAATTTTTTCGAAAAAACGAAAAACGAAATTTTTCCGAAAACCGGAAAACGAAAACTACCGAGAAACGGAAAACGGATAATTTTTGTAAAACAAACTGAGTTTATTTCATTTGTTAGTACTTCCAAACTAGTATACTATGCATACGTATAGGAAGTCTTATAGAAGGGCTATGTTCATCTGTCTGCCTATCCATCTGTTCGTCTGTCAGCTGGTATCAGAGCAAGAGCGGCAAGAAATAGCGAGAAGCATACATGTAGGTTTGCAACACGAATAGATTCATCTAGTGCATTTGACTTTTATTTAATAATCCAGAAGTGGTAGAGATCTATCGCTTTCTGCTACATTGTTGATCAACACAGAACACAAACGGTAACATATAGAAAGACGCGGTTTTCCAGAACCAATTCAGTGTCCCAAGAATATATTCAATGTTTGCCCTTATTACACTTGCAGCTTAAGCTATGCATAAGTGTCGGAAGTCTTGAGAATGGCTTTGTCCGTTTGTCTGTCGAGAGGTGTCAGAGCAAAACAGTAACAAATATTGAGAAGTCTTTTCTTGCGGTTGATTTAGAGCCCCTAAAATAGGTTCGATCTCCTAAATTAACCCTCCATTTAAAACCGTAAGTGGTTCTAATACCATTTTTGGTTTCAATTTGTATCGCTATAGAACGAAAAGAGTAATAGATAGCGAGAAGCGATTTGTTGCAAACAATTTAGCGTCTTAAGACAACATACAACTATCCACAACATTCAATCAAAACCAGAAATTGTTTATATTTACTATTATTTCCGGTTTTAATACTGAATTACGAGATATCAAGATGTAGATTTTGGCAATCGATTCAACTACCTAGAAATAGCTGTATCTTTTCCAAAAAATAGTAATAGATAGCCACAAGTGTTTTTTTTTTTTAAACGAATCTATACAACGTCTCAAGAGTATATAAGCTATATATCATCTCAACGCACAATACTATGGAAATTGAAAGTGGCTGAATTTACTAGTATATTCAATAGGGATTCAATACGGATTTTTATAAAGCAAAAGATTGAAGAAATAGTGATGCGGTTTTTCGCGATCGACTAAGCGTTCTAAGAATAGGCTCTACCTTCTCCCTTGATCTCTATTCACACCAGAAGTGGTTCAAATTAATGATTACGAGTTTCAACATTAATCGCCACAGAACAAAATTGGTAATAGATAGCGACAAGTGGTTCATCTACAATCGATTCAGGTTCTCAAGAGGAAATACAATTACAATCCACAACACTCCACAAAGGCAGAAATGGTTGAAGGTTATTACTATTTTTGATTTTATAAGTAATACTAATTTCCATAGAGCAAAATCGGTGAGAGATATCGAGATGTATTTAAAAAAAAAATTAATCCAGCATCCCAAGAATAGATTCCACTTTCTTCGTTAACACTTTATTTGAACCGAAAGTGTTCAAATTAACCATTTCCGGTGTTAACACTTGTCGCGATAAAACAAAATTGTAATAGATAGCGACAAGCAATTTTCTGGAATCAATTCAGGGTTTTAAGAGAACATATCTTCATAACCTGCACCACTCTTCTGAAACCGGAAATGCTTGATATTTACTACTACTTTTGGTTCCAATACTTATATTCATAGAACAAAAACTATAAAAGATATCGAGAAGTTTTCTGAAATCGATTCAGCATCCTAAAAATAGATTCCGTCTCCTCCCTTAACCCTCTATTCAAGCCGGAAGTGGTTCAAATTAGCCATTCCTGCTTTCAATCTTTATCGCCATAGAACAAAAACGATAAGTGATAGCTAATAATGGCTTTTTGATATGGATTCAGCATCCGAAGAACAGATTCTATCTTTGATCTTATTAATCTATTCCAACCAAGAGTTTTAGTTGTGCTACTTGTGCTGAAGTTTTGAATATTCAATTCGCATGGATTGCAAGTCTGCCGCAGTTTTACACTGTGAAACGAAACTCATTTGTTTCTCTACAAAAACAGGAAGTAGGAAAAATGTATCACAATCAGGGGGGATCCAGGGGTCGATCGCCCCCCAGAATAGAACACTCCTATTTTATATATAAATAAAACCCATCCCAGAGTTGGAGCTCGTAAAAATAGCTCTAAGTAGCAGTATTACAACCCCCCCCCATAAGTCCGTCCTGGATCCGCCCCTGATCATAACTCCCGATTTCAGTATTGATCACCATAGAGCAAGCATGGTAATAGCGAGAAGCATGAATTCAGTACCTTCGCAATAGACTATCTCCAAGTTTTATCCTGTGGTAGAAATTTACTACCACTTCTAATTTCAATAGTGATCACCATAGAACAAAACTAATAAGAGATAATGAGATATGTTTATATATATGAATCCAGGATTCGAAGATTGTCATATCGATAGCTATCCCTCTATGCAAACCGCAAATAGTGAGAAACTACCATTTCCGATTTCATAGTAAAGAAAAGGCGATAGCCGGAAGCAGTTTTTGATATGAATTCAGTGCCACAATGGTAGTTTCCATCTCTAAGTTTAATGCAACCGAAAGTGATAAATACTTACTATATCTCTGGTTACAATCTTGTTTTCTCATAGAACGAGAGAAGTACTAGGAAGCGACAAACGTTTCTTTTCAATATATAATTTCATAATTCCAAGAAAAGATTTCAAGCCCTGCAACTGGTCTAGTGGCTAGCGCGTATTCCTTTGATGCACAGGGTCCCGAGTGGGAAAACATTGAACGTGTTATGGTGGTTCGGATTCCACTTTATAATGTAGGTCCACGTCTTGTATAGTCTTGCTCGATTCTGAAAAGGGACGCTGAACTTCAACAAACAACCAAATAAAAATATTTAATCTTAGTAGTATTCTTCTACTGAAGTTAGTAGCAGTAAAAACTAATACGAAAACGAAGACCCACCTATTTAAAATTTGAATTCTCGTTTGATGAGATTATTATAGTCAGATACTTAGTTCTTTGTCTTACCGTATATAAAACATCTTTAGAACAAATAAACCATTCAATACCGGTAGTATTTTGTTAGTATTAAATTGCCTATTTTTGAAAGCAATAAAATTGTTTTTGATACTGACTTAATTAGTTATAGAAAATAAGAGAAATGAATGGGGGATCTTAGTGAGAATTCTTTAGTATCACTACATATAATCACTTCATGTTTTATATTTTGTTAAAATCAATTGTTAAAAGTCAATTTATTACAGAGTTGCCTGATACTATCACGATCAGTTTATACAGGATCCTTCTATTTGGTAATTTGTTAGTCTTTTTTTACATTATAAAATATAATGTCGGGCTAATTGCTGTATCGCCGGACTAATTTTAGGAAATTTACCGGGTCAATTGGAGAATTTATTTAAGTTTATGAGGAAGAGTGATTGAAAGTCAGGTAAGGGGAATAGTAAAAGCTCAGATAGTGATTGTATTTGCTGGTTGTTTTTGATGTTGTAAGTGGCACTGTATGTGGAAACGGATGGATTATTTCGCGGAGAGGTACACTTGTTTTACTATACGGATCCATAGATTGTAAAATGTATAGATAAATTTGAGCAAATCTTTAATTTGCCCATTTCATGTCGAGAACAGAAACCAACAAACCCCTGTGGGGCTTCTAATCCGTTCCTACTACTATCACTACCCCTACTCCTACTCCTCCTCCTACTACTACTTCTACTCCTACTTATACTATGGATCCGTATAGTAAAACTGCGCACCTAATAACATAATCTAACGTAACTTAATGTAATCCAACCAAATATAACCGAATGCAGTATATTTTGCTCCATTTTTTCGATTTTCAAATTGGTCCGGCGATTCAGCAGTAATGCCATATTGTCGATAACACATTAATAATCACTAGTAAATAATTATTTTTTAATATTCTGTAAAATATATATTTTACACTGTTTACCTTTGTGAATTATTATTTCTAATTTATATCCCTCAAGAACCGAGAACCAAAGTCTGTCGATCACAATACTTCATGCTGAGCTCGCACGCGTACCAGACTTGTTAAAGTTCTATGACCATATCAACTTTGGCCAATATCGGATGAGATTAACGCGTTTTAATGAAATTTATTCATTTAACTAAGTTCAAGTCCAAATTTTCTGAACAGTATTTTGAGAAAAAAATACTGCTACAGGCTAGTCAGAGCATCAATGCAACTGTGTACTGTCAGCAGTTGAGCCGTGTTCAAAACAAAAACAAAACAAAAAAACACTCAAGACTCTGGAGCCAGCACTTCTGAATCGCAAAGGGGTCCTTCTCTTACAGGACAACGCTAAGCCCCACGTGGCTAGGATAACCCGGGACACTATTCTACACTTTAGATGGGAAACACTATTGCATCCGCCATACTCCCCGGACATTGCACCGTCCGATTAACACCTGTTCTATTCCTTGGACAATCAGCTTAGAGGACACCAGTTGAAATCCCTAGTAGAGGTGCAAAATGCACTTGATACCTTCTTCGATTCACGGCCCACCAAGTTCTACCGCGATGGAATACATGGCCTTCCAAAACGTTGGCTGAAGGAGACTATTTTTGATCTTCCAGGTATGTCTTAGGTTATTCATATTCATATTCATATTTATTTGCCTGTTCATAGCTTACAAATGAGGACAATCCTCAATTAAGCATTACAGTTGTCAGATATGATTTACATTCTCTATATATTATCAGTAAGATAAGTTTCCACAGAGTAATAGCTTTTTTCTAACAATAATTCTAACAGAGTATTTCTGAATATCCGTTTTTCGTTAATGTCCTTATACTTTGTTGGTAATTTGTTATATAATTTTATACAATTCATATACACAATTTTGCTAAAATTTGCATAATTCTGTTGGATAATATACATATTACAATTCTGCCTAGTATTGTATGAATGAATCGTATTAGCTAAAGTAAATAAATCCTTGTGCTCGATTACATACATAATAGTGCGATATATATATAAACTAGGTAATGTCAATAATTTATATTTTTTAAAAATATTTTTTTACATGAGGATCGTTCAGGCATACTAAACATTATTCTAATATTTTTTTCTGTATTCGGAATGTACTAGCACTTATTCTCGAATTCCCCCAAAATATAACACCATAGTTTATTATTGAAAAAACTTTGCTATAGTATAAGGACATGACAGCTTCCTTGCAACCTACGGAATGCAAAGCAGAGTGAACTGAGTTTAGTATTAATGTATTCAACATGAGTATTCCATGTTAAATCTTCATTAACATATACTCCTAGAAATTTAATAGATGGCGTTTCACATAATTCTACAGTGTCTAGAGTTATTGGTACAAGTTCATTTCTTTGGCCCGGGAATCGAAATTTGACAATGTTAGTTTTTCCTAAATTCATAGTTAATTTATTTATGTTTAACCAACTAATAATTTTTGTTAACGTCTTTGTAGTGAGCCTTTCTGCTTCATTTACTGAGTCTCCACTGACAAGAACATTTATATCATCAGCATACAATGTTGACTTCACACAGCCTAGACTGTTAACCAAATCATTAATATATACAACAAACAAAAGAGGTCCCAATATTGATCCTTGTGGTACTCCTTTTGTTACTTTCATTAAAGATGATTTAAACATTTTTCTTCTGCCATTTACCTCTTTACAGATGCCAACAGTTTGACTACGTTCAGATAAATACGACTTTATCCAATTGTTTGCCACACCTCTGATGCCATAAGAATACAATTTTTCTCACAAAATACAATTTTTCTCACAAAATCGAACGCCTTAGTTAAATCAACAAAAATACCAATTACATGCTTTCCTTTATTTATATCCATTGCTACATCAGAGATGAAATTAAAGATTGCAGTGTTGGTTGACTTCTGGCTTTGAAACCCGTGTTGACTTGTGGATATTATATTATTTAAAAGGAAAAAGTTATTTAGTCGCGCTTTCATTGCTAACTCAAATATTTTAGAAAAGCACGATAAAACTGAAATAGGACGATAATTATTTAACTCCAATTTACTTCCCTTTTTATACACAGGTGTAACTCTAGCTAACTTAAGCCGCGTAGGAAAAATTCCTGTCAAAAATTAATGATTTATTATATGACAGAGTTGATGTGAAATAAGAAGAGAACTTTCCTTTACAATCATGGATGGCACTTCATCCCAACCTAAAGAGCTGGAGCTTTTTAAGCTTTTTATTATTTGTAAGATTTCCTCTGGTGGAGCTGGTTTCAGGAAAAGCGACTTAGTTATTCCGCTCTGTAGCTTAGAGTTATTTTCTTGATGAGCTATTTTGATTGGGTTAAATGTTTCTAAAGTTAAGAAATATTTATTAAAATGATTTGCAATCTTATCTGGGTTACATACTACTTGAGAGTTTATTTTTATTGCATCAATTCCTATTGCTTTTACCTTATTCATCTTACCATTAATTAACTTCCACATAGCTTTACTTTTGTTTCTCGCTGCTAAGATGTAATTTGTATTGTGTAAAAGTTTTGCTTTTCGTATGACTCTTTTGTATGTCTTTCTATAGTATTTTACATATTCAATAAATTGAGGTGTTACATCTTTACACGTTTTTAGTTTTTTTGATATCTCAAGTAGTTTGAGTTTAGAAGTCCTAATTCCTATAGTGACCCATGGTTTCCCCAACCTAACCTTACTGTAGTTCTTTCTGGGAAACGCAATATTGAAGTGAAAGAGAAATGTATCTAGAAAAAAGTTAAATTTACCATCCGTATCACCAATTTCTTATATTTTGTGCCAGGTTTCTTGTGCTAGCAAGTGTAGAAAGTAATTAATATTTGTTTTTGAGAAACATCTTTTTGTTATAACTTCTGATTGAGTGGTACGAATATTTGAGATGTGTATATTTGCCCTATTATTGCATCATGGTCAGAAAAGCCTGGCTTAAAGATATTCAAAGAGGTAACTGACTCTGTGTATTGTTTACTTATTATTATTTGATCTAACGCAGTTTTCCCTCTAGTTGGTTCTCTGATAAGAGGCTGCAACCCAAACATATCCAATATATTTTGACATTTTGTTTTTTCTCTTGATTGAACAGCCAGTCAATGTTAGTATCACCACAAATTATTACCGTACTATATTTCTTACACAGACACTCAAGAGCAGTTTCAAGATTCCTAAAGAATACATTAATATTTCCTGCTGATGACCTATAGAAGCAAATTATACAAATGTTTTCAATTGAAATAGCAACTATTTCAAAATGCAATTCAACAACGAATTGACTTACATTTATTTCCTTAAAACGTAAATGGTCACCTACAAATATACATACCCCACCATGTTGTCTACTAGCGCGTGAATAGTTTGTAGCTAACTGATAGTTATTTAAGTGTACCATATTCATCTGAATAGCAGATAACCAATGTTCACTAAAGCAAATGACATGCATACCTTTAAGATCCTCTTCAACTAATACATCAAAAAAATCAAGTTTACTAGCTAAACCTTGCACGTTCTGGTAATATACATTTATTATATTGTAGTCACTGTTACCTCTACTGGCTAAGTGCTTGGAATTTTTATTGGAACTTGCATTAAAAAACTATTATCATCATACCTTGTAGGAACCTTTCTTATTCTATTTGATTTTCGCTGAGTTGTACCAGCTGGATCGTTTTGTTCTATACCATTTGTGGATACTTGCTGCGATCTGTTAATATCCAGTCCAGGTTCTTTCGTACCGTGATTTGTATTATGTGGACCTTGTATTAACGATATTCGATCAATTTCTTCACTTTCAGTAGCCAAAAGTACTCCTGGCTCCTTATCATGGCTTACGTGTGAGTTTCCTGTCAATTTTAACACTTCACCCTCATCCCGATTCGCTCCGTTGTAAGTCGAACTGTACCTCCTTTGTTCAGACGAAATTTGATCACCTTCACAATCGTTTCCATTTCCGTCTATCACCAGTGCTGATGTACTTCCACAATTGATAGGTATTAACGTACTATAAGCTGTGCACTGTGCTTTAAACCTATTTGACATAATGATATTATACAGTGCGTTGCGTAAAAACAATTTCCCTAGACGATTTAAATGGAGGCCGTAATTAGTATGATAGTTTCGGGGCGCACAACTTACATCAAGAGAAGTTTGACATTTTTGAAATTTTTACACAACACGTCAATTTTTTTATTTGTTTCTTTTATTTCATTGTTTACACACGATGAGTCATTTAAATCATGGCGATACGGCAAGTTTACTACCACTACATTTGTGCCTGAAAGTTTCTGTAGAGCCAATTCTAGTATGTTCAGTGCATTTTCAGCTTCATTACAAGCAACGTCATTTGCACCGCCTATTATTACAACTGTGTCATGTTCATTATAATTTTGATTATGGATGTAAGGAAACACAACGTCTTTTATCTTAGCACCTGGTTTTACCGACCCAGAAACATCCATGTCACTTATTTTATAGTTTAGCCCAGTGGCAATATCGCGACCATGGCTGTCACTAATAATAATAATTTTCCCTTGTACTTCTTGTTTTTTAGCGTTTGTATTATTCGTGCGGACTTGATTCACAATTTTACATTGTACCGCTAAATTAATATTTTCCCGAGGATTTGTCCTTTTTGGTCTTAAACCAGTAGGGCTAATGCATGAATTTACACTTGCACTGCTTTTGACGTTGGTCGAAGAACGATTTGATTTGTTGCTACCCACTTGAAAAGCACTCCGAGAAGGTGTGATTACATAGCTACTTCCTTCTGGTTCGTCTTCTAGAACTGCGAATATATTTTGCGTTGGTATTTCTCGTACAACACTATGTCAGAGTTGGCGTGGGTCAATGAAAACTTGACCCACGACCCACTGACCCACCACCCACCATGACCCACTCTGACCCACGACTCACCATGACCCACCACCCACCGTGACCCACTCTGACCCACCACCAACTGTGACCCACTGTGACCCACCACCCACCATGAACCACTCTCATCCACTATGACCTATTCTGACTAACCAAAATCCATCGTCATCAACTCTGAACACGATCCACGGCCTCTTCTGTACTGACTAAAGAGTTTACACTTGTAATAAAACAAGACTGTGAAATTGTCACTAATCGGAGTTTGAATTTCTAGTCAATCGCTCAAGCGCCACTCTGCTACAATAACGGTGGATCTGACCTTTAAGATATAAAATGATAAAGTGTTTGTCAGTGACGAAATTGAAACAGTTCGAAGTGGGGAGAAATTAGTGTATGAATAAAATATACTTGTACTAAGACAGTATTCTTGCAAGTGTTAATTTCTGAACGCATTCCAAAAGGAACTTCTATTCGCAGGAAAATACTCCTGTACAATATGGAAAAGTATATGGTTTCTCAGTTCACAGTATTTTTCTCACAAAAAACTTGAAAAATCAGTTTTTCATAGTTTATAAAGTTGCTTGGGTACCCTATGTGAGAGCATCTCCATAAAGTATGCTCATAATTGTAATTTGTGTAATCACTAAAATACCACGTTAAATTTAAGTTACAAATATGCATAATTGCAATTATTATGAATATTTATTCAAAGTAGTTTACTTAAAGCATAGAAGAGACTTACTAAAAAAATAGGTACAAAGTTGAATAACACAAATAAGTCATTACTAATACAAGTATAGATTTTCTATAACTCGTAATTTTCCACCTTAAAACAAATCTGAAATCGGGTTTATTTCCTGTTGGTAACTTTTTCGTGGTAAATCATCCGCAGCGGAATGATGTCCATCCTTCTGCCAAGAAATAACTAGCTCGCGTACTTTGAGCTTGTCTAGCGGTGGGCCATTAACATTGATGAACAACAAGTTAGACAATGTTTGAGCACTTAGTCTATCTCTAATATCAGTCATCTGTAAATTCATAAGGGGGAAATCCCCTTCGCACTCGGTCGTGGAAATTGATAATTTTTCTACCCGATTTCTGCAACTCCTCATCGACAATCTGCTTGTTAGACGTAAGTCTGATAACGATTTTTCTTAGTCAGTTTTGAAATACTCAGCAAGAAATATAATCTCTCTATCACCATACAACATCTTTTCCATATCGACCATGTCAGTTGGCAATGTCAACTCATGGAGAACAGAAACTTCATCTACCACGCCTTCGATAGGGAATCTTGTGAATAAATTATCAATCAACTGATAAACTGATGATTTCTTATTTGTTTATACATTTAATTTTTGTAATTACACATGAAGGTTTGATACCATTACCAAGTTCCCTCCCCCGTTTAGAAAGCGAAAGGGAACGAGGTTTCTGGAAAGTGTTCAGAGGTGAATGGGAATTTCCCTCTTTCTTCCCCTTCAATTACCACACTGCTGTTTGCCATGGGCCAAATTACGATGAATTTAAATTAAATTATCATAGTATAATTATTTCCTTGTTGAATCATCAGTGGAAAAAAGAATGAAATTTGAAAGTTCCAAATCAAGGTAAGTAGACCAACGTAAAGGGGAAAAAAGTGTAAAATTTTCCATATAATTATGCGTACAATCCAAACTTAAAATTTCCGTGTAATTAAGCTTACAGTACAAATTTTATGTCTATTTTTCTCTCAACTTTATGGGTTGATTGCCCTGTGCTGTAAGCGCTCCATATAATAAACATAAGCTTCAGCAATTATTATAGTAAAAAGCAACGGATATATGAAGCCAAGCACTGTATTTTTTGTTTCTGATTTTTTTCTTAAATAACATCGATCGTTTTCGAGCATTTTTACAAATCAACTCACTACCAATTTTCCATATATAGAAAATGCCCCCTCCCCCACACACACATAAGGGAGACTTTAAAAAAATGCTAGGACACATTCCGTTTATTTTCAATAAAGAGTTAATACACTGAATTTCAGCTCCGTAAGCTTAACGATTTGCGAGATACTCATTTTTTTTCGCAAAAATTCGGATCCTCACTACCTCCTTAGGATGTTATGCATTATAATAAAAGCAATATAACACCCAATTTGGATTAAGGCCTAACTATATACCAAAAATAATTTCATTTGACTTTGCAATTTGACCGTGATGATCAGGTGCACATAGTTACATTCAATTTTTTTTTATAAATAATATATATATTATAGTGATTCAAAAATGTATTTTTTCCAGTAGTTAGCTCCTCTAAAAACTTACAGATCTCGAAAGCCAAGTAATAGTAGAAGTCCTATTGCTATTATTACAATTAAAAATATCAATATCCAAAAGTCCTGAATTTCTTTTTTCACTTGGTTAGATATACTCACCTCAGGTAAGTAGACAGAAACAAGTGGAAAAGGACGGGAAATGAAGGTCTTGAAAGTAAAACGAAGACAAATTTACCAGTCTTCAGAAGATACTGTCTACAATGCAGTGAGCAGAGAGGGTCTGTAGATCATACTGAGTCGGTGGCTCGCAGTGTGTCATAGTGGGTGGTGGGTCGCAGTGGGTCATGGTGGGTGGTGGGTCGCAGTGGGTCATGGTGGGTGGTGGATCGCAGTGGGTCACGGTGGGTGGTGGGTCACAGTGGGTGGTGGGTCACGGTGGGTGATGGGTCACAGTGGGTCACATGCTGTTGACCCACGACCCACTGACCCACTCAGAAAACATGACCCACTTGACCCACTGACCCACCGACCCACTGACCCACTCCATCTCTGCACTATGTAGTCTGGATTTATTCATGCATTTGTTGTGAAAGTTAATATCCTTGTGTATAAGCGGGGGGACATTCTCTGATTCTTCTTGGTGCTTCATATATGTTTGTTGTTTGCTGTCTTTGCCGGGTACTTGCACTTTTAACTGACGGGCATTTGTAGATTGCTGGACATTTGTTTTGTAACTACTTTGCTTTCTTGAGTCTGCTACCACCTCACTCCATAGCGGACTGCACTCCCTTGTACTCCTGAGTACATCTCCACATTTTTCTCGATAATATTGTTTCGATACACATTCACATTTTTCGTTTGCTAGTAATGATATCATTTTACGTAGAGAATGTATTTCTTCAATTAGCTCACTTATTAGTTTATTTTCAGATGACTCACCCGAACACGGTTGATTGTCATTTGTTTTCCGGTTACAAATTGCTTCTATACAGTACCTACATGTTGTCTGTTGAATATCGTTATCTTTGTTGCTAATATCAGACAGTTTCATATGTCTATCTAAAGCACTGCACTTCAATTCACAATCAGGTATATTACTATTACTAAATTTACCGACTTCAGCCAAACTTTTACACTTTTGAGGACGTCCTCTTGCTCCAGCTACAACAGCCACCGCCATAACTCGTGGTATAATGGTTAAATATCGATGTTTGAAGGTGTTGGGTGAAAAAGCGACAGATCTTTCTTGGTTACCTTTATAGTTACTAAGCTCGTCAAGATCTACCACCTTACCAAGTTTGGTAAAAATTGGATGAGTTCCATCTTTCGCGCTTTAATGAAATTTCTTGATTTCACTGATTCCAAACCTAACATTGATAGCTAATAACTCAGGAACAAAAAGTCTGTACATCATAATATTTTATATGAGCTTCCATGCATACCAAGCTTGTCTATATTTACGATCCTACCAACTTTCGTCAAGATCATTTGAGTTTAATCAAATGCTACTTAGTGAAATTTCTTGATATCACTAACTTAAAACACAAATTTGATTAGCAATAACTCTGGAACCAAAGTCCCAAACACCATAATATTTAACATGTGTACTAAATACACTGCAGTCCATAACCATACTAATTTTGTTCGTGATTGGATGAGTTTCGTCACTACACACTATCCTTTCATTAGATCGAGCTCATCCGTGGCTTAGCGGTTAGCGTACGCGCCTTTGGCGTGTTAGACCCGGGTTCGATTCCCGGCGGGAGCTCATGTGGTTCGGATTCCACGTTAATCAGTAGGTCCACGTCTCATATAACCTCGCTGCTGAAAGGGACGTTAAACTCAATTCAACCTTTCATTAGATCCAAATCCAAGGAGCACGGTAGCTCAGTGTTAGAAAGCTTACCTCTTGTGCATTTGATTCCAGACCAAGTAAGTTCGTGGCAGACAACATCGTGTCCGTGTATTTTCCCGGGGTACTCCCATTTCCTCCCACATTATCATTCCACGAATTCCGAAAACTTTTCGAGAAACGAAAAATCATCAAAAAAGGGAAAACGAATTTTTCGAAAAACGATTTTTTCGAAAAAACAAAAAACGATTTTTTTTCGAAAAACGAAAAATCTTTCGAAAAAACGGAAAACAAATTTTTTTTTCGAAAAATGAAAGACGAAAAAATTTCCGAAAAACGAAAAACATTTTTTTTCGAAAAACGAACGAAAAAACGAGAAATGAAATTTCCGAAAATCGAAAAACAGATTTTTTAAAAAGGCCATCCCTAATGAATGCCACCGCAACAAGTCGTGGTTCTTATGATAGTGGCGTATCTTCGTCCGGAGAAATTATGGAAATAATAAATAATGTAGACTCCAATGCTTTTGAAACGGACGATGAATGTAGTTTGTACGAAGATTCTAGCATCAATTTATGTGACACACATACCTCTTTTCATATAACATCGCGGTTGAACGGGACGTTAAACTCTAAATCAAAACTCAACACATACCTCTTTCTATTTAAAAATATTGTGTGGTATACAATATTCGGAATTCAAGATGGCTGCCATGATGTGCACTAAATCATTTAACGCAGTTTATACACCAATGCCAAATTGTAACATTTGCTTTTACTCCGTCTATGTGTCTCTTTGTTACAGTCCTGTCATAATACTTTCCCTATTTGATACATATGTAAAACATAGAACACCCTTTCTCAAACAGAGACACACACCCTGTCAAAATTGAATTCACATTCTCATTTGTGGGAATATTCAAGTCTAAGTTGAAGTGTAAAATCATAACCTTTTACATTTAAAACAATATTGTGTGATATGCAATATGGCGGAATTCAAGATGCCTTCCATGGTGACCACACTCCAAATCAATGCAATTGACATGTCGTTATTATTGTTCTGTCCCAATACTTTTCAGTAACCCTGTATACAGATCCACATGTCTCCGCACAGCAAAATTAAACTAATATTTTCTACAGAATATTTTTCATATTAATATGTATTTTTATACTTTGATCCAGGAGTAGAAATGGAATTTTAGAAGTAAGGGAAAAGTCAGCAATAGATAAAGTTTGATTGAGCTATGTCACGAGAATACAAACTCAGAAAGACGGTAGTTAGGGGCGGACTGGTCAAGGACCCTTAGGTCGCAATCGTGGGCTAGGCCCCCTATGAAAACAATGATGAAAGAATAAAGAAAGAAAGAGAAAGAAAAGCTAAAACAAAAGAGAGCTAAATAATTCGGTAGCTCAGTGTTATTATGCTACCAACACACAATCCTCTTCCACCCTTCCATCAATCAGTAAGTTATCTTTTTTAATAGGGTCCTTTCGTTACTAGATTTGTGGCTAGGTCCATTTTTCACTATGGTCTTTTATTATCAGAAACTGTGATTTAGTTTCTACCTGGGGCCTTGGGCCCTTCTTTCAATATATTGGACAGTTGGGTCTTTCTTTCATTACATTGAGAAGTTGGGGCCCTGGGCCCTTTATTCATTATATTGGGCAGTTGGGGCCCTTCTTTCATTTCATTGAGCAGTTGCGGTCCTAGGCATGTTTTTCATTATGTTGAGCGGTTGGGACCTGGGACCTTTTTTCATAATATTGGGTAGTTGTGGCCCTTTCAAGGTTGAAGACTGGTGCCTGGTTTGTAGCTGGGTTCTTTATGGATGTTAATACACCTTGTAGGTCTATATTTGATAATTCAAAAATGGGAAAACAGCGCATTTTTAAAAATTTATTTTCTAGCAAAAAGTTTACAAAATAACAGGAGAAAACAGTGGAAGACGCCAAGAAAGCGGGCATTTTCAACATAATGGTTGATTCTATCCAAGATGTTTCAGGGCTTAGTCAGCTGGCTATAGTAATTCTCTGCGTTATAAACGGTCAAGTATTTGAGCGGCTGTTAGTAGTTGTCGTAAACAGCTTGGGCGTCTCTGGCGGGGGAACGAGGGGGACGCGTCCCCCCAATATTTTGAAGTACAAAATATTCAATATTTTGTTCTAATTTAATTTATTTACTAACGACAGAATAACATATAAATAATAATAATTATATTTATTTGTCATATAATATTCAGGCTGTGTAACAGAGTTCTTGATATGCCTCACGGGGTCCGTGAAGGTAAGCAGAAATGTAACAAATGGAATTAAAGATAATAAACAGGTTGGGCTAGATAGTACCATTTAAATAACTTTCTTTGATGTCCTCCCCAAATTGTATATGCCAGAGACGTCAGTGGTAAACAGTGACACTACAAGACAAGTAACTTATAATGAAATCAAAATCGTACTTTGTGACAAAAATGTTTTGATGCTTGTGATGATATTGTAAGTTGCTTTTTTGATGGAGCTGCTAACTTCAGTGGATGCTATTAAGGAGTTAAAGCATTACTGGAGAAGGATAATCCTGAAATCATTTACATCCAATGCATGGCTTATGCTCTTAATTTCGTTATGACAAATTCGACTGAGTAGATCCCTGAAGCTGCAAATTTATTTGAAACCAGTGCCATGTTCTGTCTGAATAGTACAAAATAAAGGATGTTTGTAAGAAAATGATTGATGCAAGCCACGAGGGACATGACAGACTACGAAAAGTTCAACAAGTTGGTACAACACGATGATGGAGCAGAAACAAGGCACTGAATGCAGTAGTGGACACTAATGAGTTTTGCTACGAAACATGAAGCCAAGACGAGTACGACTGTCTATCATCAAGATTTCTTTCATATTTATTGTTCCTCAGTGATGATGTACAGAACAGGGGTGTTAATGCGAAATGAAAATTTTAAGCTAAACTTTGCTGAATAAATGGACAGAATTTAACACTGTAATCAGGACTTCTATGTTTCAGGACTTATTTACGGAAACGGAGCCTGTTTCAAAATACCTGCAGTCTCACGGATTGGACTATCTTACCACCTGGAGACTTCTAGACAATTTGCAGCAGCAGCTTCAGAAGAAAATAGAGGCAAAAGATGTATGTTTAATGCTTTACGAAAACACAAAAAATTTTGTGTGAAAATAAATCAACAGCTTGCGCAATCTGGTGTAGAGATAGCAATGGAAAAAGACTTTTTGCACAGAAGAATCTTAAAGAAGAAGAAAATGCCAGGAGAGCAGATGAACTGGAAAAGAACTTAAATATAAGTGAAAATGATTTATTCAGAATAAAAAACTTCAACGAAAATTCTGAATACAGCTGTTACATGTGTCAGTGATAGATTTCAACAGCCGAAAGAACTCCAAATACTGGAACCTAAGCATTTTTCAGAAATCAAGAAGAATGGTGTATCTGCAAGAGCTTTCAGAGTTCTTCCAAAAAAAACTAAATATAAAACAGGAGAAAATATACAAAGAGCTCCAGCAGTTCTCTGTCGTGTATTTCACTGTCACAAAACGTTCTCGTTTTTGATGATCCTGAAGAGAATGATGCCCCTGAATTCGTAGATGATGATGATGATTATGCATCTGAGCATGCTATGGAAGATGGAACATCTTTGGACGGGATTCACGGTAAGAGTGATAATGATGCTGCAAACACCTTGTATAAAAATTGTTTGTCATGTGCAGGGAAAATTTTGCACCAATTTCCGTCAGTCTAGTTGCTTTAATAATTTATACATTGTATACAAACATGCGTTGTCTCTACCATGCACACAAGTGACATGTGGAAGGTGCTTTTCAAAGTTAAAGTTAGAGTAAACAAATCTCAGAGCTAGTTTGTGTGAAGACATTTGGACACATTTTTGCTAATGAATATGGAAATAGACATGTTAAATTTAGTGTCTGTGAACGAAGTTATTCAGAAACTCCGCGATTCATAAGCTGAACTGCGAAGAATCTTAACTTTTTAAAATTATTAGTTGTTTAGTGGCTCAGCAGTGTTTATCATTTTCAGTAAAACTGTCGTGTTCATTCCACAGTCAAAAGTTATTATTAGTTGTTTAGTGTTACAATTTTTAGTAAGCTGTCCTGTTCATTCCATAGTAAAAGTTATTCGCTATTATTTTTTTAGTGTTTCAGCTACTATACAGTGTCTCAAAAGTCCCGTGACATACGGTAACTATCTTATTATCAGAGTTACAACAAAATATAGGCGGGGAAACGGTCTCCAAATATGATGTTTTCAATCTAAAGTGAAAGAATTTTTCAAATCGGACAAGCCGTTTGGGCTGTACACTATATGCGCCCAATGTTACATGAAAATGCAACGTTACCATTTACCCGGACTCACAACATAAATGAATGAAGTTACTGTCTATTAAAAACATTATATTTGTAGGCGGTTTCCCCTCTTACATTTTGTTGTAACTCTGATAACAACAGAGTTATCCATGTCAGGGGACTTTTTAGACACCCCGTGTGGCAATGCAATAATAATTATAAAATATTCTCTTTAAAGTTTGTTTCTGAAAATCCTGTGCTTGCTGTGACATCAAATTTTCAACAACCAATGATAAATTATAGCTTGCAAAAACTATCAAGTAACAACGAATTTACAATTGCACAACGCGATGGCTCATCGCAGATGTTCATTGTACGCAGTGGCGCAACCAGGATTTTATTTCGGGAGGGGCCAAGAATATCCAGTACAGTAGTCTGCAAACAACGTGCTGCACCATTTGATGTGGACAAAATTGAAATTTTGAATTCTCCTCATTACAAGCAATTTAGTTATCCTTATTATTAACATGCTAAAAAAAAACCTTAAAATGAAAATTCCAAATCACAAATTCCCTATTATTAACGGTTACAAGTTTTAAAATTTGTGCTATAATAAATATTTTGAACATCTTTATTTTTGCATAAAATGACGCACTCTTTACTAACATTTATTACTCTAAGAAATTAATGTAGGGGTTTTCACTGGGTATTTCTCCTTTCGTACAGTGCTTTGACTTAATTCAATATTCATTTATGCTTTGATTTATTTTGAAATTTCACCAAAAATTGTCTGCAACGCTGCTGTATAAGATAGACCAGGTTTGCTTCGGAGAGGGCATGGGCCCCCAAGTTCATAGCTCGTTGCGCCACTGATTGTACGTTATTTTAGAAATTGGTATTATAGTCTGAGCTCCCTCCATAGTAACCGCGGCCTAGGCCCTAATATATCCAGTCCGCCTATGACGGGAGTGCAATCAAACTTTCATGGAGAACGACTTAAGCGATAGCGATTGTTCCAAAACAATCAACAAGCAAACAAAACTAATATTACTATTCAAATTTCCTATTTGTTATTAATAACCACAGATATATTTCTTTCATTTGCATAAACACTTCAACTTACTAAGGGGACACAATCCTCTTTTGCATGCCTGATCTCCACTCTTGCTTTGATCTCAAGCTTTTTACACGTGGAACCGTATTTACCGGGCTCTTTGAACGCGGAGTCTTTCTGACTTGTGCCTTTTTGACGTAGGGCCCTTTTGACTCGCACCCAGTTGACGCCTGGTTGTTTTGATCCTTGCCCTATTGTAGTGGTGCGCCTTTTGATCAGGGCTCGTTTGACGAAGTTTCTTGTTGACTCTGGCCCTTTTGTCGCAGAACCCTTTGGACCTGGGCCCTTTTGACGCAGCGTCCTTATAACTCGGCTCCTTTTGTTGCAGATCCCTTTTGACCCGGACCCTTTTAACGCAGGGACATTTTGTCGCGGAGACCTTTTTACCTAGGCCCTTTCGACGCGGGGCTGTTTTGACTCGGTCATTTTGTAGCGGGCCCCCTTTTGACTCGGGTCCGTTTGACGCAGGGCCCTTTTGACTCGGACCCTTTTGTCGTGGTACTCTCTTGACCCAGGCCCTTTTCATGAGGAGCGTTTTGATTCGGCCCCTTTTGACTCAGGTCCTTTTGTTGCGTAGACCTTTTGATTGGGGGCCATTTGACTTGGGTCCTTTTGTAGCGGGGCTCCTTTTCACTTAAACCCGTTCGACGAGAGCCGTTGCGACTCGAGCCCCTTTGTACTGGGAACCTTTGACTCGGGCCCTATTGATGAGGGATGTTTTGATTCGGGCCCGTTTGACGCGGGGCATTCTGAACCGGATCATTTTGTCGTGGGACCCTTTTGACACGGACTCTTTAAATGAAGGGCGTTTTGATTCGGGTCTTTTTCACTCAAACCCTTTTATTCCCACCCAACCAGGTACATTCTAGGAACGTGCCATTTAAGTTCCATATGTACCGTTTACGTACCTGGTACTTGAAAAATGTACATTTCATATGCATAGCACGTATCGCTAGGTACGTGCCTTTCGAGGAATTTCTGACACTTGAAAGGTACTTTTACATGCTTCACTGGAATGTGAGGAATGTGAATGGCACATACCCCATGTACCATGGCATGGTTGTGCGTAAGTTGCTTCGTATTGCGACTAGGGTTGCCAATTTAGCCACTTTGTGACGAGATCTGGCCATTTTGGGAACGTCGTTAGTCACATAATTTCCAAAGAGCCAATAGTGGCTTTTTAGCCATATGCTTTTCACTTCTATAGCCACTTTCTAAGTTTAGCCACATTGTAATATATTGTGTGTGTCATTTTGCAATTTTCTGACGTTTGATGCGTTCTCTAGGTTGTAACATTCTAAACCCCACTGTCAGAATTGTCCTCATAAAATTAGCATTGATGGTTATATTGTGACGTTACACAGCAGAGAATTAGTTCAAAACCTGTACGTTACAACTAGACGTTAAATAAAATTTTCGGGAAGACGTAAGTTTAAGTATAAACTAACTCCTTAACGAAAGTCAGCCTGATAATATAGACATCCTTCAGGAAATGTCGCTTTTCAGTGGCAATAAGCTTGAAACCGGTGAAACATCTTTTACTGATTTAGCCTTCCTTTTCCATTATTATTTGGCTATGAAACAAATGCCGGAGACATATACAACAGTGTGGTGTTGGAATGTGTAATGATTAGGATGTGATGTTTTATTTTATTTTTTTGAAAGTTCAACACTTCCAATGTACCCGTAAAAATGTACTAAAGAAATAGTGCCCATGTTTTTTAAATATTCAATTAGAACTGGACAATCTACATGAAATTTGCAATCGATCAGTGAAAACGTCATCTTTCTAGAGCCTGTAGTTTCTGAGATCTCATTGTCGAGAAACATATATGTGTATTTTAAAAGAGCTCCAAAGATGGCAGCACAATTCATTTGCATGTATTTCGGAGAAGGCTTACTAAAGACAAAGGCCTTTGAACAATAATTTAAAAGGATAAACTTTGTGAAAAATATTTATTTCAGTAATTTATTTAAACTACACTCTTTTCAAAATATTTGTCTTTGTTATAAACGTGAAATCACAAATAACCGTAAATCAAAGGTTTGAATGCTAAGATTATAGGTTAGAGCTCGGTCGCTCGTAAATGTTACTGTAGTATTTTAATAGATAGTTAAATTGCCACACAGATGCCGGAGGAGGGCATATATTTTCAGAGTTAGTTGCTTGGCTTTTTTTAAAAGTACAAGCTTCTAAATTCGAACGTAAAAATGAAGCGTTAAGGTTTTAGTATTTAAGTACTCGCACACCCAGTTGCATAGCACTGCCCTAAGGAACATTACTGACATGCCTAGTACATTCCTGGCACATGCCAATGCCAAGTAAATGTGTCAAGTACATACACGGTACGTGATATACACATAATAGATACATTCCTCGGTATGTGTCATGCACGTACTTTTGGGCGGAAGTAACCTTATTCCTTACATGTGTATTTCACATGATTGCTCTATTCACGTACCTATCATGTACATTCCAATGTACCTCGAGGAACATTCTTTACACATGATCAGTATGTACTTGTGTTGGGTGGGTTGCGGAGAGGTTTTGACCCGGGCAATTTTGTCGAGGGCCATTTTGACTCGAGCACTCTTGTAGCGCGGCACCTTTTGACCCGGGTTCGTTTCAGGCAGGTCTCTTTTGGCTCGGGCTCTTTTGTCGTGGGACCCTTTTCTCGCGGCTCTTTTGATTCTTGCCCTTTTGACTTCTGCCCTTTTTTGCGGAGAAGTTTGACCCAAGCCCTTTTTCCGCGGGTCCGTTTTGACTCGTGCCCTTTGTAGAGGGGCCACTTTTGACTTCTGCTCTTTTCTTGTGGAGACCTTTTGACCCGGGCCCATTTGACGTGGGAAAGTTTTGACTCGGGCTCTTTTGTAGCGGGACTATTTTGATCCTGGCAATTTTCATGAGGGGCGTTTCGTTTCGGCCCTTCTTGACTCGGGCCCTTTTGTTGCAGAGACTTTTGAACCGGGCCCGTTTGACGCAGGTCCCTTGGGACTCGAGCCCTTTTATCGTGGGACCCTTTTGACTCGTGTCCTTTTAATGAAAGGCGTTTTGACTCGTGCCCATTTTTGCGGAGACCTTTTGAACCGGGCCCTTTTGACGCCGAGCCGTTTGACTCGGGCCATTTTGCAGCGATGCCCCTTTTTGACCGTGGGCCTTTTGACTCGGGTTACTTTGTCGTGGGTCTCTTTTGACCCGGGCTCTTTTTATGAGGGCCGTTTTGATTCGGCCCTTTTTGACTCGGGCCCTTTTGTTGCGTAGGCCTTTTAGCCCGGGCCGTTTGACTCGGGTTCTTTTGTAGCAGGGCTCTTTTTCAGTCGGGCTCGTTTGAGGGAAGTCCCTCTTTACTCGGGCCCTTTTCTCATGGACCCTTTTGATGAGGGTCGTTTTGATTCGGGCCCTTTTGTCTCCTGCCCTTTTGTTGCGGAAACCTTTTGACTCGAGCACTTTTGTTGCGGGGTCATTATGGTCTGGCTCTTTTGTAGCGTGGTCCCTTTTGACTCGGGCCCTTTTGTTGCGGAGACGTTTCGACCTATGTCCTTTTCACATGGGCCATTTTGACTCGGGCCTCTTTGTAGCGCGGCCCCTTTCAACCCGGGTCCGTTTGAAGCAGGGCCGTTTTGACTCGGGTCCTTTTGTTGCGGGCCATATTGACTCTGGCCTTTCGGTCTTTTCCCTTTTGTCAGGCCCTTTTGACATGAAACCGTATATATAACGCAGCAGCTGAAATACCTGTGGCAGGTGGCCTGGAGGAGTGTGAGTAAATCGAAGATAGATCGATCCAGATCGCAGTAAAATTAATCACATCACTGTTCATATCAATTTGTTTTTTCTTTCGACATCATATCTGGAGATCAGTGTTCTGACTAATAGGCTACAGCGGCGAAAGACGATATACGTTATCAATGTTATGACTGTTAACGTAATATATATAGGGAATAAAACGAAAAACTCTATATCGGTCTCCCCCCCGTTAGAAAAAATCCTGCGGGCGTTAGTGATTATGATGTTGCTTAGTTACTGTATTATATTTTTCTATACACGGAATAAATACTTATGTGTTTTATATAATAATAAGAAACTTTTCTACATTTATTACGGCCCTTGCTTTACGACAACTAAACATATTCATGTTCAGCGTAATCAGTTTCCATTTTAAAATAATTACAGTGAGGCGAATGAAATAATTCAAGCCCGAACATGTCGTAGTAAATTCCTGAAGAGTGAAAAGCGCTAGTAGCAGTTCTTAGCAGTTTTTAACTTAACATATAAGACAATAATTTGAAAAACTGAGAATACAAATCTTTTCAGAGATGACAGTGCACTGATGCTTTAAATCTATTCCCTTACTCCCTATACCTACGTTATTTCCCTAGTCAAAATAAAAAATCTTCTAAATTTATCAAAATTTCTTATGCAACCATCCCTTCCTTAGAGTACTGCGGTGTCACGTACCCGTCACGGCGATGTAAAGGCACTTTTGGCGACGAGGATACATAGACTACCTAGAGTGTGAGTACTTTCAAGATCAAAAATGGAGACGTTTGTACATATTCACTACTAAACAAGTGGAAAAGAAAGGGAAATGATCTTGAAAGTGAAACGGAGACAAATTTACCAGTCTTCAGAAGATACTCCCTACAATGCAGTGAGCAGAGAGGGTCGGTAGATCATACTGAGTCGGTGGGTCGCAGTGGGTGGTGGGTCACAGTGGGTCATAGTGGGTGGTGGGTCGCAGTGGGTCACGGTGGGTGGTGGGTTACAGTGGGCCTTGGTGGGTGGTGGGTCACATGCTGTTGACCCACGACCCACTGACCCACTGAGAAAACTTGACCCACTTGACACACTGACCCACCGACCCACTGACGCACTCCATCTCTTCACACATGTAACCTTCCCCTCTTTTCCCCTCTCTGTTACCTTGTTAACCACCAGTAGATTTCCCGATGAAAACCACTGGAGGCAAACTTCATCCGAAGATATTTTTTTTACCGTGTTACTTGCTCGCACAAAGAAACTAATTGGGGCAAAGAGAGAGAGGTAAAGTTTGGGAGAAAAGACGTAGAAGGCGAGTGTAATACTGATAATTAGTTCTTTAGTCACTCAACCTTAAATTATATATGTACGTATATATCTGAAACACAATACTTGCGATATCTCTAACATTTACGCACCTACGTCTCTCAGAATATAACTGACGATTAGTCACTAAAAAGTAATATATTAGTATTATTAATTTTCTAAAAGAATACGAAAGCTAATATTATTAATGAAGTTACTATTTACATTAACGTAAGATAACTTTAAAAAAAATTAACGAATAGAATGAAATAAAGAAATAGCACAAACTTACCACACACACACACACACACATATACATATATATATATATATATATATATATATATATATATATATATATATATATATATATTTCAATAAAATGAATATTCTGCAACGTTTACAAATACGGCAGGTGTCTGCACATAGAAACCTTTAAATACTTCTCAAATTTTATGTACTGTCTCAGGTTATTTAGTTAAAAAAAGTTTTCTATTTTTTTTACAAAGATCCGTAGGAACGATGACTTTAGCACAATGGATTTTTTTTACACTAATCGCTTTTAGAATGTCTCACTCGTTTTGATGATGCACTGTTTATAAATGTAGTCATATCATCACACAAATGGTGGACGCATCTGATAAGTTTTGAAAAATATGCAGTTACACATTCCGGTATTTCACACTATTTATAACGTCTGTAGTTTACTTTTAGAAAATACTCAATTTCATACGAGTTATAACGTGCCATTCACTTAATTACTGTGTATGTATCACACGTAGTTTCATGTTAAACCTGACATTCAACTTCACAATAATACAACAAAATGCTAAGAATAACTGTAAAGGATAATATCTAATAAAAGAGCTACTCAACTCCATTGTAATATGATATAACGAATTTACGATGGATTCCAAAGAAAATCTTTTATCTAAGAAATAATTCAGCTACTGAGAATAACATATAATTAATACTAATTGAAACTGATAACAACTTAATTCGCACTATAACTGTGGAAGGAATATCATACGGTTATCAAAATTGTTATCAAGGATAATTATCCGGTCAGACCTTTAAACTTCTTAATACTTCCTAATCTGTGTGTCTGTACTAGCGTCTGCCGTCTTTGGAACTATACTCAACACCATGGGCGGCGATTAGGGGGGGCAAAGGGGGGCAGTTGCCCCCGCACTTTTTTTAAGTAACCAATTAATGTATATAGTTTCATTTGGAAATGTAACGATTTTGTATGTGTTACTGATTAATAGGAAAAAATGCTGCCATATAATATTTGCTGTTGCGTGAATACGTATTGGTTGTCTTCCCGTGGAGTAAAGAAAGCTACAGTAATTGCGTTTTAATCGCCACAGAAAAAAAAAACCAAAAAATAACCTATTGGAGCACAATTTCAGCATACTTTCATTTCTTCTTACAAGGGCTCGATATGTTAGTGAGCCGCTTTGAAGCTAATCGAAAGAACATTATGCAAAAAAGTAGGGCCTATTTCACAAGTTATTCTTTAATTGCACAAAAATTGACAGTTCCTAAAATGTCTTTTCTTCTTTCTAAAGTAAGGAATATCGATTAAAAAGAGCGTGATAAGAAACAACTTCTACCTTTTCCATTGTTTTGTAGTGTAATATACGAGTGAAGTGTTGTGTTTAAGGATGTACGAGTGTATATACAATAAAATTTAGTAAATTGAACATAATTCTAGGTTTTAAGTTTATTTTGTATAACTAAAGTGTGGATTGTAAGTATTGTTGTGTTTTGATGTGTTCCAAGAAAGTGAAATCTGCACCTAATGGCAACGAACATATTTCAAGAAGTTGCAAAAGCAAATATTTCTTTAAATGTCGTAGCATATGCTTGTAGTATTTACTGTCTTTCATTTTCTAAGAGTAATAACATACATTTAATATCATGTGTGGAATTAAATATTAAGTTTTTCATTAATCCTCAGTTTCAATATAACTTTTGCAAAACAAGCATCATTATTCATTACTATGATTAATATTATCCTTTCTATTTATTTGTTTTGCAAATTAATTAAATAATCTGATCACACAATTTTTCAGACAGAATTTTAAGATGTTCATGAGCAAGGAATCAAATCTCTTCTTACACTTTCGTTGTTTAAGAGTACAAAGGGCTAGTATCTACTTGCGTTGTTCTTCTCAATTTACTTAATAAACTATTATATACGATATACGGTATTTTAACTGAAAATATAGTATCCTATTAGTTATACAACCTTTCGTCAAACAAAATGTTAGAAACAACCAGGAAAACTAACATTTATATACAAATATTCAGATCATGTCTTGCCCCCTCACTTTTAACGTCCAACCGCCGCCACTGCTCAACACCATCCTACATGTCAATAATTTCATGAACATATCACCACTTTTTACCACTATTTGAATATGATTTTTTTCAAGTTGGAAATAACTCACAAGTAAAGGCTACTGGTTTTTTTTAGTTAATTTAATTTTTTTTGCACTGTTGCCAACGATAATTGTAATCAAATTTTCCGCTTCCAATATCAGTAGTATGCAATATGTAGCATTTCACCGGTCGTTCAGGTCTCCTACGTAATATTAAGTGCAGTTATCGTATTTGTACTCCTTTTTTTAAACAATACAGACTACAGAAGAAAAATGCAGTAAGAAATTCTTTCAACTAAGCATGACGAAAATATTACTTCAACACTAGCAGCAAATTAAACAGAATATATATTCGTATAGGCCCTTCTTACTATATGCATGTATGCGTCATATTTCAACGATATATATATGCATATCATCATTGTTACTATTTGTTTTAAGCACTATATCATGATAAGGTCGGAGCTTTAGGAACCCCTCAGATTAAGTACTCTTTAACGCATATACTTCAGATAGAAGCAAAACAAAATAAACGCATTGAAATTTCTTTTATGCCATAAGAAGAGCATGAGATTGTCGGACAGACGAGAGAGCAGAGTATATACAACGAGAGCTACATTAGGTGGACGAATTTAGTTGAATCTTAGCAAAATACGGTTTGCCCAGTTAACGGGGCGAGCTTAGGTAGTTTTGCATTACATGGTTAGTGGGTTGGCTTTAAAGCTTACTCGTAATTCATTGTTAGGGATGTGTTGCCCAACAAAATAAAGATATCTACATAAGCCATCTTTATAACAGAATAAACGCACAACAATTCTTCAGAATATTTACGCACTTTGTGACGCTTATTACACCTATGAAATATCAGGTAATATTTCTCAAAATTCGTATTAGAATAAATTATTCATTGACACAAGCCAATTTATCACTTGCTAGCACGTTCAAAGTTTACCAAGCTGAGCCACAATATACGGTGACAAACTTCAATCGTAGAAATACAGCCACTTCTCTCGTTAGTTCGATGGCCTGCATAGAATTTTTTTTTAAAATAAATCACTTACGTTTCTTGAAAATGTATATAAATACATATACTTATATTGTACGATATCTTGTTTTTCCGAAAAAAAAATCCAAAACTTGTTTAAATTACTACTTCTTTCAACGCCACAACACCTTTTCTTTCTTCTTCACCTTAATTGGTGTTTTAAAAATTTCACTGCACCAACATCTATGGTTTTATGTGCAACAAATGTAAACTTATTGACTTACTTATGTAAAATTGTTGTGTGTTTAAAATTGTATGTTTACTAAAAAAAAATTTACAAATGGCTAACACCGCCATTTGCAATGATTGGCCGACTTAAGAGTCGAAGTGCCTGTCATGTAGTATAGTAGTTAATTGATAGAAGTTATAAGAAAATTAAATTCAATGTGACCTGTTCATGTAAGTTAAGAAGCATAAAGTCAAAATCGGGAAAAATATAAGATTGTCATAATCAGTAAGTATTGTAGTCTAAATCGAGAAGGGGGTCCAACGGGACGAAGAGGGCCAGCTACCCAGATTGTCAGGGTGTGATGTGTTGGTATAAAGTGAAAATACATGAATTTTTGATGAGCAGGATTATTGTGGGTGAGTGTAAATGTGTTTATGAATAACTGTAATTATGTGAATTGTATATATAATGAGCACTTTTCACTTTAACCACTTCCTCTTCTTGATCACACTTCGGGAGATGTTATCCCTGCCAAGGTCACCCAAGGTATATAAAATAACAGGTAGCTCCAGTTTGCGATTAGCGTTCTGATTGGCTCCCTGTCTGTGACGTCATGTGGAGGTATCCGTGAAGATTTTATTCGCTTGCCTGCTTGTTACACTTCGCGCTTTACTCGTAAAAATGGATTCAAAATGAATTTCTTTGTCTTTCCATATACAAATAATGAGATTTTTCTACTCACAGATGAGACAATATAATTTAATACATAAACAAATGCCATCAATAATGATTAATTATCTATACAAATAAAAATGAATATAATGTTTGCACGCTAATTTATCCTAGACTTTGGGCCGATTTTTATAATTTTTAGTGCATGAGTTGTCCTGACCTGGCTAGGATTTTTTATTACATTACTTCATTAAAGGATGAATCCTAAGGGGGTAGAAGAGGCTCAAAATTTATGCCTAAAATACAGTATCTCACGAGCCTATCAAGTTAGAAAGATGAAACTTAGTATATTAACTCCTCATTAAACTAGGGAAAACATGTCCCATGTTTAGAAAATTTCCTTTTTAAGGGGAAGAAGCGGTATTTTCTATTCATAGAAATAAAAATCATTGTAACAATGTTTGACTGCTAACTCCTCGACCAACTGAAAGTACCAAGTATTTTTGGTACTTTAATACATCCAGGCCTAACTCAGGATCTTATCATTTTTCGGCTCGGGAGTGAGAGGAAACAGGAAGGAGACGACAAATAATCGAAAACAGCCGAAATTGGTGTCCAGTGCATAATTTAAGGTGCCACTGAATGAAAACCGATACTGTTTAAATCCAAATTAATCCTCTTTGTGCGTGCTGAAGGGGTGACATTATAGGTTTTTGTCATTACATTTTCATTGAAACGTAAATTCTAAGGGGGGAGGAGTTCATGGGCGCCCGAAGGTGGGGGCAGGGTGGGGCCCGGCCCCCTCTGGCTCACGAAAATGTATACGTAATATAACAAACCATGTATATTAAATACCAGAAATACCATACGTAATATTTCAACCATGGAGATGGGCCCCCTCTAGAAAATCCTCTTCGGACGCCCCTGGAGGAGTTCAAATACTTTCCATAAACCAATCCTCACCATTTCAGGTAGTAAAATACATAAACAAACATAATTCAAAATATTCAGCGATTCTGGGTATGTAATAGCAAATTAGGTTAGGTTCGGTTAGGATAGGTTAAGTTACGTTAGAAATGTAATCTGCCCTAACCTAACATAACAGAACCTAACCTAACTTGGTTAGGTTAAGTTAGGTTAGCTCAGAAATCTAACCTAACCTATTGTATTTCGTGTGTATTAATCAAACTGTCAGATAACATCACTGCAAAATATTTCCTTTACATTACTAACAATTGTTTAACACTCAATACAACACACTTTACATTATATTTTACAGGTTACAAGTTGCACAGATATCTATAGAGTAGTATACATACATAAAAGAACCAAATTCACAGAGGAAAATTTGCAGTTATTTGTCCTGCCCTTTACCTTTCGATTTCTTGGAATTTAGTTTCCATGGCTTAGCTCCCTCTGTCGGTCAGCCCTTCAATTATAAGAATAATGGTAAGAGTGCACTTTGAGCAGAACAAGTGATTTTGTCTCACGACGAGGCATTGGAGAAGGAATAAAATCAATGTAATTTATACGTAACAAGTACGGTACGTTTAGACAAGATTAGGTAAGGTTAGGTTAAGTCCGGTTCGTAATATGTTCCTACGAATTTTCTTTTCAAAGTGCACTTTGAGTACTTTACCAGAATAACGCTTCAGATTCTCAACAAAATTTAAGAATACCATTTAAACTAAAGAATATATGAGAGTATACATTTATATTCTTGTTGGTACCCTCTTCCAGTTTGCTTTACGTACATAAACTCCTTAAGTTTCAGATCCTCAGAAAAAGCAAAATAAATTATTGTTCTTACACACCTGTTTTTCAACTTGACTAGCGTATGGCTTATTTTTTCCCCATGCCAGTTTGGTATGAATAATGAAGGAACAGTGTGGGAAACCTACAAGCTCATTTTTCAAACCCTTTGATAATCCTGTGGTGAAAAGTGAGCAGAATATATTCGTGCGTTATCCATATTAAACGTGTTTTGCTTATAGCGGGAAATCCATCTTCTTCGAAGTTCATCATTTTTAGGGAATCGATGGAACATTAATTTATTTGTATTTCTTCCTCTGTTATTTCAATAAGCTACTTCGCGATTAAAATGGTTTTTGCCCATCTTGAAACAGTAGCGTAATATTTATACAGTATTTCACTTGTTCTGTTGAAAAATACCGCGATACCTCCACGTGACGTCACCGGCCTCAAAGTATCCTGGGAAAAATGAGAGCAGAAAAGCTGAATCAAGAGTCCCCTGAAGGTCACCGCTGGACTCTCGCCACACCTTGCGCCAAAACATAAAAATGCTTCTGCACATTTTCCTTTTCTTCTTCTTCTTCTTCTTCTTCTTCTTCTACTACTCTGCAAAATCGTCTCTCGTTCTGTCCTGCGCCTTTCAATGCACACTTAGCTTACGATTTTAGATTCTTATATCGTTAGTACGCCTAAAACAATGCTTTATAGTTTAGCACTATGCAAACTAGCTTACTACAGATGTAAATTATTTCTAAATTGTTAAATTACTGATTTTTTAAATAATTTGTGGCCAGTAAAATAGCATACATATCTGAGATTCGCAAAATTATACGCAAAGAGTGTTATGGGGGCCACACAAATCTACATATGTGACATGTACGTTACACACAGCAGATCAAGCCTTTGTTGCTTTCTACAGGTGTGGATATGTGACAGAAAGACCACCAAAGGTTCCGACACCTCTACAGTACTGTTTCGAGACATTCACAGGCGATCATTGTACAATCCGCGGCAAAAACCTGTAACATGAGGATGTATGTTTATTGTGAAACTACGCCTAACAGCACAGGGAATGAACATAATGTCTAAGTGGAACGGAGCACACCAGGACATACCTCGACCTCCTCCCGTGCACACTTATTTTGGAGCAAAAGACTTTGTCATTTCACAATAAACTCATATGCTCATATTGCAGATCTTTTGGCGCGGATTGTGCCATGTGTGACGGATTGGATGTATTCCGATGTGCTCACTGCAAATGTATCTTCTGTTTGGACCATCGTCTCATCGAACAATTGCACGTACAACGTGGACGAGCATGTGCAAATGATGCAAAGGCTAATGCGTCTTTCCGGAATGTTCTTTTTGTGAAGCGAGTGGCCTAACTATATTAAAATTGTCTGCATTTTCATGGCCAGTGCTGCCAACTTTGGGACTCGTTTTTCTTTTCGACTCCAGGTACGTCGGTTTCCTGCATAGTTGGTGCTTTCTTGTTTTGTTCATTCTAATATGCACAGCTCGTGATCAAATGTGGCGCATTATGGCCAACTCCGTCTTTTCCGTATTTTTCGTACTTCTGTTTTTTCTATTTTCTTTTGTTAGATTGTACCACTGATTATACACGTCATATCTTATGTTCTACATGACACTGAATATTGCACTCACTTCATATAGTGCTCTTTGCAAGACATGTATTTTTTATTGCAGTTGACAACACTGTTAACCCTACTGGTGGCCTTCATTTGTTCCCTATTGTGGCAAATCTCTTTCTATACATCACTTGTCAGCATTGTATTTTGCCGTGCCCCCCCTTTTTTTTGCGGAATTTGCACTTTTCCCCCTTGTCCAACCTTGCTGTTTCCCGAACTTCCACCCCTTATATTTCTTGAAACTATTGCTATGGGTAGCTATTTTTGGGGAATGCTCATCTCTGTTACAGCTCTTTCAATTGGCATAGGCGACATCTTTCACTGCAACTATCATTTCGGAAGGTTCCCTTGTCAGAAGAACCTTCAGGCTGGTATCAAAAAATGAAACCGGACCAGGGCTATCATTGATGTTTTTTTCTATTTTTTATTCATTTTTAAACAAAGGATACGATAGAAAAAGGATTACCGATACAAGTGTAATGGAAACTACAACCCACGACAGAAATAAAACAATCTTAAGAACAAACGAGTTGATGAGTTGATTTTGAGTTTAACGTCCCGTTCAGCAGCGAGGCTATATGAGACGTGGACCTACTGATTAACGTGGAATCCGAACCACATGAGCTCCCGCCGGGAATCGAACCCGGGTCTCCCACGCCAAAGGTTAAGAACAAACGAAACGTAACAACAAGGAATTCAGAATTTATGCTACACCTGTTATAATATCCTGTTTTAAACGCGTACTGTAATTAGATGGAACAGTGGAAGTAATGCTCCTAATAATACATTTAGTGACAAATAGGTACAAAATGTAACAAATGTAACAATGAGGCGATACTGAAAAAAATTATAAATAATGCGATTTCTAACTGGTTATAAACAGTTGTGCTATTCAGCCGGTTCGCTATAACCGGTTATTTAAAAAAAATCAAATTCGCAGAACCGTTTGTTATACAAAAACATAACACTAAATTTTACCCAGTTATACCCTGGAACTGTAAATTTGAGTTTAACTATCTTTGTTTTTAGAAACTTATAGCTTCAAGGTGAAATTTATAATATCTCAGAATAAGTTATAAGCTTTTATTTCTTAATCTCAAATGCTCAGATATCAAGAATGAGAACTGGGATCACATGAGTGTAACGGTGAGGGTCATTTATATTTGAAACACATACATACAGCGGCGTAGCGAGAAATAAAAAATTTGGGGGGATGAAAGTTATACGTAATGCTTTGTCTTATAAATACTATAAAGGAAGGAAGAATTGCAATTTTTGTTTTACTTTCCAAAATAAGCAACTACGGGATTAAAAATTAAGTAGGAAAGACAACACATTTGTATAAAAATGAAGTGAAACACACGCGGTCTATGCTTTCACCCAGCAGACCAAAATGTGACTTTTGGGATCATGCACTTACGTTCATAGCGGAAGCGACAGAATGACTTGACTCATTCATTGTAGCTTTCCTCCATCGAACAACATTCCCAGAAACCTACTGTGTCCCCCTGTGCCGTGCCGTGGAAAATCAGCACTCGGGGCGAAAGTATACGACGGTGGCCTCGTACATATGAGTTAGGGCGACAGATCAGCCGCGAAGCGTAAGAAAATTTTCAGAAATAAACCCTGCTTTTCCTTGATTTTGAACACCTTTTATTACTTTTTTCCTTCCATTTTATATATGTGCACATATATTTTCCTAACACGAGTAACATTATAGGACCTCTTCCTAAAGCAGGAAGAGGATTTAAGTACATAATAGTAATATTCCAAGTAATTTTTCCTTTCTCTCTTTTTCTTTCATCCTCTCTTTTCATTTTTCTCTCCAATTTTGCGCCCCCTTTCATCGGCGCCCGGGACTATCGCTTCCCGTTATGCAAGGCACTGGGGACACCATTCCCAAAACACACTTTTGTTTAGTTCTCCCTACTCGAAAAGCCCTGTAAATAGAAAGTCTTACTGCAAAACAGAACTGAAATAAGCTATTCTTTTCCTCTATTTTAATACGATCATCTTTGGTTTCAAAGCGAAAGGTTTATTCACACAAAGCATACACGGTTACACAACACAAAATATATTCACTCTGGTATCAACATCTACTTCACTTTGACATTTTGCTATTAGAAAATAAACTCTTAAATTTATCAAATTTATATACTATACATAGTAAAAAGTTTATATTTTCTTCATGAGAATTAGGGATGCGCACGAGTCGAGACATGTCTCGAATCTCGACTCGACTCGACTCGACTCGAGACACACTTTGTAAAATTCGAGATGAGTCGAGACAAACGTATTTCTCGACTCGAATTTTCGAGTCGAGACACAAGTCGAGTCGAGACAGCTCGTAAAAACCTCGACTCGACTCGAAAATCTTTCTATAATTTTTAATATTATTTTGAACACTCGGCACGAGAATTTCCGAAACTGCAGAAAATGTGTTCGAGGAGTGTTGTGGTGAGTGTCTTCGAAAAGTGGCGAAACCAAGGGGAAATGACGTCCAAACGTCGAGATGTTGGGCGCCCCCACCTCATTACATATGTCGGACGTCGTAGGCTGAGCAGACTGGTAAAACAGGACAGGCAGCGAACTGCATCGGAACTAACATCAGAGTTTAATGCTGGGCCAAGTAAAAAAGTATCTGAACTAGTGTTTCCGGAAATTTCCGGAAATTTTGAACCTGTTAGTAAAAATCGTTTTTTCGATTTCTTTCCGGAAAAATTGGAAACATTGAAAAAAATAAAAATGTTTGTATTAGGTTAATTTTGCTAATAATGATATCCTTTTTTTTTCAAACGCGTGAAAAATATAAGTTCAAAAATTTCAATATTGCGAATATTAAAAAATAGCACTCGAAAACAAAACTATTCCAATTATTATCGGTATAATCGGTATGTTTGTCTCCACAGAAAAGTTTATATGTTTGTCTCCAGTCCTTTCGACAATGAAATATTGAACCCACAAGTGCTAGAAACGTGCCGTTTTCATTGGTCGATTCCAAATTGTGTGTAAATGAATATTTTAAAAAATATGGCCATTAGTTCTTTTATTAAATTTTTAGAGGTACTACTATGAGCAAAATAAATGACGCGTCTCTTTATTTTGAAGTTTTTTGAAAATATCTACGTTTTCTTTATATGTTCGAAATTTCGAAAGGTTTTCCCAGCAGGACAGGTTAATAACAAACCCGTTTTTAATATTTGTGTTAGATATTACCTTAAAATAAATAAATTAGAAGCAAAAAACATTAAATCGAACGAAATTACGGGAAATGTGGGAAATTTTCAAGAACGCGAGGGAATTCTGCAGTTCAACACGAAGCAGCGACATCTATGTCATTGAAAGAAATGTGGACTAATCTACAAACTAAACTTTTAACGAAACATTTCTAATATGTCTCATTACGTGCATTATCTGCAAACTCCTGTGGGAGGGGCGGGAAGTAAAACATTCTTTTGATGATGTGAAGCTGTCACAAATTACCACTTAACTAAACTAAACAATAATGGGGTGAACCGGAACCCAGTCAGTTTAAATTGATGTAAAAGTTTAATTTTTGGCTTCATATTAAAGTTTTGGTTTCAAATTAGAATTTCAATCCAAATAGTCAATGATCAAATCTCGTGAGGCTCTTCAGTGTAGGCTAATATGGCCCCCTTATGAGGAAAGGCAAAAATATTAACATGTTTATAACTTTCGAATAGGTAACTAAAGAGGTACCTTATACATAGCGCCCCTTGATTGTAATATTACCGCTTCTTTATTTGTTCGAGGGAGCTCCTACACAACCAAGGGTGACTAAAAGAATAGGAAAAGTGTTTATTGATTCTAGTGGCGGATCCAGCACGGATTCGTGGAGGGAGGCGGTGAAGTGAAAGATTCTTTTGATGATGTGAAGCTGTCACAAATTATCACTTAATTAAACTAAACATAATAGTGTGGTTAACCGGAACCCAGTCAGTTCAAATTGATGTAAAAGTTTAATTATTACTTCATATTAAAGTTTTGGTTCCAAATGAGAATTTCAGTCCGATTGGTCAATGATCAAATCTCGGGGGGGTCTTCGGTGTAGAGGCTATGACTCCTTACGGGAAAAGGCAAAACTATTAAAATTCTTAAAACTTTCAAAGTTTTTGTCTATTTTAGAGGAATTTTTGGCTTTATATTAAAGTGTTGGTTCCCAATGACAATTCCAGTCCGAGTAGACAATGATCAAATCTCGAGGAGCTCTACAATGTAGGAAAAATAATGACATCTATATCGTGATCCTGTTGGTGACATCACGAGTCATAATGTAAATATAGCACAAAGTAAACGCCAAAAGCTGTCGGCGCTCGTAGCTGAGTGAACTAGCGCAACATTCTAGTAAGAAAGTTTGATTTTGACGTAGGTTCAAACCCTGCCTAAGGAGAGTTATTTTTATTATTTTTAAAAAAATTTATAACACTTTTTTCGTTAAAAAAGATTAAAAATAATATTCAAAAAGTGATTTAACGATTATTTTTTAAAATTTTCATTAAACTTCTTTCATTAAAATAGGTTTGCCCTTGAACTATACAGATTCATAACAAAAGTTAGTAGTAAAAGTAGTAGTAGTAGTAGCAATAGTAGTAGGAACGGAACAGAATGCAATTCAGCATTCATTTGTTTCCCTGTGATGTTGCCAAACGTAACTCGCTTAAAATGCTTTCTGGCTAGGCCTTAGTGTGTTTCGAAAATATGCTTGCTGTTCGGGATGAGGTTCCAAGGTTCAGCATTGACTAGGAGTTTTTGCTATTAATATCCCTTCTAACAATATTGGTAGTGGACAAAAGTTAGACGGTGTTAAAGCTTTTTCCTTCTAATTTAGTTATTTTACTTTATTATTTACCGAATATATTGAAAATATATTTGTCAGCAGCCACGTATGCAGGAATTTATGTCGGGAGCGGTCCAAAGCTATCTGGGGGTCCGTCTTCAATATGAGGATAAATTGTAATATTTTTTTAAAAAAATAACCCCCGAAATTAGGTTAAATTTACAGAAAAGTTGGAATTTTTGAGGGGGTTCGGACCCCCTGAACCCACCTCTAAATGCGTCCTTGTTTGTCAGTAATGTTTCCTCATTTTGAAACCCTCAGAAACTTCGAATGTATAAAGGAAAACGAGTTATTTTCAATATAATAACACTTCAAAGAGACGCGACATTTTTATTGCACATGGTGGTACCCCACCTTAACAATGGCAAGAATTCCTTCCCTTTGGTTCTCTGCCATTGCGGTGTATCGAAAAGTTAGGTTTGTAAAATATACTCCTAAGAACAAATGTGTTTGCCAGAGAACCGTGATACTGAACAGAGCTCCACAGAAATGCCTGCTGAACTATCGTTTATAGCTACCCTTTGGTGTTTTTTGCCGTCAAGGTCAATCGAGAGGTAACTCAGTTCAGTCCCTGTTCTTAAGCCGTGTTCGTATTACTTCGAACAGTTTTGACGTGTGTTTTCCAACCACCATATGAACAGACAATCAGAGCAAATCATAGCATACAATTCATTTAAGCAAGTATATTTGTCGCGAAATTATTAGACAGATTACCCAAAGACCCTTAATATATGAATCTATACATTTATTTATATAGATAAAGCAAACAGTCGAAATTATCTATCGAAAGAATAAATTAACAGCACGATCATAATGAAAAACAGACTAGTAATATAACAGACTTCTTTCGCGTATGAAATCGAAACTCAGTTGGTCAGAGTAACTAGTCTCTACGAATTACGTTGTTAGTTCGAGCATAATTCGAGTAAGGGTTTTATTACTATTGTTTTTCTCTTTTTTTATGTGAGAAAAAATCAAATTGTAACATCGCGATATCAAATGTATTTGGTTAGGTAACTTTGTCTTAGCTAAACTTTAAATATCAGTAACCGTCGAAATTATTTCACTAACCGATCAGTTACTGAACAATTCAAACACGTCAAACCAGTGGCATAACATGAAGGTTAACCTCACGTCCGCAGCCCTTAGTTACGCGTCCTTACTTTCAGGAGCGGACCAAGGGCCGGGCAACCCGGACGACTGCCCGGGGCGCCAGAGTCAGATGAGCGCCAAAACGAGCCTCAAGAAGTAAATTTTATAATGTGTCTCCTACTGACTTTTTTGGTTTATATTCTTGTAAAATAGCGGCAATTACATAATCATTTTTCATTTCACCATGGAAGAAGAGAGTTTCATAGCACTAAGGGGACTCTTTGGACAAATGAAGAGATGGCATGTAGAATAAAGAGTGGACGGGGAGTAAGTATTGTTTGTTTGTTTGCTTGAGTTTAGCGTTCCACGGTTATGTCTTAATGGCCAAAGGAGATGTAGATACTGATTATAGTGAAATCCGAACCACGTTTATCGTTCAACAGTAACCACCGAGAATTAGACACGGGACCACAGAAGGCAGGCGTGCTAGCCACTAGACCAAGCTGGGGACGGTGTTCGTATTGTTTATAGCAGCCCATATTGTTTGTGAAGTTTTCCTAGGTAATGACTGTCTTTTTGAAAAATGGGTTTAAACTATTAAAAACACTATGATAAAATGTAAAATATAGGCTAGTACTAGGGTGGAGGCAGCCAAAAAGTCACTTTGCCCAGGTGAAAATTTGGTCCGCCCCTGCGTACTTTCTATAAATTTTTTGGCTTTACAGCTTTTGCGGTTCCCACGCCACAGGGTTGTCGGGGCGCTATTTACGCCAATGCATCGAACGTAATTCAATAACTGTTTCATCAATTCTACCATCAGCGTGGAAACGGGAATATATATTTTTCTAATAGTCCCATAGAACTTTCACCGAGAACACCAGATACAATATTTCAGAATGGGCTCTGGCTAAGTATAAGGAGGATCTGATGTTTCCTAAGTAAGTTCCTTTCAGAAAGTTTGCTATTTCTTTAACGGTGTTGTAAATAAACTCTTCGTTATTAGCCCTACACCAAACCATCTTGGACAAATCCCTCTAGAGTAACGATCGGCAAGAATTTATTTTGCCTAATTTTATAAGCGACTCAAGGGTGAAACACTTGTTAACGAAAGCAATACTGTGTATATACTGCCATGCTTCTGACAAAATATAAAGTGTTTTGTAATCTTTAGACACTTTTCCTATTCTTTTGGTCACCCTTGGTTGTGTAGGGCGCCCTCGAACAAATAAAGAAGCGGTAATATTACAGCCAAGGGGCGCTATAAATATATTACTTTTTTGTTACCAAACCATAACCAAAACCATAAATGCTACGTGATATTCCACTCACGGAGGAAAGGATGCTCTAAATATATTTCTTATTCATTTTGTCTGCCCTGCTTGTAAGAAATTAAATACTTTCTTTTGGGAGGGTGTTGAAAAAAGAGGGGCAAAATAAAACGTCGTGCCTCTCCTACATTTTAAACTTTGTTACATGGTTGCTCAAATTATTACTAAAGAAAGCACTTTAAACTAAGATGTCTAAGGTTAGTACATTATGTAAGGGTGGCATATTCAGGAATGATAATAATAATAATAATAATACTAATAATAATAATAATAATAATAATAATAATAATAATAATAATAATAATAATAATAATAATAACCTATTATCAGTTTTCCTCTCACTAGAAATTCCTAAATAATATTAGTGAAGTAAAAATTGTTGAAAGTGTATAGAGAAACTTTTAGTATCTGAATGTAACAATGATACGTATGGGGACAATGTGTTGAGGTATTTAATGCTGCTATATTAAAGCCTGAGAATGTAATGATTAGATTATGTACTAAATTAGCTCTGTACTAAATTAGAAGTAAACGTTTAAATAAAACAAAATTTCCATTGTTGGCCTATAATTATGTCGAAACTATCTTCAGTAATACAAGGGTGAATTCAAGTGATATAGTAAACAATAACGCCAATTAACAAACTGGAAAATTTCACTGTCTTTCTTCTGTATTTCATGTTTACAAGGAAAATTTCAGGTCTCTCCCTCTTGCCTATTCACAAGTGTAGAGTGCGGTAGCGTGTTTTAGGAACTTCTGGTTTCACAGAGACAGATACAGAAAAACACAGGTTTACTTATTTTACCTCTAGTACCGTCACCTGTCAAATTTCAACAGGAAATGTCGTGCAGCATTTGGGCATTGTTACCTATAGGAACAAGAGAATAGAGTGCTGTAGAATCTCTGGCCTGAGTAATTAAGATTATTTTTAACTGAAAGTATAAATAGATATTAGTTAGTGAATAACATATTTAATTGTTTTTATTTGGAAGGAATGTATTAGACCTAAAAATGCGAACAAAATATATTTTATATATTTTAAATTAATGAAAACTGAATCGTGTGCCTTTTCATCTTTTTCATTATATAGAGAAATATAGGAAAGGTAATGTGCGCACGATGTTAATATAGATCTGTGGTCTGAGATCGAAATGCTTGCTTGAATACCTGTTTTTAATTTCGTAAACCTTTTACTAAAGTAAGAAATGGAAATGTCGTGAAAGTTAATCTATTAATTTTGCATACTTAGATGTGATAAAAATAATTTAAAAATGCTTGAGAATGAAATTAATGGTGCAGGATGATATGACATTGTCAATGTTTTTTACTTTCATGAGGAATGGACAACACCTCGACCGTGGTCTACTATTAGGATGTAAATCCTAACAGGAAGACCTTGGTGCACTGTGTCATACTGTCTTATCCAATCAGGAACACCCATTTCGGTGGACAAATTGCTAATTTCTGATATACATTTTTGATCATATAAAACAAAACAATTATGTTTGTTTTAAATATTCTTCAATTTTATGATATTGGCCTTTATTATTTACTTTTCAGTAGGTCCTCGTTATTAATTTATGTCAGTGATTCTCAACCTATTTCCTATAATGATCCCCCTTTATAACATCCTGTTGCCAGCGACTGTTATATCTAAGTTTCTGTTCTTAAGAAGCGTTTATGTGGGGGTTTTAATCTATCTATTGCAAAGCGATCACGATATTAGTTAGAAGAGGCAATTTAGACTTTTTGTTTTAAGTTGCACACATTACGGAGAAATGCTAACGAGCATAGGGACGTTTTTGTTTCACAAGCCACGTTTACGTTCGATGGCCAACAGTCTTAATTAACAAGTAAGAGTTTTCGAATCTTTTCCTGTTTCCCACTAGGAAAATGCTGGACAAGCACTATTAATATAGATTCTCAGCGTTTTTTGCTTCCTCTTCCTTTTCCATTGTTATTTGGTTTGATTTCAGTGTAGCGTTCCGTTCAGTAGCGAGGCTATATGAGACGTGCACCTATAGCTTAATGTGAAATCTTAACCACATGAGCTTCCGGCAAGGATTGAACCCGGTATCCCTTTTCCATTGTTATTGGTATCACTACTGTTCACTTATTGCCAAATATAAGAATGCAATTCGGATATACAGGTTGTATCAGCAACTCTTTAGTAAATAAACAAAACCCTCCTTACTAAATTACAGTGAAACAAGAACGAGAGTGTAAGTGAGGAATTATATCGGCTTTACAGTCAAGATTTCACTTCACTCGTAACTGTTGTTCCTATATGTTGTCTTCCGTAATATTTACTATCACTTCATTTCCCTAGACTTAGCTTTAGAAAATACTTGTATAACATGTCACTACATTAGCAAAGGGTTCTCACTGTAAGACAGTGTGAAGGTATTACTTCATAGCGTACTCCCTTGGCCTAGTTGCTAACGCGTGGGACTCTTGAACGAAAGGTCGCGGGTTCGATTCCCAATGGGTGAGTATTGTGATTATTTTTTTTTTGTTAAATTTAAGATTTCTACATGTGGTGCTTCTTTTTAAAAGTTGCAATTTCTATTTCTATATTTTAGGGATTTATTAATGTAGCCCTCAAAAGGGCTGTTTTATGTGCACTCGTCTCTAAATTAATAAGACGTCCAATGGCCATCTGCATCAATAATTCTTGGGATGCTTGTATTCTTCGCGGCATCCCATCAATGAGACGACGGAGGTAGCGTTCGCTTTGCGCAACTTCTTCCCATGCGTCTTCTACTAAGTTCCAGAGACCTGCTTGTGTCGTGGGTGGCGGATTAGGAAAGCGTTCCTTAATCACTCTTTTCACCTCAGCCCACACATTTTCGATCAGGTTCATGTCAGCCCTACGATGAGGCCAATCAAGAACATCTAGATCAGCCTCTTCTGCTAGCCAATTCTCAACTACCCGACATGTGTGGACGGGAGATCTGTCGTGCTGAAAGTTGACTACTCCATCAAGATAAAGTTCTCTAATAGATGGCAGCATGACATTCTGAAGAATGTGCAAATACTGCGCACCCGTCAAACGACCCTCTATCCGATGGAGTACTCCTAGGCTCTTTGATGTTAAGAATCCCCAGGCCGACACCGACAAACGACCACAGTGTCGTCTGTGATGGATGTATCGTTGGTTATACCTGGTTCCACGCGGACGATACACGAGACGAACACGCACTCATCGGTGAAAACTACATCGTTCCAGTTGCGATGTCTGTTCGCGTCTGCAAATTCAAGTCGCAGTCGAATGTCATCTTCCGAGAGGACTTCCTTTTGAGCCGCACGACGAGCGAAAAGGCCAGCTTCCCTAAGCCGTCTTCTAGCAGTGAACCTAGAAACTGGGAAATCTGCTATTTGCATCAGCTGTCGAGAGGTCGTGTGAGGTTGTTGCTGTGCAACATCAATGAGCTGATGGTATTGCTCTTCTGTTTTCACACGTATCCTCCCGCAACCAAGGCGTCTACCAGCTTCACCAGTTTCTCGGTACCGCTTCACCCACCGTTGAGCTCTTCTTGGGTTAACCCCAACACTTATTACTGCTTGCGAGACACTGTACCCCATGTTAACAAGGGCAAGAATGCCATCCATTCCGTTCTCTGCCATTGCGCTCTATCGAATGATTATATCTTCAGCTTGGGTTTGTAAAATATTACTCTTTAGGACAAACATGATTGGCGGATAGCCAATCACTGAACAGAATACTGAACTACTGAATAGAACTCCACAGAAATGCATGCTGAATTTACGTTTATAGCTAACATTTTGTGATTTGCCCTCAAGGTCAATCGAGTGGTAATTCAGTTCCGTGTATGTTCTTAAGCCGTGTTCGTATTGCTTCGAACAGTTTTGACCAACTTTAGGATTATTGATCGCGTATTCTTCCGAATTCGCCACTGTGGCGATGAAACCAATACACCTTGTAGAGTGATAAATCGTTGAAGTCTTAATATTTCTAATCAGAGTGCTCCTTTAACCGTGTATATTTGACGATAACTGTTTGGAGTCAGATCAAATGCACTTGCCAAGTAATTTCATAACAAATGGCAAGCGTCTATTTACTCTTTTCATAGTTCTGCCATATTTACTTGCTACTGATCGGCGACAGTTGCCATCTAAATTCATGCTATTATACGGACCCATCTCAAGATTTTTCACTTCATGGTGTAAAGGCAGGTGTTACACTTGACCCCCGGAGCTGAAGTATTGTCCTTATAATAACAGCTCGTCAGGTAAAATATAATAATAACCGCATTCACATGACTGGCGATAGTTCGTGTTGGTCCCTTCGCGATTCTCCGCGACGAATCGAAGGAGCGCGGACCAAAATTAAGTCCTCGCTGTTACGCGGTGGTAACTTCAATACCCCCGACTTTTTTTTATTGCTCAGACGCTCATCTTCGGTTTCGGCACCTGAAGATTTGAACCGAAACGGGCTATCATCATTGCAATATCCTTCTTCAACCTTTATTTCATCATTCATATTTATTTCAGGAACGGGGACAAGGACAAGGACGAGGACAAGGTTGGAGTTGACAAATCACAACGTTGAACAAGAAACAAGAAAACAAACGAAACAAAACAAACAATAAAATTTGAAAAGGAAAACAAGATCCTAACTACTAATTATTATCTAGTAATGATTAGTCTTCCTTTATATAATCTAGCTAATCTACTTTGATTCTGACTCGAGTTGAACTTGACGTCAGTCCTATGATTTTCATCATTCATTGCTTTTGATCTATACTTAGCCTTTCCCGTACTATTTCCTCTTCTTCTTTTTTCCGTTTTGTTCAAGTTTTTCCCTGTATGATTTGTTTTGGTTTCACTGTATGTGTAATTTGACTCTCCTGTGCGAGAATTTACCACATTCTCCAATTATAACACTAATCACACACATCGCTTAACACTATTTAGCACTATCCACACTGAATTTTTGTAGTTTGAACACTAGAACACTATCTCACTCCTGTGTGAGAAACTATTTCACTATTTCACTACACTCATTACACTCACTACATTCCCCTGTCCAATGTTCTTCTCTAATCCCTTGTTTATCTCATCTTTGGTGATTTTGTTTCTAATTTATGTTCCTCGGTTGTTTTGTACGACCTCGATTTCCATAAGTGAAAAAGAAAAAATAGAAAAATTTGGGAGGGAAAAAATGGGGAAGGAAAAGAGATCAAAAAAAGGGAAAATTTACAAAAATGAAACAAAACAACAAAAAAAATCTATAAAAATTTAACAAACAGTTTGAATTTAGATTGCTTGTTTATTGTGTGTTTCTGTATGTGTGTTTGGTGTCTGTGTTCACTGCGTATTTATGTTTTTATGTTCATACCTTTTGGCTTCTTCTTCTTTTTACCTTAGGCTTCTTGTTTTTTGCAGGTTTTCCCTGTGTGTTTAGGTTTTTTCACCCATATCTTTTATATGCATATGTACACATATACCCCCGACTCTAGATATCTGCTTCGACTCGACGAATCCCTGACCCTAATGGCATACTAGCGGTAATACTTCGACGCGTCGCTATATCGACGATCTCCATTTACCGGCAAGTGGGCCACTAAGTGTTGGTAACGTTTACGGCATGGGGTAACTAACTAATTGAGTGTAAAATGAACCAGTAGCAAAAAATCCCGGGTCACTCATGAGGTCCTAGTAATTTCCATATTGATCATGTAGAATTTAAGTGTGCTCAGAAGAGTCCAAATGGGTGCCCTTACAGATTGGGAACAATATAACTCATAAGTCGATAAACAATATAACTCATATTTATTGATTTGTGCAAATTCTGCCGAATTGGAACGTAAATTACTAATTTCTTTCGGTATTTGTGTCAACGTAACTATAAGACGATTTAAGCCAATGTAGCAGTCGATATGGGGCAATGACGTCCAATGTCGTTTTACCTAGCCTGTATCATTCTTAGTAGTTTGACACCGCGCCATCTGTAATGGGCGACTGGTTAACCGTTCTAGGAGGATCAACCTCGAGATCCATATGGATCGATGTCGTAGTTTTACATTTACCCATCAACGGCCCACCGACATGTGCTACTGGGGTGGTTTCGGCTTGTAGTTACATTATAAACAGTAAAAATTGCTTTGTCCCTTTGACATAGTCATTATTATTTCAACTTTATTCTTAGTGATTTAAAACAGTACTTCTCAAAGTGAGCATTAAAGCATCAGAGGGGGCGTTCGCATTTAAAAAGGATACACTGGAACAAAAAAGAGCAATTGGGAGCGTTTGAGATTTCATGGCCTTTTAGACGTTTTCTCATTATTGGACGAAAGCAATTATGTATTTTATAAATTATCTAAAGTTTAGATTTCTTTAGTAACTCTAAGGTGAGTTATCTCAATAGGTTAATATCTACAAGAGAGAGAACATTCCAATCTCTTTTTCTTTCGATCTTTTACACTTAGTGATACTATAACGTAATTAAATCCTTTGTACAACAGCAACATGTCACGCATTGACCGTTTGTCGTTTGCGTCACTCATTTACCACTATCATCATTACAATACGATAACCATTATGTGGTTAGGTCACAGGATTAAGCTAACCAAAATGTTGTAGGAAAACAGTAAAGAAACATTAATGTAAATGGGATTCTCCACGATTTAATAAGTAACTAGCTCTATGGCCTATGGAACCCGAAGGTTCAATGCCACGTTCACAAAATATCTCCACTAACTTTTATCCTTATCCAACCGGATTCAGTTTCTACCCTGTATTGCTGTTGCTCCAAGATCCATCTAAATGTTGTCTTCCCATCTTCCTAATGGCCTTTTTCCAATTGGGGTTCCAGTTATAATTTTGAAAGCGTTTCTACTTTCTTCCATTTTGGCTGCATGGCCTGCCCACCTGAGCCTCCTAGCTTTAATGACCCTAAAAATGTTACGTGAGTTGAATAAACAGTGCATTCCTTCACGAATTACTGCTAAACAAAATGAACAATCAAACTACATATTTTCTACCTGTTGTTCTAAAGAATCTTAGCAAATTAGTAGTGTTGTTTTAATTTAAGGCGTATAATTACACTATCTTAAAACATAATACAAATATTAATCTTTAATACCAGACTGTAAGAATTTATATCGGGATCGGCAACGTTGAGTTGAAAAAGAAGGGGAAAGAATTATATAATTAAATGCATGCCGAATGTGCTAAGTTGCGAGAGGGCGTCATCGCCCAGATTACAACTTCTGACGATCGTTGCTCTAGAGGAATTTGTCCAGGATGGTTCGCTGTCGCGCTAATAACGATGAGCATGTTTATTTATATCACTGTTAAAGAAATAGCAAACTTTCTGAAAGGAACTTACTTAGGAAACATCAGATCCTCCTTATACTTAGCGAGAGCCCATTCAGAAAAACTGCATTTGGCGTTCTGGGTGAAAATTCTATGGGACTAATAGAAAAATATATATTCCTGTTTCCACGCTGATGGCAGAATTTTTGAGACAGTTATTGAATTACGTTCGAAGCATAGGGGTATATAGCGCCCCCGCAACCCTATGGCGTGGGGACCGCACAAGCTGCAAGGCCAAAAAATATATAGAAAGTACGCAAGGGGGTGGACCAGGCCAAATTTTCACCCGGGCAAAGTGACTTTTTGGCGCCCTCCACCCTAGTACTAGCCTATATTTTACATTTTATCATAGTGTTTTTAATATTTTAAACCCATTTTTCAATAAAACATTCATTACCTAGGAAAACTTTACAAAGAATATGGCCTGCTATGAACAATACCAACTCCGCCCCCCTCCCCCGCTTGGTCTAGTGGCTAGCACACCTGCCTTCTGTGGTTTCGGGTGCAATTCCCGGTGGGTTACTGATGAACGATAAAAGGTGTTCCACTCTAATCAGTATCCACATTTCCTTCCGCCATTAAGGCATAACCGTGGAACGCTAAACTCAAGCAAACAAACAAGCAATACTTACTCCCCATCCACTTTTTATTCTACATGGCACCTCTCCATTTGTCGATACAGCCCTCTTAGTACTATGAAATTCTCTTCTTCCATGGTGAAATGAAAAAAGATTATGTAATTGCCACAACTTTACAAGAATATAAACCAAAGAAGTCAGTAGAAAACACATTATAAAATTCACTTTTTGAGGCTCGTTTTGGCGTCCCTCTGACTCTGACGCCTCGGCCAGTCACCAGGGTTACTCAGCCCTTGAAAGTTCGGACGCATAACTAAGGGCTGCGAAGGAGAGATTAACCTTCATGTTTGCCACTGGTTTGACGTGTTTGAAATGTTCAGTGACTGATCGGTTAGTGAAATAATTTCGACGGTTACTGATATTTAAAGTTTAGCTAAGACAACGTTAACTAACCAAATACATTTGATATCGCGATGTCACAATTTGATTTTTCCTTACATAAAAAAGAGGAAACAATAGTAATAAAAACTCTTACTCGTACTGGGCTCGAACTAACAACCTAACTCGTACAGACTAGTTGCTCTGACCAACTGAGTTTCGAGTTCTTCCGCGAAAGAAGTCTGTTATATTACGGGGCATGCTTTTCATTATGATCGTGCTGTTAATTTATTCTTTCGATTGGTAGTTTCCACTGTTTAATTTATTTATATAAATAAATGTATAGATTCATATATTAATAGTCGTTCGGTAATGTGTGTAATAATTTCACTACAAATATACTTGCTTAAATGTATGCTATGATTGGCCCTAATTGTCTGTTTCTATGGATGTTGGAAAAAGTCAAAACTGTTCGAAGTAATACGAACACGGCTTAAGAACAGGAACTGAACTGAGTTATCACTCGATTGACCTTCAGGGCAAATCACCAAAGGGTAGCTATAAACGAAAGTTTAGCATGCATTTTTGTGCAGTTCTGTTCAGTGATTCGCTATCTGCCAATCGCGTTGTTCTTAGGGGTAATATTTTACAAACCTAACCTTCGATACAGCGCAATGGCAGAGAACCAAAGGGAAGGAATTCTTGCCATTGTTAAGGTGGGGTACCACCGTGTGCAATAAAAAAGTCGCGTCTCCTTGTAGTAATACTTTATCGAAAATAAATCGTTTTCCTTATATATTCGAAGTTTCTGAGTGTTTCAAAATGAGGAAACATTACTGACAAACAAGCACGCATTTAGGGATGGGTTCAGGGGGTCCGGACCCCCTCTGATATCCGAACTTTTCTGTAATTTTAACCTAATTTTAGGAGTTATTTTTTTTAGAAAATATTATAATTTATTCTAATATTGAAGTCGGGCCCCCCAAATAGCTTTGGACCGCTCCCTACATAAATTCCTGCATACGTGCCTGCTGACAAATATATTTTCAATATATTCGTTAAATAATAAAGTAAAATAACTAAATTAGGAGCAGAAACCTTCAACACGGGTAACTTTTGTCCACTGCCAATATTCTTAGAAGGGATATTAATAGCAAAAACTCGTAGTCAGTGCTGCATCTTGCATATTTTCGCCGAACAGCAAGCATATTTTCGAAATATACTCAGCCCTAGCCAGAAGCACGGAAACAAATGAATGCTGAATTGCATTCTGACCCGTTCCTACTACTATTATTACTACTACTACTACTTTTACTACTAACGTTTGCTATGGATCTGTATAGTTCAAGGGCAAAACTATTTTAATAAAAGAAGTTTAATGAAGATTTTAAAAAATAATCGTTAAATCACTTTTTGAATATTATTTTTAATCTGTTTTAACGAAAGAAGTGTTACAAACTTTTTTAAAAATAATAAAAATTACTCTCCTTAGGCAGGGTTTGAACCTACGCCAAAACCAAACTTTCTTACTAGCATGTTGCGCTAGCTCACTCAGCTACGAAAGCCGACAGCATTTGGCGTTTACTTTGTGCTATATTTACGTCATGACTCGTGATGTCACCAACAGGATCACGATATAGATGTCATTATTTTTCCTACATTGTAGAGCTCCCCGAGATTTCATCATTGTCTACTCGGACTGGAATTGTCATTTGGAACCAACATTTTAATATATAAAGCCAAAAATTCCTTTAAAATAGACGAAAACTTCGAAAGTTTTAAGAATTTTAATATTTTTGCTTTTTCCCGTAATGGGGCATAGCCTCTACACCGAAGAGCCCCCCGAGATTTGATCATTGACCACTCGGACTGAAATTATCATTTGGAACCAAAATTTTAATATGAAGTCAAAAATTAAACGTTTACATCAATTTGAACTGACTGGGTTCCGGTTCACCCCACTATTATGTTTAGTTTAATTAAGTGATAATTTGTGACAGCTTCATATCATCAAAAGAATCTTTCAGTTCCCGTCCCCTCCTAGGAGTTCGTGCTGGATCTGCCACTAGATTCAATAGACACTTTTCCTATTCTTTTTGTCGTTGCGTAGGGTCTCTTTAGAACAAATAAAGAAGTGGTAATATTACAATCAAGGGGCGCTATATATTAGGTATTTCTTTAGTTATCTACCCCTAAGCGCACAGGGTCATCTTCGGTAGAACAAAAAAATCATACGTGATATTCCAATCATGAAGTGGGAGAGGATGCTATAAATATATATTTTTATTCACTTTATCAGCCCTGCTCATCAGAAATTAGTTTTTGTTGGGATGTACTGAAAGGAGAGGGACAAAAGAAAACGTCGTGCCGCCTCCCACATGGTTGCTCAAATTATTACGAGTACTAAAGAAAGCATTTTATGCTAAGACGTCTAAGGTTACTACATTATATAAGGATGGCATATTCAGGAATATTATTATGACTATTACTCCTACTACTCCTTGAGCAGTGAGCACAAGGAAAATAATTACGAAACTGTTTGCAAACAAAATTAGGGACACTAATGCAAGTGCGACAACGAATTTTTTTGGGGGGAGGGGTATTGTCATGAGTTATACACATATGTTACAATTAGATTCTTTCCCACATAAAAAATAAATAAAATAACCTTAATAATAAAAGCACTTTTATGAGGTTCGAACCAGCTACTTTCGGCATAGAGACTCGTCGTTTTAACTAACTGAGGTACTTGTTTTCTTAGGTGAACTCCACCCGTCCTACGGCAAAGACGATTTTTCATTAAGATCGTGCTAGCAATTCGCCTTTTTCCATAGGCACTATTTGCTCTATGTATACGTTAATATTTGGCATAGATTCATATATTTGAAATTTGCAGATAATGCACGTAATAAGACATATTAGAAATGTTTCGTTAAAAGTTTCGTTTGTAGATTTAACCCACATTTCTCTCAATGACATAGATGTCACAGCTTCGTGTTGAACTGCAGAATTCCCTCGCGTTCTTGAAATTTTCCCACTTTAGCAGAGTTGGTAATTCTCGTAATTTCGGTCGATTTAATGTTTTTTGCTATTAATTTATTTATTTCAAGCTAAAATCTAACAAAAATATTAAAAACGGATTTGTTATTAACGTTTCCTGCTCGGGAAGCCTTCCGAAATTTGGAAGATATAAATAAAACGGAGATATTTTCAGAAAACTTCAAAATAAAGAGACGCGTCATTTATTTTGTTCATAGTAGTACATTGGAAGTACTGAAATTTTTGAAAAAGTAAAGCTTCATACTCTACGAGTTATATATTCCAACTTCACATAGTTGTATATAGGGGTTGTGTATTTCTCAGGTGTTTGTTTCATGGCCAAATGATAAGAAAACGAAGGATAACCATTTCTCCAGTGTAAGATGAATTTTCATTGTTTGGAGATTTCTTTTAAATGAACTCCGTATATAACTGACATAATTAATTGTGTGTGTAATTTATTTACTTATTACATAATGCATGCAAAAAGAAAGAAAACACTGCCATATATGAATTAGAAATTCCAATTACAAGTGGGCTCAAATCTTGCAAATGGTGCGAGATATTGAAAAAATAGTCGAAAAAAAATTCCCCTTTGTGATAACCCTTGCCGATTTTTATGAAGGCGTCCTTCACTTGTATCTGTAAAGGGACATGTATAGATAGGAGGAATGACAAGGAGATTCATGCTCATATGTGAATGATGCGCTGTGTAGAGAGCGCAGGTTCAGCTAGTTGAAAATTAATAGTCTTCACTTATTACAGTTATGTCCTTTATTTGTGGATGTGCATTAATTACAGAAGTTACAGTTACAGTTACATACAGTTACATGCATTAATTACAGTGACATACAAGCCTACCGACATGAAGTGTTCTGTTGCAACAAATAAGTCCCTTGAATAAAACTGAGTTCTCAATATGCTCTTTGGTCTGGTGACGTTTTGTTAATTTTAACCAACTGACTTCTTAAGAGAAAGAGCAGTAGGCAAATTTCACTAATACTCATGCACTAAAACATTTAATTACTATTATTTAATATTTTAATATAGACACTTATATAAACTTTATGTACAAAATCCTGTATGTTTTCTAGTGCGACAGATTATCTATTACAATCAAAACGAAAGTGACTATGTTTCTAACTTAATAACTCTTGAATCATCAGATCGACCTCGATAAAATTTTCAACATAGATGAGGTTCGGGGTGGTTTTTATCATTTCACATTGAAGGTGCAACTTGAGGGAAGGGGAAAATGACATATTAGTGTCGAATCCACAATTTTCGGGGTCGCTGAAATGAACAATGACACTTCCGATGCCATCTAAATCGAAATTCAGCCCCAGAACTTGGAGGAGGGAGGAGATATATAAAAATTATTGAAAACGACTGATATTAGTGTCGAATCTATAGTTTTAGGGATCGCTAAGGTGAAGTGACACTTCCAGCCGTTAGATCCAAATTCAGTCCCGTAACTTGGCGGATGGGAGTATATATATATATATATATATATATATATATATATATATATATATATATATATATATATATATATATATATATATATATGTGTGTGTGTGTGTGTGTGTGTGTGTGTGTGCGTCGATTTTTCTTGTCGGTACGCAACGGTACGCCATACTAGCACCTTTTAATGATAGCGTAATATTTCTTTTTCTGTCTTAAAAATGGGTTGACAAGAAACTTTTAAAAATACCAAATAGTAAATGTATAGGTTTATTGAAAATCTGTTTTTTGTTTGTTTTCGTTTTCCTTTTTTTCAGGAGAAAGAGCTGCGAATCTTTGTCCCTTCTTAAAGCCAGTTATTAATATTCAGGAATCTTTCCCTCGCTGGTACGTCCTTGCGCTTCTCTTTGTTCATTCCTTTTTCGCACGGTAATGAAAACCATAAAGGCTCTGAACCGACCAGATTTCTTTTTCTGAAAAGACTGATGTCTCATAACAAATTTGTCTGTCGCTAATTCAATGGATATTTGAGATGGAAAGTTGAGGATTGAATTCCTGATATAAATAAAGCAATAAGGCAAAAGTGGACGGTGAGCAAAACTCAGACTCTCTTTCTCTCTCTCTCACACACACACATATGTATACACGACATGGGCATTCCATAAATGGAAATGTGCATTCAAGATGCAGAAATTCTAGAAAATTTCCATTCAATTATCTATACAAGCCGGCTACGAGTATTTTGCTTTGGCGAGTGCAGTCCAAACTACCCTTTTCTCCTACCAATTTTACAATTTAGGATTTAGCTTCTTTCGGGATGTGTAGCCTACCGAAGGACCACACAGATTTTATCGAAGCTATTGTGCTATTGTTTCTTTGTATACTTTAGCAGAAACTTCTTTGGATATCGAATCCCGCTCACTTTTGTTACTTGCGGACACGTTGAGAAAAGCAATTTAGTAAACCAAGCTTTCTGTCTAAAATATTAGTTTTTTTTCGCATTGAGAAGCAATGTCAACTCGTCTTGTTCTCGACTTTGTGCTCAATTACTGGTGGAAAAGTTTGAAGTTTTGACCACAGCGGCTCAAGAGATCCTGTGAATCTGAACATTTTGCAAGCGGCTTCGGTTTCGGGGATACTAAAACGTCGTGGGATGAATTTTCAGCAATGAAGTATCTTTCATTTAGTTGGTCGTGTGATTTGTTGCGTGGTGTGGCACACAAGAAAGCTGTAACTATTTTCGAATTATGAAAATTTTACTTAAATCTTAAACGTACGTATAAGTGTGTAGTGTGTAGAGGAACGTCGAGTAATTATCTCCAGATATGACAAAAATATAGTCGCGTTTTTAAAATTGCCAAGAACCATGTGAGTACATTTCTTATCCTATGAACCATGTTTTAAAATATTATCCTGTCTTTTCGCAATTTATGTTGCTGTCTGGAATAGGGTATAAAATGTAGATATTTCAACAGGGGCGAACGCAGGAGCTGGAATTTGGGGGTCCGGACCCCCCCGAAATCCTGATTTTTGTGCAAATTTATTCTAATTCTAGCGGCAAGTTTACAAATTTTAATATAATTTATCCTCAAATTGAACTTGAACCTCCACCCCCGAATACCTTTGACCCTTCCGAAATAAATAGGGGTGCGGTGTCTCAGCGGTAGAGCGTTCACCTCCGGTACTTGGGGTCCCTGGTTCTATCCCAGCCTGGTTCGACAAACACCGCGATCGTAGGTTTTCTCAGGATTCACCCGTTTCCTTCCACTTTCTTCATTCCACCATTTCATTCATTTCTCATTATTACCGTCTCCTTTAGCCTAACCGGCATAACCGTCGGACGTAAAACTTAGATTTCATTTCACTTTTCCTTCCGAAAAAAAATCCCGCGTACGTGCTTATATTTCAATTACCTTTTATGAAAAGGCTGTTCTGCTCAAAAGTGTAGGGTTTGAAGTCTGAACATTGGGAGCTAATTGTGCTATATATTGTGCTTATTATTATAGTTATTATTATTATTATTACCCTGAAAGGTATGCAACCAACTTTCCAACTTTCCGACTTTTTAACCATTGTGAACGTGAGGTCCAGCGTACCGGCACCTTTATTATTAATGAAAACTATATATATATATATATATATATATATATATATATATATATATATATATATATATATATATATATATATATATATATATATATATATAGAGAGAGAGAGAGAGAGAGAGAGAGAGAGAGAGAGAGAGGAAGAAAGTTAGATCTAGATATACATGATCAAAAACGGCGGTCGAATCCATACGTTTCGGGGTCCCTGAGATGAACAGAAGGTGCGGTTTAAATAAAAAAAACTCAGTCCAATTAGTACTTCTAAGAAGGGAAGGGAAAAGGTAATTGAAAATTACCAACATTAGTGTCGAATTCACAGTTTTGGGGCTCTATACGTTCATTGGTGACAGTTTTGGTGCCCTTTATGTCCAAAATGAAACGTATTCTCCCCGTGCAAGCTATTCTGCTAGTCTGTAATAATAACGAACGGAAGTTTCACATATTCAACCCTTTAATATATTTCTCGCTGCTCATATTTACTCACTTGTGCGGTACATGTGTGTATGTGTAAATAAGATCATCTCTCCTTTTGAGTTATTCGAAAACCATACAACTAATAAAGAGGGAAGATTTTACCAGAAATCCGAAAACTAAAAAAGTAAAACTAAAACATGTTGCTTCAAGTATTTTTCCTGTTAGGAAACTACATTGTATAATGCTGCAAACATGTTAAAGCAAGTAAGATTACTAGCATCAGACGAAGAAATAGTTTTTAAATTATATTTTCCGGTTTTGCTAATATTTCCGATCAAATTATTTTTTATTAATGGCTTCAAATTTTTTGGAAATTTTAGCGATCTCGATAAAATTTTCAACATAGATGAGGTTCGGGATGCTTTTTATTATTTCACTTTAAAGGTACAACTTGAGGGGAAAGTGACAGATATTAGTGTCGAATCGATAGTTTTCGGGGTCGGTGAGATGAACAATGACACTTACAGCTGTTTAAATCCAAATTCAATACCGTTAGTACTCTAAGGGGGAATGGTGACATGTAAAGATACCCTAATGAGAATACGGGACACAGATCCCGTTCCCCCGCAAACTTTCCAACACAATCCAATAAATAAACTGTACCTCTGGTTATGAACAACAGTATAATAGGCCGCGGTGGCTCAGTGGTGTAGCGTTCACTTCTGGTGCATGGGGTCCTTGGTTCGATTCCAGCTCGCTTTAAGTGAGCTTTGTAGTGGAAAAACACCATGAGCGTGGGTTTTCTCGGGGTTCTCTCGTTTCCTCCCACTTTCTTCATTCCACAATTTCATTCATTTCTCATCATCACCGTCTCCTTTAGCCTAGCCGACATTTATTTCTTCAAATATATAATAGGCGGAAGTTCCCTAAGTTGCAGCTACTTTTCTCTTGTCTTTCCCTGCAATTAACTTTACGGACTGAAGATGTTTACAATCCAACTACAAAAGATTCACCTTAAAAACTTAAGATAATGTCTTATAAAAATGCTTTACAGAAAGAAAAATATGCAAATGGTTTAAATCAGTGATACAATCTACATTCAATATTCTTCGCGCATTTAGCAATATTTATTTACATGGTAGTATTTGCCAAAATTACATTTGTCAGTTTAATCTGATGAAAAGTTGATTTTTCTCTTTGTGCCGTGTATAATTGTCAGGACCAGATTTACATATTTCTAAGCCCTGGACCAAGCACAATTCTGTGCCCAAAATTATTATAATTCTTGTTACTTTATTTAATGTCTCTCATTTTTCCTGTGCTTGAACTTTTTTCTGTGTGTGTGTGTGTGTGTGTTTGAGTTTCCATCAGGTACAATGGATTGCTCAAAACTGTTACATTCTACACTTTATTGTTCATTCATATTATCCCAGTCAATGTTAGAATTTTTGATTTTTCACTTTTCGAATAAGCTTATATTGATAGCAGAAATGGGATGGAATTAAAATATGGGATATTTTCCTGTCCCAACTAAATTTACGGGGACGCGGGACACTCGGGCCCAAAATCGGGACTGTACCGTTTTTTACGGGACGTATGGCATTCTTAATACTAACCAGCCACTGCCTTGTTCTTGCTTTATTAATATCAATTCTGCCAGTCAGTACCTGTTGCCTTCTATACGCTCTCGTATCAAATGCTTTTGCGTCCAATGCTCTACTTGCCACCCAAACGCCTCTTCTGTCTGTCTTTGCATGCCAACTCTATTCTGCTTTAGTCAGTAGTACAATTCCCGATTTTTCATTAACCCCTTCGGGATCCTATGGTACAATTTGTACCATATGCACTTTTCATGGTACATTGCGTTATTTCTCTTCTATTTGAGCTTTTTCGTCCGGTTTTTTTTTTTTTTTTTTTTTTGCCTTGCAGAAGACATTACGTATGGTTTCAGACCGTCCTGCGTCCAGACATAGGAGGTGATGACGTCATAAGTCAAAAATTACTTTTCTCATTTTCTAAGCGTATGTTCAATATTTTTTGACGGGCTTATTTTTCTACGTAGAAGATTGAACTTTTGCACAAACATTCAGTCCACGGAGTAGTATTTACCAGATTTTTTGTTCCGATGTCAGTGCTAAAACAGGGGGAACCACAGGGGCAAAGGGGTAAAAATAGGGATTTTTTACCCCAAAAATCCCGTTTTTCGTCATTTTCCCGCCTTACATACATGATAGGACCACGTGAGTCATACCGCCTGAAAGGCAGTTTCATTCTGAAGGGAACGACGGTCGAATCATTATTCTAGGGTAATTAGGGCCGTCTCAGTGAATTTTTATCCAAATATACTTCTGTATAGGGTAAAAGTGGGCATGGTAGGAAAATTTTTTCTGGCGGGCCTATTTTTTCACGTAGAAGATTGAAATTTTGCGCAAACATTCAGTCCACCGAGTAGTATTTACCAGATGTTTTTTTTTTTCGATTTCTGCGTAAAAACAGGGGGGTCCAGAGGGGCAAAAGTTGAAAAAATGGAAAATTTGCCCCAAAAAATCCCTTTTATCAGGAATTTCCCGCCTTAGATATATGATGGAGACATGTGAATGGTACCGCCTGAAAGACAGTTCTATTCTGAAGAGAATGATTGGCGGATTATAGTCCTAAGGTAATTAGGGATGTCTCAGGAATTTTTTTCCCTGAGATCATAGTGTTTTATGGTACTTTGGGGCATTGTGGGAATTTTTGATATAAATTCTCCCGCCCTTACTATTCAAGATAGAAACTTGAAATTTGGCATACACATTCAGTATACCAAGTACTATTTATCAGATTTTTTCTGATGGCTACGATCACACAGGGGGGGTCCAGGGGGGGCCAAAGTTCGAGAAAAAAACTTTTCCCTCCAAAATTTTCACTTTGACATTTTTCCCCGCTTCTGGCATATGGTATGAGCATGCAAGTGGTACCATTCGAAAGCCAGCTCTATTCTGAAGAGAATGAGGTATGAACCATGATCCTAGGATAAATAGTGACGATACAGTAGCTGCTTGACTGAAAGTCTAAAAAATAGCCCAAAAAGCCAGGATCCGGAAAGGGTTAAAGATTCCTCCAAATCTTTAGGAATATCAAATGAACAAAAGTGTAGTGTGATCACTTGCAACATGTAAAGAAACTATAAACGAATATATCAATTTATTTCAAGATAGGAAACTACACAAAATTTATGCCAAGTCTATAGAAGAACTGATAATAATTTGCAGCAACTGGGTCCCTAAGAAAATATTAAACCGAATAAGTCAATTGAACAAAACGTCACTCTTCAAATTTCCAAGTATGTATTTTAATTTGCCAACTTGTCAAGAAATTGGTAACTTTGGAGGGGGAGGCTCTCCCCTTTACCCCCTTAACAATGCCCCTGCATACATATCATACTCAACAGCTGTTGATCCATTACTGGATGAAGGTCTTTCCAATACTTTTTGACAACCATTTTTTTTATTTTATTTTTTTATTTATTTCATTTTCCGCCATAAGAACTTAGCGTTCATGGCTTCGTCAAGAGATATAGTTACTATTACAATTAATAATAATAACAATTACAAGAGAAACGCTACAATTAATAATACAATTATTTTTAATATATATATATATAATACAAAATACATACGTAACAATAAAACTTAAAGTCTATTTTTAGAAAAAATATAAATTGTATCTTGTTTTATATATTTCAAAATTCAAATAAATTTTAATAATTACATTACAAAGAAAGATCAAATTGAAGATATTCATCTAAACCATAGAAAAGATGTTTAAGTAACAGTAACTTGAGGTGCCTTTTAAACTGCAAGTTTGACATTCGTTTGCACGATCTGGTAATTTATTATAAAGTTTTATTCCTATGTGGTGTATAACGAATTTTGAGTTCTTGTTAGACGGAAATTTTGTATATAAATATGATTGGTTGTTCTTGTGGTGTATTGGTGTAGATCCGAATTGAGTTGAAAGTTTCTTTTATTCATATGTATGAATAATGATGTTTCGAGAATGTATATACACGGCAATGGTAATATTTTAAGTTTCTGAAACAGTGGTCTACGTGGTGTATGAAACGGAACTGATAACATTATTGGTAACATTTTCTTCTGTATTGTAAATACTTTCTTCGCATAACAGGTATTACCCCAGAAAATGATTCCATACGATAGAATTGACTGGATCAACCCGAAATAAATTGTTTTCAAGGTTTCTGTAGTTAGAATCTTACTAACTTTACGTATAAGATATATTTTCGCGCTTAGTTTGCTCAACAAATCATTCACGTGATCATCCCATGTTAACTTAGAGTCTAATTTTAACCCTAAAAATTTACAAGTGTCAGATACCTGCATGAGTTCCCCGTCTATACGCATTTGATGTATATTTAGAGAGTTCAGTTTTCCTTCATTGAAACTCATTATAGTTGTTTTCGCTGTATTTAAGTTAAGTTGGTTTGCTTTTATCTATTCTGCAATTTTATCTGTCGTGTTCTTAAATATGAAATCCTCGGAGCAAATGCTATTTGGAATTTCAACTAAAATGTTTGTATCATCCGCAAAAAATACGCTTTTGATTGGAACTATATAATCAGGAAGATCGTTAATGTATATAAGGAAAAGTATAGGACTTAATATTGATCCTTGTGGAACTCCGTGCCTGACTTGGTTGGACGTATTTCTACATATTGCATGCGGTTAGTCAAATAGGATTGGAACCATAAATTAGCATGACCTCTAATACCATAACTACGCAATTTATTCAATCAAATTTTGTGATTAACGAGGTCAAAGGCTTTTGTGAGATCCAGAAAAATTCCATATATTTTATTTCTTCTCTCTCTCGTTTTATATATATCACTTAGAAAAGCAACTACAGCATTGTTAATTGATTTGCACTTCCTAAACCCGAATTGGCTCTTCGTGAAGACATTATTCTTTTACAAAAAGGGCACCAATCTGTTATACATAACTTTTCCAAAAATTTTGGAGAAGTATAGGTCTTATTTTTGCAAGTTTAAGATGATCTGGAAATGTTCCCGTTTCAAGAGAGGAATTGCATATATCAGTCAACGGTATAAGAAAATATTCGGCACACATTCTAAGCAAATAATAAGGAATATCGTCGGGCCCAGAAGATCTTTTCATCTTCATTTTTTAAATAATCGATCTTGTTTCTAACTCTGTGGTAGGTATTAAGTATAGATAATTTTATGTTGTTCGTCTTTTCAGACTCAGATTTTGAGTATGTTTTCGCAACGTTGGCAAAAAAAATCATTAAGTAGGTTTGCAATTTGGTGTTTATTGGTTATTTCTTGGCCATGGTGTATTATTTTTTTTAATTCCTATTTTTTGCGGTTTTGATGCGGTTGATTGTTCGTTTACTGCTTGCCATAATGTTTTGTTCTTGTTATCAGATTTATCATATCTTGTTTTGTTCTTGTTATCCAATTTGATGTGTGCATTTTCTTTGCTTCTTTTATTGCTCCTTTAAGAATACTTCTATATTTATTGAAATATTCTTTTAGTTTCCTATTATTCATCCTTTTCACAATTGTATGTAGTTGTTTCTTTCTCATGCAGGAATTAATTATGCCTCGTGTTATCCAGTTGCATCTAGTTTTGTGAGAATATACCTTTATCTTCTTAAGTGAAAAGGCTATTTCGAAATAGTGCCTAGCGGTATTAATGAACTGTCTTTTTTATTGTTTACGTCATTTTCTAGTAATGTGTCCGTCCAGTCTTCGTTGCTAAGAAGATATTGAAAGTACTTAACGTTCGTTTCATGAAAGTTTCTTGCCCACTTACATTCTTTTCTATCAATTTTCCGATCTTGGGGTTGAAGTGTTATGTTTATTTGAACTGCATTATGGTCAGAGAGTGATGTGTTAAGATTATTTGCTTTAAAGGAAGTAGTTTCATTATCTATTATAATTTGATATATACAAGAGTCTGAGTTTTTGTAATGCGGGTTGGAGTGTTTATAGTGTGTCGTAGGCCGAAGGATTGCAAAATGTTTGATAAAAATGTTAGGTGATTTGATGGTGTCAGGAAATCAATGTTCAGGTCGCCAGATAATACGATTGGTTTACTTTCTTTCTTAACTAGAGTTAACAGTTGTTCTAATTTTTCAATAAAACGGGGAAAGGAGCTGTCAGTTGTTCTATACATGACTATTATAATGAACCTATGTCCTGATTTTTCGATTTCTATTGCTGCATGCTCAAATGTCAGTTCCTCATTTAGATACTGCTGTTGTTTTTTTACTTTATACTTTAATATTTTTCTCACAAATATTAAAACACCACCGCACCTACTGAAGGTCCGGCAAAATCCACCAACACATATATAATTTGGTAGGACTGTATACTCTATTTCACCTTCCCTCAACCAGTGTTCGGTAATACAAATTACATCTGGGTTCATGAGCTCACTGTCGTTTCTAATTAGTATGTCTAGTTCATCTATTTTATTTCTAATGGATTGTATATTCTGATGTAGTACCTTTAGTTCAACTGTATTACATTGGTTTGATTGATAGCACACTGACCTAGAAGAGGTATCTATGTCGATGAATGGAGCATTTGTTATCTCTTTGATGCTTAGATTTTCATCTAACTTAGATACATGTTCCCCATTAACTACTTTAGAAGTGATATTATAGTCTCGTCGCATAAAAAATCATTATTCCTGAGTTTTTCGGGTAATCGCCTCTGTCGATTTGGTCACACGCATACTACTACTCGGGGCGCCTACTGTTGAATGTGTATGTTTCTTTTTGGTGTCATGCATTAAGAAACTCGGAGGATTACTTCTGCGTTTCTTTTGTTGTATAACTAACTAACTAACTCTATGGCCTATGGAACCCGGAGGTTCAGTGCCGCGTTCACAAAAGCTCTCCACTGACTTCTATCCTTAGCCAATTGCATCCAGTTTCCACTTTGTATTCCTATCTCTGCGAGATCCATCTTAATATTGTCCTCCCATCTGCGCCTAGGTCTTCCTAATGGTCGTTTTCCTATGGGTCTACCAGTCAAGACTTTGAAAGCGTTTCTACTTTCTTCCATTCTAGCTACATGACCTGCCCACCTAAGCCTCCTAGACTTGACGACCCTAACAATGTTGGGTAAACCGTATAAACTATGTAGTTCCTCTTTTGTTGTATTCCGAAACGATTTCACTGCCTTCTGCGTTTCTTTTGTTGTGATCCGAAACGTTTTCATTGCCTTCTGCTTTACCATTAAAGAAAGCAGCCATGGATTGCGAACTCACAGTAGATGTATCTGTACTCGTTTTTTTAAAGTTACATGTTTGGTTGTGTACTGTCTTTCCACTATTAAGATTTACCAGTGTTACTGATGTACGCCCCAAATTGTGTAGCATCTTTTTTGCTACTAATAACATTTGACTATCCTCACTGTGCATTTCAAGCAATCCATTCCCCATAGCTAAACTAAAACTTACGTTGGAGAACTGAAATGTGTTCAAAGCTCTAGAGGCATCTTTTACAACTGTGCATTTAGACGTTACATTTGTATTATTAGTAACCTGTTTGCAGGCTAAAGATTTTGTTTGCCCATTTCTGTACTGTACTATACTATATGATTTTGCACTGGACTTATTAATTGATTTACCTTGTCTACAATGAAAAGCTTACCTCTGCGGTTTAAATGTAGACCATGCTGAGTATGGTGCGTTCGGTCGAGAGACTCAAGATCGACAATATGTACATTAGTATACTTGTTACATAATTTCATGATTTCCTGATTGGTTTTCCTCACTTCTAAATTGACACAAGATTTATCAATTAAGTCGTACCGGTGAGGGACTGTACAAACCAGAACATTGGTATTACTTAATTTACCTAACACACTTTCATAAGCAGCTATTACACTATTTGCTTCGTTTTAGATACATCATTAGTTCCAGTGATTATTAACACAATTCTCTTTTGTGAATTTTTCTGTTTCTTGTACGCAGTCCTTCAACACCTGCTCAGATCGAGCTCCTGGCTTAACAAAGTTAACTGTTATTACCTTATTTAGTTTGTTCATATATATATATATATATATATATATATATATATATATATATATATATATATATATATATATATATATATAGAGAGAGAGAGAGAGAGAGAGAGAGAGAGAGAGAGAGAGAGAGAGAGGGTGGCCCATTTTAATCTTTCCACGGAAATTTCTCGAAAATGGTTGAACATAAGTCAACTGAACAAAAACTGAAATAGGAAATACCATGGGTCAAATCGAATGGTGATGTCACGGTGGCCCCCAAGGCCGCTTTTCAAGGGGGCCCGGGGCCCAACTTTAAAATTTTAAATGGAAACATGGGGCGAGCGACATCTTGTTCCATAGGATCTTTAAAAACTAAAAAGCGATGTTGCAAAAGATTTTTCATATCGTTCACCGTATTCAAAATGGCCGCCAAGATTTGTTACCTGTATTAGATAAACGTCCAGTACCATTGATATGAAAACGGTTGAACTTAAATGAACCAAACAAAAACTCAAATAGGAAATCCGTGGGGAAAATCGAATGATAATGTCGCGGTGCTCCCAAGGCCGCTTTGGAAGGGAGCCCGGGGCCCAACTTTAAAATTTTAAATGGAAACATGGGGCGAGTGACACCTCGTTCGATAGATCTTTAAAAACTAAAAAGCGATGTGGCAAAAGATTTTTCATATCGTTCACCGTATTCAAAATGGCCACCAAGATATGTTACTTGTATTAGATAAACGTCGAGTACCACTAATATGAAAACGGTTGAACTTAAATGAACCAAACAAAAACTCAAATAGGAAATCCATGGGGCAAATCGAATGATGATGTCGCGGAGCTCCCCAGGGCTAACCTGTCATGGGGGCCCAGGCCAAACTTAGAAATTTTTAACGAAAATATGGGGCAAGTGATAATTCGTTCGATAGATCTTCATACACCAAACAGCGTTGTAGCAAAAGATTGTTCATATGGGTCACCATTTTCAAAATAGCCGCCAAGAGATGGTGCCTGTATCAGTGCAGTACCACTAATATGAAAACAGATGAACAAAATAAAACTCCTATAGGAAAACAGAGAGGGCATTTATTATTCCACGGCTCGAAAATGTTGCAACAGAGGAGATGATGATTAGAGCAAAAGTGCCATAATGCAAAGGAGGGAATCTAATTCCTAGAAAATCATCGTACCAACGTCCTCCGTAAGTTGGGGAACTGGGACTGGAAGGAACGGTGAAATAGCAAATCAGAACCTTAGTTTTTTCAACCTGTATCTACACAACAAAATTATCTGAAATGTGTTTTTATAAGAGATATGTTTGTCTGTAATGGAAAAAAAAAGTAGGTAAAATTCTTGTTAAATGGTACCTTCCATTTTGATTGCAGGCAATGATTTGTGCAAAAATGAATCAACTGAAATGCAAAACCAATTTGTGGAACGCTGCAATTTTAGAACAATGTGTACAAACGTTGGTTTTGCTCAAAAGTCGTCTGCACAATATTGGTTCATTACAGTACCATTTTGTTGTAGACACTAGTGGTTCGCGCGCATACCGCAACGAGCGTGTGTGTCGTGTACCGGCATGCCTCGGGATCAACTGTGCTCACTTTCAGCTCTGTAGCTGACCTGTAGGATTGTGTTCTGTGCTTTCACAATGTTTAAAACTATCAAGTCACCCGCAGCGTGTGACGGTTTTTGTCAGCAAGAAACCTGTCTGCTGCAGAAATTTATCGACAGATTTGCGAAGTGTACGGTGATACTGTTATGAGTGCAAGCAAAGTGCGTAAGTGGGTACGAGAATTCAAAAATGGCAGTGACAACGTTCATGATGAGGACCGCTCCGGTTGCCCTTCTTCGATTACAGACGATTTGGTAGCGTTAGTTGAAGCGAGGGTTCGTGAGAACAGGCGCTTCACAATAACAGGTCCCTTAAACGAATTTCCTGCCGTGTCGAGATCAGTGCTTTGAAAAATTGTTTCTGAACATCTAAAGTTTAGGAAACTGTGCTCCCATTGGGTCCCGAAACTCCTAACAGGGGACCACAAAAACCAAAGATTTGAGTGTGCGATGAAGTTCTTGATTCGTTATCACGAAGAAGGTGACGGCTTCTTGAGTCAGATCGTAACTGGAGACGAAACATGGGTTTCGCATATCACGCCCGAATCGAAGCAACAAAGCATGGAATGGAGACACACACTCGCCTGTAAAGGTGAAGGCCAAACAGACTCTGTCCCAGCGCAAAATCATGGGGTCGGTGTTTTGGGATAGGCATGGTATTTTGTTGGTCGACTTCATGCAACGATGAACCACTATCAATGCAGAAGCATACTGCCAAACCCTGAGAAACCTACGCAGAGCGATTCAAAACAAACGACGCCGCATGTTGACAAAGGACATTGTCCTTCTTCATGACAATGCAAGACCTCACACTACAGGTCAGACCCGCGATTTGTTGGACAGTTTTGGCTGGGAAGTTTTAGACCACCCACCCTACAGTCCTGATCTTGCGCCGAGCGATTACCATCTGTTCCTCCACCTCAAACAACACCTCAGTGGCAACCGTTACAATGATGATGGCGATGTGAAAACGGCAGTGAACTCTTGGTTATCGGAGCAGGCGGCAAGTTTTTATGAAGAGGGTATTTTGAAATTGGTTGAGAGGTATGATAAGTGTTTGAATAAACTTGGCAACTATGTCGAAAAATAGAGTAAAGTATGTACTTTCTGAAAATACATTTACTTTTTTGAAATAACCTTTCGTTGTGTACTTATGTTCAAACGGACCTTATATATATATATATATATATTGTAATGATTTTGGTAGAGTCAATGATGGACCGAGATTTTATCCCCTTCACCAATTTATTATAAAATTTGATAAGTACAAACGTCTTTGATTACAAAGAGTACAAAACTGTTTTCTAGTTAACGTCCAAGTAGAGGAGAATAGGTGTTTGCACGGTGCCCCTTCTCTCAAGGCAGTCTCCAAGGCACCCGCCGGCTCGGTGAGTCTGGAAAGACGCTTTGCAAGACTCAAGGCCCCTTCTCTCAAGGCAGCTTTGTAAGACTTGGTGGTAGAAAGGACTCCAAGTCCAGTGCGACCTCGGGAAGGATAGGTGTACCCCTAATCCAGTGCGACCTCAGGGCGGTGTAGGTGATTCGATCAGTTGGACGACTGATGCTGGGTCCCTCGGTGTTCCTCCTATTATTTGTCCTCCTCGGGTCCTTCCGTGAGGTCCGTCTGCTTTCGCGTTCCTCGGTGTCCTCCGTGTCGGCTTGCTGTCTGCTAGGTTGTTTATAAACAATAGCACGTGTTGAGTTGACACGTGCGTCTGTCGTGATGTGGGGATCCTTGCACCCCCACACTGGGAAAAAATAATCTGGAAGATTATTTTGAGAAAATACACAATTGTAATTAGTAAAAGGTAACTGCACCAACACTCACACACTTGAGATACTGTTTGGACATAAGAAAACACTATAAACACTATGATACACGAAGATCATTATGAAAAACTTGTTGTGAAATATACACATAATGGTAATAACACTGTAGTTCCGTCCCAACTAAACAGGATCAAAAATAGTTAATCATTTCCCTCAAAGTGGGCAGAAGTGATATCACTGTAATTCATAAATATATCAGTTTATTAAGGATGGTCACATCCGATATGGGTAGTCTATATCGGTAGAGTCTCTTGCGTTGTATTAGTAGGCGCCACTGAATTGGGTTTTCCTAATGGTGAAGATATTTTTTTTTCAACTGGTTAAGTTTTGTTTTGTAACGGGATTTACGAAAGGCGAGGCATAATTTATTATTACTAGAACGAATGGAAAGAGAAGAATCAGTTTTGAAATTGGTAAACTTTTCTTTTAAAAAAAGAAAAATAGAGAATGAATTTCTGGTCAGTCTGTATAATGTTGTCAAGAGCCTGTTTTTATGAACATCCTGTATAAGGAGAAAAAAATGATATAATAAGCATTCAAGTACGTTCGTATTGAAGAAGTGATGTTGGAGACAAGAAAGCATTGTATTTCGACCTTGCAAGGATTAATGAATTTTGAAACTAAAAAAGAAAGAAAAATATGTTGATCTTACATTTTGCGAGAACGGAAACACAAATTGTAGCGAAGTAGTTAATATAAAGAAGTGCGAATTTATGTCAGTGGATCTCTCTCTCTCTCTCTCTCTCTCTCTCTCACTTTTTCGTTCCTTTTGGTGTTAGTTCCTCTTCTGTTCCTGGTAAGTACTAGGAATTTTGTTAAATTCTTCTTTTTAGATTTGTGTCTCTTTCTCCTTAATTTTGTCTTCCCTCTATTCAGGGGCGGATCCAGGACCGACTTCTGGGGGGGCGGTGGGTTGTCATACTGCTACTTTTAAGGGCTCGAAACTTTGGGATGGGTTTTATTTACATATATAAAATAAGAAAGCTTCCTATTCTTGGGGGCGGCGATTGCCCCGATCGCTTCCCTCTGGATCCGCCCCTGCCTCTATTTGGTTCTCGTGAAACGGTTTTAAGCGGTCGATCGCAATTTCTTGAATTATGTCCTTCAATTTAGACGGTAATTCTACTCGATATAAATTTGAATTAATCTTCTCCAGGATGCGTGCCGGATCGTCGTAGTGAACTGGGAAGTGTTCGGGTAAACCTACTTTCCTTGTAGGATAATATACGAAAACAAAATCCCCTGGATTATAAGTTGTCTGTCTATGGCGCTTATCGTAAAACTGCTTTTGATTGTTATAGGCCTGTTCCAGGTTGTTTCGTACTATCTTCCTGATGGCCGCTAGTTTTTCTCTGTCAATTTGTATATGTTGTCTTGATTCTAGCGTACATTCTGGCGGGGTCCTGGGTTCGTAACCAAACAATAAGAAACTTGCAGAATATTTGGTCCCTCCTTGTACGCAGAGCCGTGGCTACCGGGGGCGAGCAGGGAGGTTGCCCCGGGCGCAGATACTAAGGGGCGCCGAACAAGCAAAAATAAAGAAAAAGTGTTGGAAAAGAGCAATCGACGCAGAGCCATGTATAAGTTTTGGCGCCCTATTAAATCAATATTGTTGTCGATTTGCAAAGAAATAGCTGAATTTGTTAAAAAATTTCTTGCTCGCTCTGTTCGCAATTCACTCTTTTCAATAAGAATTACAATAAGTTTTTCTTATTACGTTGATTTATTAATGACAATGTGATATACAAGATGCTCAGTAATGACTTATAGTGTACGCAGGAGCGGTTCCAAAATCGGAAACGGTCAAAGTCTGAAATACATGTTCGGCGTTGTGATGATGAGTTTGCTTAGTTAATGACGCTTGTCTACCCAATCGGATTAATCACGATATTGAGAATGAAAGTGTGAAAATTAGAAGAGTGAAGAGACAAATGCAAGCCATTCTTGACGTGGAAGCTCGTAGAAGGAATTTTCCTACTCGGACTTTACTTTAGGATTCATTTAAACATATCTTAATTACTCTAAATAGCTTTTACGATATTCCAAATTCTGCCAAATTTTGTACAATATTACGTTCCTAATTCGTCACATGGTAGATATTTGGTCGATAGTTGGTTGATTTCACGTGATCAAGTTGATTGTGTGTTCTTCCATCTGTCCAGGTCCATGTGTATTTATAAACATCATGATGTGGGAATTTTGTACTCTTCACGATAAGGTTTTTGGATGTTGCAAAGTTCATGAGTCTAATGCCGTTGTCATTACTTTTATGTAGACCTTCATTCCCTATAATCAGTTTGAAAATACCCTCTCGTCCTACCTTCGCATTGAAATCCCCTAATAGTGCGTTCATGTGGTATCGCGGGAGTTGGTAATATACCCATTCTAATACTTCTTCGTAAAAATTATCTTTTATATCGTCATCCTTATCTTCTGTTGGGTATGCACATTTAAAACAATATCATACCACCGACCCTTAAGAGCAATAAAAGAAAGTGCATCATTAACGAATGCAACCCGTTTAATTGCTGGTATTAAGCTAATCGAAATTAAAATACTATTTGTTTGGTCATATACAGAATAAAATTACAAAATTTACAATTATTACTAGAAATTAATGCTGTCACCAATTTCGAACATTTTAATAGTGCATAGTTTCTAATGTATTAAAATTCCATTTCTTATCGATAGTATGAAACGTAAATAGCTGTAAATTTCCATAACTGTTCTCCAAGTAGATTTGTGTATAACCAATGCCAGTTTTGTAAAGTTTAACGAAATATAAAAAAAGTCTCTTAAAAACAGCTCTTATTTGTAAAAGAATACATACTGATCATTTTTGGCCGTTGCAATGGTCTGTCCAAACAGCTTTCTAAAAATTCAGCATAGCATAACAGCAAAAACGGCTTCTCTTATATGAAAGCAAAAAAAGGAAAAAGTTTGGTATGGTGAGTGCAGGGGCGCCGAATTCTACTTCGCCCCGAGCGCCGAATTCTCTAGCTACGGCTCTGCTTGTACGTACGTATTGATGCCAAAAAACCTGCGGTAACCATCTTTCCCAATCCGTATGGTATTCTTGTACAAAAACTTTAGACAATTCTGTGTGATTTTATTAGTTTGTTCTACTAATTCTATAGAAGTATGATTACCAGTATATGCGGGTGAGTACTTATATACGAAATCGTACTTCTGTGCCAAATTTTGTAAACGAGTTGCTCCAAGTACGGGGTGTCGGTCCCAATCTAATGTTGTAAAAGCTCCAAATATCATGATAATATCGTGTTCCAAAAATTTCTCTATGTTCTCAGCGTTTATGGCGTCTACTGTCTTTGCAATGACATATCGTGTGGCTAAAAAATGAAAAATGAAATGAAAACTTTGAGTTTTACGTCCCACGCTTATGCCGGTTAGGCTAAAGGAAACGGTGACGGTGAGAGATGAGTGAAATGAAGAAAGTGGGAGGAAACGGGAGAACCCCGAGAAAACCCATGAGCACGGTGTTTGTGCACCACAAAGTTCACTTGGCGGGGGCTGGGATCGAACCCGGGAACCCAAGCACCAGAGGTGAACGCCCATATCGTGTGGCTAGTTCCGTAGCTACTAGAATGTACTTATTTCTTCCTTCTCTGCTTGGGAAGGGCCCTACCTCATCATATATCCATGTTGTTGCTATCTCTCCCACCGGGTGATGTAATAGTTCGGCTTGTTTCTTCTGTGGTAGTTTTTTTAGACGTTGGCAATCTGCACACGTGCGTATCTTATGAGTAAGATAATTTTTCAGATATGACATATAAAATTTCTTGATAGCGGTTTTGTATGATTTTGAAAATGTGGATTGGTCGCCTGGCGGTGGAAGGTTGTGAATAAACCACCAATTAGCAGAAAAGATGTAGTAATTCATAATCGGGGTGTTTTGGTTTCGATATAAGATGCCGTTTTTAAGACAAAAAATCTTGCTGATCTGACTGTGGAGATCTTTTCCGGCTCCCTTCCCTCGAAAACGGAAGTGATGTCTGTAATTCTCATCCTTACGCTGTTCCTTGCGATATTCGGTAAATACTCGTTCTTTACTGCTTCTACGGTATTAACTTGAAGGCTGTTTGATTTAAAAGCATAGTAGTCCTCCTCCTTTTCTTCGTCATTTTCTTATTTTTCACCTTTTTTCCTAATATCTTGGGTCTGTTCTAGTCTATTGATTATATCTGCTGGGTGTTTGGATCCAGGCAAATATTGTATATCAAAATCATAATCAGCTAAAAATAGCTTATATCTTGTATACTTCCCGACTTTGTCCGGCTGGGTGTTCATCGTCGCGATATACTTTGCGTCTACGTACAGGTTTAATTTTCTATTTAGTAGAAAGTAGCGAAATTTGCGCAATGTTTATATGAGAGCGTACAACTCTTTTTGCCATATGCTAGCTTTCTCTTCACTTTTCGTTAGCCTCCGGGAACAATAAGCAATCACCTTCTCAGTGTCTGTTTTTGGGTCATAGCAGGCGAGTAGTTTTCTTGCCTGAGTTTGACTGTTATCGATATAGACGCGGATTTCTAGCGAATCGTCAAAGTAAGCAAGTGATGGAGCGTTTAGTATGTCTTCTTTTAATTGTTCAAAGAGGGAACATCGTGATTCTCCGTCCATTTAAATTTAGATTTGGATGTTACTAATTGCTGGAAAGGCTCAATTTTTAACGTAAAGTCTTTAATGTGGGCCCTAAGGTATGAGCATAGGCCGATAAAGCTTTTGAGAATCCACTTTGTAGTCGGTCTCTTAAAATTTCGTATCTTCTTAGCTATCTTTGGGGATATTATAATGGATTCCCCACTAACAACGTGTCCTAATACGTTAAGTTCCTGATAGCCAATGTGTGTCTTCTTGGGTGATGCTCGAAAATCGTGTTTCCTAAGCTTCTGGAATAATAATTCTAAATCCGGCAAGTGCTGTGGAAAATTATACGAACTAGTAACAAGATCGTCGGCAAAATTTGTAATTCTATCTGGTAGTCCCTCTAAAATCATTCTCGTAGCTAAAGACAAGCTTTTGGAACTTGTCGTGTGACCCATTGTGTACCTCAAAGATTCATATGATTTCCTATTAAGGCTGAGCTCGAAAGTCATATATTTACGGCTCTTAGATTGCAACAAAATTTGGAAGTAGGAATTGGAAAGATCGACGGTTGTTATGAAGGTTTTTCCTTTTATAGAGTTCAGGGCGTTCTCTGTTTATTGAAATGGGACCGACAAGTACTTGGTATAACTTACATTTCTGCAGATTGAGAACTATTCGAAATTCCTTCGTATTAGGCTTCTTGAGCACCAGAAGTGGAGAGGCGAATTCGTTATTGTCTGTGGGCCTGATTATGTTTGCCTTGATAAGATCTTGAATTTATTTATCTACCTGACTCCTAATATTTAATGAGACCGGTGGCGAACGGTCGTGGAATACGGTAGACTTAGAAATTCTGATTTTCTGAACGTATCCCCTAAAATATCCGATATCATCAGGGGCATACGTAAAAACGTCTCTATATTTAAATAACAAGTCATAAATTGCTTGTTTTTCTTTTCTGTCCAGGTCGGGGTTAACGTCCAAGAGCTCTTTATTGAAAAGTATTTTTGTGTATTTTAAACGTTCTTCCGTTTCCTCTTTTGTCTTAAATTGATATGATTTTTTTAAAAAAGCTGGTTCTTCTAGGGCGTTAAAAGAGATTTCGTGCCTTCCTCAAGAGCCGCCATTGGCGTGTTCCTGTTTATAGTTACGTTCTTGCTATTTGGATTTGAAATTAACATTATTATTTTGCTTGTTTCTATCTTTTGATCGAGGGCATTTAACCTGTACTTCTCGGGTAATCCAGGAAGCAGTGATACATATACATATTCTCTGTCAGCTATTTTTTCTTTGCTGCTACTTGTACATATGTATGCGATTTTGGAGGCAAAGTTATTTGCTTAATCAGGTATAAACAATTGTGTTCCGTCTGCGATACTATCTGACTCGTTAAAGCTGACAATGTATTCTCTGTACTTTGAACTGGTACCTGCGGTTTCCTCGGTCGTTTAAAAATGAGATTGTATTTTTGTTTAAATAGATGGTGGAATGCGAACGTTGGAGAAATTCGGTTCCTATAATTATTGGCATTGTCTTGTCAATTACTCTGAAGTAATAAGTGAATGTTTTGTGACCTATTTTAAATTTTATTAATGCTATTTGGTTCAAAGGAATGTTATTGCCTGAAATTCCTTTTATTATTGTCTGGAATGGAATTAGACTTGCCCCAGGGGGAACGGTTTGGGTTGGCCATTGGGAAACAGTACTTCCTGTGTCTATTATCGCATTCTGAAGGCCTAATTTACTTTTAATTGTTAAATGTGACTTGTTATTTTCGTCCTCTAATGCAATATTTTCCCGTCTTTCTGCCAATTGTCCTGATTGTTCGTTTATTACAGGAATTTCATAGTTTTTGCCAGTTTCTCTGAGGTCTCCTCGTTCCGTGTGATGGTAACTGTCGGCCCCCTTGTCAAGGGGCTGTCTTATGCGTTATTTGACGCTTGTAGCAACTAGATGCCCCATGCTCCCGCTTCCGGCATATTTCGCACACCAAAATTTGGTCTTCCATAGACTGCTGACTGTTCTTCCCGTTGTTATTGTTATTTTTCCTCCTGTTTCCCTGTTTCCAATTTCTCGGATAGCTTTTGTAATTCGTCTGGGCTATCACCAGCGATAATTCTGCCATTTTATTGGCCAAGGTGGAGAGGTAACTTTGTGGAGGATTTTGCTCTTGGTGGGTAACGGTCTCAGGTTCATGGCTTGTGGTTTGAAATTCTTGAGGGTTGGGTTGGGGAATTGCCATGGAAGGATTATTTTGTTGTTAATATACAGGTATATAACTGTTTATTGGTGGTGTAACATGTTGCATTTGTACAGGATAGGTATGATGAAATAACTGTTGTCCAGGATATATTGACTTTGGCTCGGTTGATAGGCCATAGGATGTATTCTGCAGGTTAGGTATATTGTTCTGGCCGTATAACATATGTAATTTTTGTGATAGTTCTGCGTGTTCCCTTTTCCTTAAAAGGTCATTAGCGGCTTCCAGTGTGTTTAATTTATTCTGTAGCGCTTCTACCGTTGCAAACCTTTTTAATGTTATCTTATTAAGGAAAAACCTCTGCAACCCAAAGATAAATGGTGGATCTTTTGTTCTTCATTCGCTTCCGGTAATAACTTCCTTATTGCACGAATTTTACGTAAAAAGTACGAGTCTATTGGCTCGTCCATTCCCTGTTGTACCTCAAACAATTCCTGATCTGCTTTATACGATGGGACCTTTGGACTACATAAAGCTATTAACTTGGATTTTAGATTGTCATAAGTCATTGTATCAAATTGATTTTGATTTTTTAAGCTGTAATACGAGATCTAGTGCTGTGTCTTGTAAATATGTTGGTAGAATTTCCTTTTTCTTAGCCGGTGACCATGCCTGCATTGCTGCCATATGGTTGAATAGCATAAAAAAACCGGTCCAAACCCTCGTGCAGTATCCCGCATACTTCGTTAAGTATGGCATATTAAAGGATAAATAACATGCACCCTTTGTCATATTCGTGTTATTCTCTCCTGATCTATATGTCTGTTTACTCGATCTAGTTTCCGGCATACCGTAAATCGCACTTAAAGAAAGGAAGAGAGAAAAATTTTATAATTAAACTTAGAATTTTCATAGTAAAGTTAGATAAATAGATACTGATACTGACCTTGTGCCTGTTAAAAAGTTAATAAAAAGAGCGTCCCGTACAAAACTCCGGTGCCTATCACCATGTAATACCTGTAATTTTGGTAGAGTCAATGACGGACCGCGATTTTATCCCCTTCACCAATTCATTATAAAATTTGATAAGTACTACTATGAGAAAAATAAATGACGCGTCTCTTTATTTTGAAGTTTTCTGAAAATATCTTCGTTTTCTTTACATGTTCGAAATTTCGGAAGGTGTCTCCAGCAGGAAACGTTAATAACAAATCCGTTTTTAATATTTTTGTTAGATATTAGCTTAAAATAAATAAATTAGAAGCAAAAAGCATCAAATCGACCGAAATTACGAGAATTACCAACTCTGCTAAAGTGGGAAATTTTCAAGAACGCGAGGGAATTCGGCAGTTCAACACGAAGTAGTGACATCTATGTCATTGAGAGAAATGTGGATTAAATCTACAAACGAAACTTTTAACGAAACATTTCTAATATGTCTTATTACGTGCATTATCTGCAAACTCCAAATATATGAATCTATGCCAAATATTAACGTATACATAGAGCAAATAGTGGAAATTACCTATGGAAAAAGGCGAATTGGTAGCACGATCGTAATGAAAAGTCGTCTTTACCGTAGGACGGGTGCAGTTCACCTAAGAAAACAAGTAGCTCAGTTAGTTAAAACGACGAGTCTCTATGCCGCAGGTAGCTGGTTCGAACCTCATAAAAGTGCTTTCATTACTATGGTTATTTTATTTATTTTTTATGTGGGAAAGAATCTAATTGTAACATATGTGTAAAACTCATGACAATACCCCTCCCCCCAAAAAAAAATTCGTTGTCGCACTTGCATTAGTGTCCCTAATTTTGTTTGCAAACAGTTTCGTAATTATTTTCCTTGTGCTCACTGCTCACAATATGCTCGCTGCTGCATAAGGAATGTTTTTCAGTAAACGTTAATTATAATTTGGAGAATTTTATAAAGTTTCACTATGTTTATCATTAAATAGTCTTCTATCTACTTGTTTGGATATTTTGATGACATTTCCCTATTAAATATTTAATTTTCCCTAGATGTTTAATTACGGAAAAGTTTGACAATATATTTGTTTTGAATTGAAATTTTTTTCAATTTACCACATGAGATAAGTAGCCCAAAGGAGGAAACCTGAAGTAGCTGATATTCTACGTAAAAGCTACCTATTGTAGAATGATGATGCTTCTTACCTTCAGCACATAATCTTTACGTTAGAGAGTCAGATAGCGAAAAATCCTGGTTTTTCCTCCCTTATGATAACCCATCTTAATCCTCTACATACCATAGTTGGTCTTGCACAATTTCGGTGCTCCAAAGACATTCATATAATAATAATAATAATAATAATAATAATAATAATAATAATAATAATAATAATAATAATAATAATAATAAAATAATAATAATAATAATAATAATAATAATAATAGTAAAATAATAATAATAATCATAATAATAATAGTAATAATAATAATAATAAAGTAGTAGTAGGAGTAATAGTCATAATAATATTCCTGAATATGCCATCCTTATATAATGTAGTAACCTTAGACATCTTAGTTTAAAATGCTTTCTTTAGCACTCGTAATAATTTGAGCAACCATGTGGGAGGCGGCACGACGTTTTATTTTGTCCCTCTCATTTCAGTACCCTCCCAAAAGAAACTAATTTCTGATGAGCAGGGCTGATAAAGTGAATAAAAAATATATATTTATAGCATCCTCTCCCACTTCATGATTGGAATATCACGTATCATTTTTTTGTTCTACCGAAGATGACCCTGTGCGCTTAGGGGTAGATAACTAAAGAAATACCTAATATATAGCGCCCCTTGATTGTAATATTACCACTTCTTTATTTGTTCGAGAGAGCCCCTACGCAACCAAAGGTGACAAAAAGAATAGGAAAACTGTCTATTGATTCTAGTGGCAGATCCAGCACGAACTCCTAGGAGGGAAGGTGAAGTGAAAGATTCTTTTGATGATGTGAAGCTGTCACAAATTATCACTTAATTAAACTAAACATAATAGTGGGGTGAACCGGAGTAGTCTTGTCTAGGATTGTACACCACAATAGATTTTATTGCCCCTTAATTGCTTTTATGACAGTGTACATTTGATGTCAATATGGCCGTGTCGGCCTTGGGGAGGTTTTAGGGGGAGGTGGTTTTATTACCCTGTTTGTTAGGTGGTTAGACGGGTTCCTGGAAAAGGTTGAGTGTTAGGAGGGATGGAGTAGTTTCTAGAAAAGAGGTTGAAGGACATGATTTTGATAGGGTTGTTTCTAACAGCTATGCTATGATCAAATTAATTATTCTTTTATTTGTATTTCTTAATAAATTAGTCGGAACAATTGTACTGGTTCGCTTGCTAAGCAAGCTCCTTATTTATTGGATCGTTTGCTAAAGCATACTCTGCTTATTTATTGGATCGCTTCATTAGAAGCTCATTATAAAAATATTATGTTTTTCCCAAATCGTATGCTAAAGCATACTCCATAGAACAATCTCTGATTGTGATTATATTAATTAATTCTTTTAATAAATTAATTGGAACAATTTCTATTGGATTGCTTGCTCTGCAAGCTCCTTATTATTTTTCCCAAATCGTATGCTAAAGCATACTCCATAGAACAATCTCTGATTGTGATTATATTAATTAATTTGACCATTTGCATAGCAACTTGTATTTTTTTGTTCTTTCGTATTATTTATAATAATACTCGTTGTTAAATTTGATTGTGATCATATTAAAATGGTGGAGGGAATAATCTTTATTCATGCGGGACTTCTTAATTTGACGGATCGTATTTTTATTTTCTCGAACACTGTGTGAGCATACTAGAAATTTTGTGTATAGAATATGTATAGTGCGGTACGATATACAGAGCGTTGTTTTCGTACGTCTTTCGCTGGTGAACTTAAGACACGAACTGAACTTTTCGCGCGCTTTTTGGAAACTGGTTGTGCAACAGGGAAAGATGGCGTTGTTGGGTAACAGGTGCGTGTTAAAACATGAAGACAAATACAAAGGAAAACCGACGACACGTTTAGTACACATCACAGAGTGCCGACAGAGTAATAAAAACAAGTTTGGCGCCAGGGTAGGTGAATACAAGACATTGTCGGCGAAGAATACAAAGAGGATTGAGGTTGTGGCAGGTAAACATGTTGAATCATGCCCCTATGCTAATTGGTAATAAAAACAAGTTTGGCGTCATGGTAGTTGAACACAAGATATTGTTGACGGCGAATACAAAGAAGATTGAGGTCGTGGCAGGTAAACATCACAGAGTGCCGACAGAGTAATAGAAAAGAAGTTTGGTAGTGCGTTAGGTGAACACAAAACAATGTCGATGGTGAATACAAAGGAGAATAAGGTTGCGGTAGATAATCATCACAGAATACCGACAGAGTAATAAAAACAAGTTTATTGGCATGTGAAATGACAATAAAAAATATTGTCGGCGAAGAATACAAAGAGGATTGAGGTCGTGACAGGTAAACATCACAGAGTGCCAACAGAGTAATAAAAAGAAGTTTGGTAATGCGTTAGGTGAACACAAAACAATGTTGATGGTGAATACAAAGAAGATTAAGGTTACGGTAGATAATAACACAGTAATAAAACATTGTTGACGAAGAATACAAAAGAAGTTTGGCACCACGAATTGTGGTACATGACGCGACACCGAACGGAAATACAAAAGAACTGTTGATCCTGTTGAAACATGAAGGGGTACTGAATGCAATAGAAGATTGTTACATTGATATGATACCGAATGAAAACACAAAAGAAGTTTTGCAGTATGAATTGTGTTGACACTTTTTTTTTGTACGTAGATAACATTTTAAGTGATTAGTACAGGATATGAATAACATTATTGAGGGAATACCGTTGTAAGATGTGAATGATCGTAACACAATGTAAATAATATTGACAATGTTGTTTCAAAAGAATGTTTGATCAATAAATGATACATGAGAACATAAATGCAATGTAAGTATATGTTTTCTCCGTCCCTTATACCTATTGAAAGTTGTATAGAGAATTGGGGAAGTACATTTGAAAATATTTTAAATGATGTAATGGGCGTGTTTTAAAGTACCACGTGATATGACGTCGACATAAGTTTTCCTTATATACTGGGTATGATGAGAAGACTGACATAGTATCATCATGGATTCGTCTGCCAGTATAGTACAGCGAGAAATTCAACTTTGCAACGAAGTAGATTGGGATTCTACATTTGACTATGTTGAATCTCCCAACAAAAAGTTTAAATTGCATAGAGAATCTCCGGACTTGTTTATTGATGAAGAAACTTGCTATTTTTCACCGGCTTCTCCAGATGTCATTATAGAGGAAGAAACTTGCTCACCGGCTTCTCCAGATGTCATTATAGAGGAAGAAATCATTGATTTAAGAGAAGAGCCAATATTAATTCCAACTTCGCCCGTTGGATCAAGAACAACTTCACCAGTACCAGTAACAGGAACACAGGAGCAAAAGTTTCAAGTTCCAGCGATAAAGTGGACACTTGCAGAAGAAGAACAAGAAGGAAGATCAACATCTCCTGATTTATTTAATGAGGGAGAGGAGGAAGAAATTTGTAAGTTATTCAACGAGATAGAAGAGTGCAAACCCACCACGCCATCACCAAGTGTTTCACCGTTGGACTTTTCATCTTCACCCCAAAAGGTTCCATTGGATTTGCGTGTGCAGTACCAGTGCGAGTGTAATAGTAACTTTGTAAGTGAAACATGTGTTAAAGATAGTATTTTAAAGTGGGAACCAGATACAGTTTTACTATGCCCTGGTTGTACCCTAAATTTTTTCAACCAGTTCGGGCACAGGTGCCTTCTTGTGAATATATTAACTCTCGAAGCAGAAGCATGGAAAATTATGGCAAGCAAAAATGTGAGAGACAATGTGTATTCAAATTATGTGAAATCGCATTCTGCTAACAAAAGAAGTGAACATTTATTTCATGAAACCTATGACAACTTATTAAAGAACCCAAATTATATTGAAGGACTAGTGAACATTTTATTAGAAAAAGATAGAAACGCGACAAAGTGATTTCTTTTTTTTTGTATGTAATATAATCTGTATATATTATTTCTGTGTGTGTGTGTGTGTGTGTGTGTGTGTTTGTACATGTATATTATTTTCTATACTTGTTTGCTTGTATATATCTTTATCTCCAAATAAATATATACGAATTTCATTTCTTGATTTTTATTTAATAAAAGAAACTTTCCTAAATAAAAGCTATCATTGACATTTTACAAGGTGAAACTCATTTATGGTCTCTATCGTTTAAAATTGGTATTTGATGAGTGTTTTATATTTTTCTTGATTTTACTAATACTTTGAAGTATTTAAAAGTTTGGTGAGTATTTTACAAGTTTGCGATTTGAAACATAGATCCTCAAAGTTTGTGTAACAAACAAAACATACCCTGAATAAGAAGAGTTTATGTAACGAAAGATCCACATAAATAAATAAGAACGAATTTGTGCAACAAATATTTGATGAATTACACTTTATGAGTATTGTGTTAAGAAAAGTAAGCAGAGTTTCTGCAAGAATTTTTATTATATTCACAATCATAGATTGTTCAGAGTTCCACAGAAACTTTTTAATATATTTACAATAAAAAAAATTAACACTGACTTTGCAATGAGAAAGGATTTTTTAAGTTCACACTTAAGTGTCCTTAGTATTTTACATAGTAATTATTTAACACTACATAACTATGTTGATGTAAGAGTATTACGGTAAGTAAAACGAAATAAGAAGATTGTTCATCGCATTCTTAATACGTTCACACAAAGTGTTTGATTAAATAATTACGAGATATTAAATAATACAACAACAACAACAAAAAATTAACACCGACTTTGCAATGGGAAAAAAGAATACATATAAAAACAGAAACTGATCTAATAATGAATTTAAATATGCATACTATGAAGTAATATTATAGTATGATTAAAAATGCAACAACTTTTTACATACATACATGTAATATAAAAATGCAGAAACTAATTTTACAAACGCGATTCATAACATGCAGAAAGTGTTTTACAAATGCGAATCATAACATGCAGAAAATGTTTTTTACAAATGCGAATCATGACATGCAGAAATTGTTTTACAAATGCGAATCATAACATGCAGAAAATGTTTTACAAACGCGAATCATAACATGCAGAAAATGTTTTACAAAACGCGAATCACAACATGCAGAAAATGTTTTTACAAACGCGAATCATAACATGCAGAAAATGTTTTTTACAAAGTGAATCACAACATGCAGAAAATGTTTTTACAAACGCGAATCATAACATGCAGAAAATGTTTTTACAAAGTGAATCACAACATGCAGAAAGTGTTTTTTACAAACGCGAATCATAACATGCAGAAAGTGTTTTTCATACAAGCATCATAACATGCAGAAATTGTTTTACAAACGCAAATCATAACATGCAAAAAGTTTTTCACATACATGTGGTATAAATGTCGAAAAGTGTTTTTCAAAAACAAATAATTAACACCAATTTTAAAACGTTCACAAATAAATTTGTTCAGAGTATGTATAACATACGATCCGTAAAAATATGAAGTGATTGAACAAAATTAAAATTAAAAAATGTAACTTACGAAAACTAAAATGCAACTTGTCAAAATGAAAATGCAAGTTGTCAAAATGAAAATGCAAGTTGTCAAAATAAAATGTAACTTGTCAAAAAAATGAAAATGTAATTTCAAAATTAAAAATGCAACTTGTCAAAATGAAAATGCAAGTTGTCAAAACTAAAATGCAACTTGTCAAAACTAAAATGCAACTTGTCAAAATAAAAATGCAAGTTGTCAAAACTAAAATGCAACTTGTCAAAATAAAAATGCAAGTTGTCAAAACTAAAATGTAATTTCAAAATTAAAAATGCAACTTGTCAAAATGAAAATGCAACTTGTCAAAATGAAAATGCAAGTTGTCAAAACTAAAATGCAACTTGTGAAAAATGAAAATGTAATTTCAAAACTAAAAATGCAACTTGTCAAAAAATGAAAATGTAATTTACAAAATTAAAAAATCCAAGTTGTCAAAATGAAAATACAACTTGTCAAAATGAAAATGTGAAGTTTTTCACATGCATGCAATATAAAAGTGTACAAACAAATTTTAGGCACGTGGATCATAACATACGGATTTTTGTTATATGCATATGTTAAAGTTTCATATGCACATGTTAAAGTTTTTAGTTGCATGAAATAATTTTAAGTACGATAATGTAAAACGCATTTACACAAAAGAAAGTTTCAAAATCATACATCTAAGGAAATAATATAAATGAAAACAAGTAATATACAGTGATAAAATTTTATTTACAAATTACAATAAGATATAGATATACATAGTTTACATACAGATACATTTGTGATTTTAACATTCCTTGATATATTGTTTAATACAATCTATATTTATATTAGTATATGTACAATTACATATTGGCCAATTTTTTTGCTGAAAGTCTTTTATCACTTCTTTTTGTTAATTTATACACATTGTTATTATTATTATTTTGTAATTGATTAGCAGAAAAGTTTTTATTTTCCATTATTACTTTTTGTGCATATTATAATGTAAATCTTTTTGTAAGAATAACTCTGTAATTAACTGAATGTTATCTTTGTTTAACAAAATGTTATATAATGTATATGTAAATGTCCAATCATCAATTTCAGTATCACAATGTACTGTTGCAAAATCTTTATATAAGTCATCAAAACTTTGTGTGCTTACCATTCTACGCCATGCATTATAGCATAACATATCATAGTCTAAAGTAATACACTCATGTTCATTTAAATTTGCGCGATTTTGAAAACACCCGTAACACAAAAGTTCTCGCTGTGGTTTCCAACGGTCAATACATAATAACAAACACTGTTCATCTATAGAAAAAGAAGAACACCGATATTCGCAATAATTGTATGTATTTAGGAAACGACATTGGTATTCACAGTATGGATTGTTGATACACATTTTTATCGTGTTCAAGATATGTTTCTCTTAAATCAGAAATGTGATAATCATTGAATGTAATCTCCTGATATGTATAGTTAAATTTGTTTATAAGATGCGGAATAATGTTTACGTCTATATATTTCACATGAATTTTTAGATATTGTTTTAATATTTCCTCGCGTGTTGATTTCTTAATTAGGAAATTCCACACAGTAGTATTTAATTCTTCATCACTTTCACTTACACATTTATGCTCAGTTTCTTTCTCACTACGAATTGCACAACTTTCACAAAGTAATGGTTCAGAAAGTTTATATTTTTCTAGTAACTGTTTTACACAAACTTCATTTACTTCATTAGGAGTACAACCACACTTCACATCATTGAATATCAGAATGTCATTAGAAATTGTATTTTGATCTAGCACTACTACTTCCTCTTCAAACGGTATTTCATTTGGGTATCTGAAATTTCGTCTATACACACTATCGTCTATGCTAATTTCTTGTGTTGGATAAATAATCCTATATTTTTCAGCGTCTTCTTCAGGAATGTCAGGATCATTTGGATGTACAACAATAATTTTCTTTTGTTTTTCAAGTTCAAAACGTTTTTCACGTGGTGAAATGTACTTTACATGTTTACTTTGCGATAAGGAAAGATTGGTTTCAATTTCACCTTTCCTTTTCTTATTATGAAAAGAAGAATATGTTCTTAATTGTTTAACATTATGCAGGTCTTTATTTATTTCTCGCTTTGCAACTGCTGAAACATCTACCTTTTGACTATACATCTTAACAACGTATCATCCACTTTATTTGTGTTAGTACAAGTACACGCATGCGCAGGATTTATAGTGCAAAGGTAGGGGATGCGCGAAACAAATGCGCAGAAAATAAGTATGAATATTTTAAAAGTTTTTCCCCATTACAATATTTGTTTACGTATTGAATTAGATTCTGTGTATTTTAAATATCAAAAAATATTTAATTTGATACGTCAGACTAACTCCACTTTTATTTTGATTGAATATTAACTTAAGAATAACATTAATTATATACATGATCTTATGAAAATATAGTGTGAGAAAGTATGATTTTATTCATACAGATTTAATGGATGACAATTCAGTATTTGAATGTTACAGTACTATATCCACTTGTAATGTTTCATGATACAGAACATATACACAAAGTAAAGAAATATGCATGTAACAGTGGACATATACGTGTAACGGTTGACTTATGTTTGGCTTATGTTGCACATGTAAGGAAGAAGGTATCATTGAATGCACACATTGTGACACTCAACATGTCTTAACAGATACATATTGTACCCCAGTACTTCATAAAGCGTTAAAGACTGGATATAAAATTCTGCAAATGATTGAAGTATGGGAATTTGAACTGTTGGTTCTGAGCTTAGTCATTTAAATATATCAGGAAGCTTTAAGATTTTTACCTCATGTCAAATCAAAGGAGACAAAGAAAAATACATGAAAGAGTATCATGTATATGAAGGAATAGAATTAATGGAAGATAACATTAGGATGAACCCATGCATGAAACAATCTACACTTCATTGCACGGAAAATGGACATAACGATCACACTTATTGCAAAACAAAAGATTTTGTTTTACTTGGTGTTAACGCAACGCTATGCTACGGGTCTGAGGGTAAACATATGTAAACTTACTGCAGGCAGCATTCCTGCATTTTGGCTGTGTACCGACTATTATGTTGAAAAGTTGCAAGTCCGCAAAAGATATTATTGATCTGTACTGTGTAGGCTTCTTTCGTCAAGATAATATGTTGAAACCTACGTGTGAAAAAAATAGTGAATTTGTGTCTGTAGGGAAGACTACTGGCTTAACTGCTGATGATTCCGACTAGTTAATGGGTGTTTTTCGGGAGGTTAGCACGAGTTTTGCACCAGAACATAGTATATGTTCTACATTGTATGGTACAGGCAGTCGGGAATACTTTCGCATTGTTAATAGTAAAACTATGCAATATCCTTATTTTGGTCTGCGTGGAAAGGAAGTTACCATTGAATGTATGCACACTAGTGGTATCGAAGAACCGCAAACATATGTTCGTTCATTATTCGAATTTGTACAAGAACATACACTAAATGACGTCAATGATGATGATATTTTTATCGGTATTACTATTGAAAGTTCGCGTCAAAATTAAACAAACGATGTACATGACATGACATCCTAAAAAGGAATTGAATCCCGATATATCGTTCCATATAGTTGAAAATGTTTTAAATACTAATGAACATTTGGAAAGAAGGGAGATCCACGCAAGGGAAAGGGTCGAACCCATGGTTCAGCCAAATATGAAGATTATGTAACGCTTTGGAAAAGTGTTCCATCCCAATGAAGAAACATTGTATATTGTCATCCTTGGAATGGGTAAGACTGATCAACGTTGTAACTACATGTACAAACTAAAGAATCATCCTGAGCTAGTATTAAAACACGCTATGGATTTGTGCATTGATCCCAATGTTAGTATTGACCATTAACATGGTTGTACTAATGCAGATGCGAAGAAGTTCGAAAACAAACTAGCCTCTGAACACCAGATAATTATTATTTATGAGAAGAACAAATGAGTTAAGAGTATAATATACCCGTGAATTAAAGATGGCAAACAAAATTTACACCTTGTATGAGAACCAATTGATAACTAACATACATAAACGTTTGTAACCCAATGTTTTTGTGGTTATTGTTTGTAGGATCTTACATGTATTATAGTGAATATCTTACTATTACTTATTTCCCAAATAATTCTAGCAGAAGCGTATCTTTCATTATTTTAAATTGACTTGTACATAGTTTTCATTTGTATTGGTGTTAATCAGTTCTTTGCAGCATTTACCACATTCTTTTCATCATTATCAAAACATATCTTTAAAATTATTCCACTATACCGAACTATGCAGTAACCATTGTCAACTTTCTTAGAGAATTACAGCAGTTAGATTCATTTGTTATCAGTTTTACGCTCACAGAAGAAATCAAGTCATACCAAATCCTTTTTTACACTTTGTATGTGTAATACGTCTACAGAGGAGTAACATTTTATCCATACGTCTATTATTTCTTCATATTTCTTCATATTTTTCAATCACAAACACTATCACTATCACTATGGTTTTTATTCCAAATTAAGAATTTCTTAAAATCTTTCTGCAAGAATATTTCTATCAGTTGATTAAGAAATGTATCATTATGAATGGCATCATCATATATATGAAAAAACTGTTCTAATATATTAAAAGTATTGCCGTGCATCTTTTGAAACTCATGCCAAATTTCATCTTGTATATCAATATCCATAACAATACTTAGTACTTTTGTTTTCAATATATTTTTATCTAACAGAATACAGTCATGGTTTATTGCGTCTTTTAATTCGCGTGCACATCCACTGCAAAGAAGCATACTTCTTCTTTTAGATTCCCACACTTGAAACGCATTTATTAAGCACTGCGTGGTTATGCGAATGTTATCGCAGAAACAAAACCATACGTTTTCAGCATTAGACATTTTCAGTTTAAATTTTCAACAGTTTGAAAATATTGTTTTTATGTATTTTTCTAAAACACTAGGCAGAAATATTTTCACTGCCCACCATACGGAGAAGAAATCTTTTTCATCGACTACAACGGTACAAGATTATTATATGTACCTTTGTTAACCCTGGTATTTATACGTTTCGCAGTAGGATGTATTGTATTATCTGGATTAACCAATGAAAACAGGTTTGAACAAGTTTAAAGTAGACCTGAAACTCATAGTTTCCACCCCCATTAGTTTTAGTTGCTATTCTTTTATGATTATGAAGTGATTCTTATATTCAAATTAACTTGAATATTTCATCTTTGCAACAGTTTTTAAAACAGATAAAGTCACCCATGCCATTTACCCGCGCTTGCTTGAATATCACATCTTTGCAACAGTTTTCTTATAACTGACAAAGTCACCCATCCCGTTTACCCGCGCTTGCTTGAATTTCTATATACTGACATTTAGATTAATAATTAGAAATCACGATACCTGAACACCAATAGATCCTTTGCATGTGTTTGTTTTAATTAGACTATTGGATTCCAACGCAATGTGACAGTTTGATTTGATCCATAAATAATCCCTTTAAAAGTTAAAGGGAAGATTTTAACAATGTTTACTAGATTTTCCGATTCTTAAGTAGTCCTTTGCTCTTGTTATTTTCCAATATTGATTATCTTAAGCTGTATCTAATTTTCTTAAGCTGTATCTAATTATCATTTTCTTACTTTTGACCAGTCTCTCTCTCTCATGCTGAGTTTCCTACTTTGTCCACAGTCGTCCTATCCTATTACCCATTGAAGCCTTAGCGGTTTACTCCCCATTTCTATTTGCTTTTGGTATTGCTTTTGACTTGGTTCCAGCGTAAAATTCATCAGAGTTGTCAACCGGATGTGGGTAGTTGCTCTACTAATGCAGAAAAGTATGTGGACAGATAAGTACAACAAAAGATTACCTAAAATAATACTGGTCATAGGAAAGATCAAATGGGAGTAATAAATTGTTTAAGGATCTGAGAAGTGAACTTTGTGCCGGACAATATTGTGTTCGTAACTTTTCTTGGGAATTTTCCCCGTTTTCCCTCATAGTTTTATTCATTTCCTTTAGCCTAACCGACATAAATGTGGTACGTAATACTCAAAGATTTCATTTATTTCATTGTTTAAGGAGAACGAGAATGTTTGTCAGCATTGTTTAGTGTAGGTTGCGAATATATGTTGCAGATGTACTCGCTGTCCAAATCAGCTATTTTGCTACAAACTTATACAAATTCTCATATTCAGTTGATAAATCTCCGAGTGACGATATTGATCACAGCGCAGTACACTTTTTATAGATAAATAGATACTGAGACCTTCATAGCTAACATGTCCTTAAATACTGATAAGCTCAAACAAAGAAAGAAAAAAATCTAATTCCTAATAATATTTATAGTAAACTGAGCAAATTATAAAAGTTTCCAACATCAGCCTCTACCCCCTTTCCTTCTTACGTTTCATGAATTTGGAATTTATTTTTACGGATAAAGTGTGGTATATCGCCTATTTATTTATCTGTTGTACAAACAAATAGCTTTATATGTACACATCTCTGATGTGGTAGTTTGTGATTCGATTCCCAACACCCATGTTTTCCTTCATTTATTCACCCACATGTCTTAAGAGGTGTTCTTCATACCCACTAGAAATAAAGATTTCAGTTCAAGTATACTTTCTGACTTGAGCCCATTCAACTTGTTGGTATTTAATAGCTTCAGCTATATATCAGGTCTAATTTTGAAGTGCTTACTTATCATTATTTAGTGTTCAAACAATTTTAACAAGGAGTCTGCTACGCATATGTTCTCTAAAATAATACGAAAAATTACAGTGAGAACTATGAAATTGTTGACAAATCCATCATTAGGTTAGTTCTAGCTTCGTATTGCTTATGAGGAATTCAGTTGAGTCTGAAGAAATAAAATGATGTGAACTATCAAATCGTTGTAAAGAAAGATAGGAACATATTTCGCAAAACCATGAAGATTATTGAATACAAAGTTCTTGTAGTGTACATCCTATTTCTCTCCCTATCTCCATCTCTGTACCTCTCTCTATCTTTCTCTTCATCTCTCTCTCCCTATCTTCCTATCTGTACCTTTCTCTCCATCTCTGAACTTCTCTCTCTCCCACCATCTCTGTACCTCTCTCTATCTTTCTCTTCATCTCTCTCTCCCTATCTTCCTATCTGTACCTTTCTCTCCATCTCTGAACTTCTCTCTCTCCCACCATCTCTGTACCTCTCTCTATCCTTCTCTTCCTCTCTCTCCCTTCATCTCTCTCCCTACATCTCTGGACCTCTCTCTGAACTTCTCTCTCTCTATCCTTCTCTTCCTCTCTCTCCCTCCTTCCCTCTCTGTACATCTCTCTCCCTCCATCTCTGGACCTCTATCTTTCTCTTCATCTCTCTCTCCCTATCTTCCTATCTGTACCTTTCTCTCCATCTCTGAACTTCTCTCTCTCCCACCATCTCTGTACCTCTCTCTATCCTTCTCTTCCTCTCTCTCCCTTCATCTCTCTCCCTACATCTCTGGACCTCTCTCTGAACTTCTCTCTCTATCCTTCTCTTCCTCTCTCTCCCTCCATCTCTGGACCTCTCTCTCTCTTCCTCTAAATGTACATTTTGTTTTGTTTTGATTGTCAGCATTATTCATTTCTCTTAGCTTACAGAGCATAAGGAAAGGAGATTACACTAAATGATCAATGTATCGATTTCATGTCTCATATAACCTCACTACTAAAAGTAATAAGAATAGTTTTTCTCTTTGTTCTATCTTGCCTATGAGATGAAACGATATGAAACAAAAGTTTGTATGGTTAAGCGGATAGCGTACATGTCTTTGACATCTAAATTTTATTCGTACTTATAGTTTTCTAATATCATTTTCCATTTATTTCACAAGTAGCTCTTAATATAGTCATAGACTTTAGTGTTATTATAAATAACACGAAAGAATTCAAAAGCTGAGTTTTAATAAAAACGAAATAACACAAAAGCAGAGCTTGAACAAGCGATTCGTTAAAAATGTAATTGGTAAGTCAAAATACATACCGCAAAGCCGATAATCCAATACAAGAAATACTCAAAAGAATAAGTAATAAGAGGATTCGATTCCCAAGTAGAATGTTTAAAAGAACTTCAAAGTCTATCAGTTTACTGTCTAAGGACTACAAAGAAAATAGCTTTGATGATGGCAAACTCCAAACAAATTCATACGTATCATGACTATCTTACGTAAAGTTTTCCTTAATCGTGCCACGCAAATGTGATGTCAAATAAAATAAGATTGTTTTCACATTACGCTCACAAATTCAAAACCAAGGGAGGTTTACACCAATTAAATGTTAAAATGAGACTTGACATACACTTGCTTACTGTTCTATCCTCACGAATACATATTTTCAAACTAATTGTGGAACCAAACTTCACCTTAGATGGTTGAGATTCCGGGTTGACCAACTAAAATTATGACTGAACATATTGTGTCTGTAACTTTTCCAAGCGTTCCCCTCAGAGTTTCTTCATTTTACCAATTGCTTTATCCTAAACAAAATAATTGTGAGGTATCACATTTCATTTTAATACACAGTCAAGGGGAAATCATTTCAATACATAGCGAAGAGAGACCACTAATTATTTATTTAATTAGTAAAGAATATGATTTCAAATTTCAATATAAGACATCAGTGGGTCAGTGGTAGTACCACCAGTTAGACTTGTAGTGAACTCTCTTGGAGTTTTTCAAGACGAAACAACATTAAATCATTCATTCATTTCTCATAATTACTGTCTCCTTTAGCCTATCCAAGTTTAAACTTTGATTAGTTTACCACAAGACAAAGAGAAATATTACTGGTGAAAAATCAAATAAGCAATTTTCTTTCTCTCTTTTCAATTGTTTTGAAATCTTCAAGGTTTGTACAGTATAGTTCCGTGTACAGTTTGTTTTCTACTGTACCAACTAAAATTGTTTCATGACCAAGTGGTTAGTATGATCGTCTTGGCTAACTGAATAGTACATCAGTGTTGGACATTTAATATTTTTATTTGTACGAAAACATTTTCTAATATCACTCGTCAAGGATTCGATTCCCGAAGATAGGTCATGTGACAACAGATTAATTCTTACAAGGAATGTTCTAAGAATTTAGAAAAAAATAGAGACTTCTTGCTGAAAAATAAACTCAAAATTCAACCATTCATCAAAATAGAACCTGCATTAATTTCAAGTATATATAAAGGAAGAAGAAACCTTATATGTTTGCACATTAGTTATTGAGACTATTATCAACATACCTCAGCACTGTTAAAAAGTTGGAAAGGTTTTAAAAATTCAGAGGAAAGAAAACACAAATTTCCCAGCACCCATCCAACAACAACACACAATTTATTTACAAATATATATACAACTTATTTTTCATCTCATTTCTTCATTCGTTCTTCAAGAGCTATATATTTTAACACAGCACCAAATTTAATTGTCCGGTTTTCTTTATTGCAGTCTTTTTCAAATATAATAAATATCTCTTCTATATCTCTTTTTGACAATTTGTATGTTTTGGTCCTCTGTTTCGTGACCTTGCCTACAGACCCTTTCTTCTCATCATGAATTTTCGTCGCTGATGTAGAAGCTTCCTGTTGGGACTCCATTTCTTCTGGAAAATAAAAAAAAATGTTATTAGTACAACATAATTTCATCAAAATAGTGCAAATTATACTTAATAGAAATAAAAATTCTGTTATTCTATCCACGTACGAAAATCAGTTTCTTTTAGCCTATAAAAACTATCTTTAGTTTGCAAGAGCTATGTAGGATTCTGGCAAAGTACTTTATACATTTTCGAATTCTCAATAAATCTGTACAAGCAAACTATCTGTGCTGTGTAAAACCCAAAGCTGAACGTACCAATAACTTAAGATCAAATCTAGTGTTCCCTCACAATATAATCGGTAACGTTCTTGCATTCAGTGCGAGCACCACCGGGTTCAATTCCCGGTAGGGGAACTATTGTTCCCCTCACAATATAATTGCTAACGCTCTTGCATTCAGTGCAAGCACCACCGGGTTCAATTCCCGGTAGGGGAACTAGTGTTCCCTCACAACGTAGTCGCTAACGCGTTTTGGCTTTAATGCGGATGGTTCCGTGTAGCGTACTTGCTTTCGCTTTTGCGTTCAATGTGAGCGGCCCCGGACCCGATTCCCGGTATAAAGGTGTCGCGACGCGGACGTACCCGAAAACGCATTCAAAGCAAACGGTTCTGGTCCAATTACCGACGTGGCATTTAGTCAAAAATAATAATAATGATTTTCTCATTTACACCAAACAAAATGTCTTGCGTGATACCTAATTTCCCTCTTTTCCCGAATAGTATGATTGCTGGGAGTTGTCTGATCTCACAGGTTAAAATGTTTAGAGATCGGAAATATAAAATCAAATCAATCTTTCATCATCGTATAAAAGATAAATCTAATTCACCCGCAAAAACTCTTGCACTTGTAAAATCCTATATCTCAATCCCGATAAAAAAAAAAAACTTATATGACTCCACTCCAACAACATGTTATAAAACGGAATTCATACAAAATTATTTATTTATTTAAAAAGTGGTAAGGTGTTCACTTTATATGTTTAGGGGGTCTGTAGTTCAATCCTAGGTCATACCAACTGAACAAACACTATTTCTGCGGATTCCTTATACTTTTTATACTAATACTACCAATATGTTTTCCAAGAAAAAAATCAGAACCAGTACATTAGCAATAGTGATTTAATACTATTTTAATAGAACTACTAGTGACACCTATCGGCAAAAGTCATAATTAAAGATTAGTTGTGCGTTGAAAGTCCCGCAGTGCTGACGCGTGTGCGACAGAGTTCCGTATATTTCTCAGGTGAGTATAGTATATATGTTTTCAATGTGTAATAAACCATAGCATATGCTTGTATATTCTGTTGGTCTTAATATTCTATCAAAGTATTGAAGATCAAGCAAGTATAAGTAAAACTATTGGGTTAAATAAGGAATATAAACCCATGTCTTTCAGTGACAGAACAAGTATTTACTTAAGTGGTGCGGTACCTCATCATTTCTGGGATATGAACCCCAGTCTTTCAGTGAGGGTTCCCCCTCTACTAGTACTGCTGCATACGTTTACATTAAAATCCTAGTGCCAAAAAGACGGGATAAAACCGAGATCTCTCACTCCAAATCCATATATAAAACAAGTAACGTTCAGTAATGGGAGGCATTACTCTTAAAGACTGGTATACCCCCTTTTCTCTACGCAAAAAAGAGTGCATTCACTATTTGGAAAAGTTATGAGGGGGAATTCAGTCCGGGCATAGTGTCCCCTCTTCTCCACGCAACAGAGCGCGTTCACTATTTGGAAAAGTTATGAGGGGAAATTCACTCCGGGTATAGCCCCCCTTTTCCTCCACGCAAAAGAGCGCGTTCACACTGCATTGGATTCTCTTTCTGCATCCCTAACAAAATATTTCGTATTTCATTTCATTTTTACAAAGCCAATATTTATTTTTTCTCACTCATTACCTTGCTTAATATAGAGTTAGTATGTACAAAAACCATGTGACTACCATATGATTAAAATTCTGAATACTGCAACACATGTTAAAAATACGCAAGTTCATTTTTCAAATATATTCCCAACACTTCTCACTCAATTACATTCTTTCATTTGTCATGTCTTGGAAAAAGATCCATTTGAGTATTCACTACATTTCGTGATGAACAACCTGTTCTAACACGAATTCAAAGGGAAAAGTCCGTTGCTATGATTCAAAATGAATCAATGAACGTAGTTCTTTTCTTTCGAGTCTAACTGTGGGAAAGAAAAGTCTACACATTTACGTAAAATTGCAATATTCGCATGTATCTTGGAAAATTGCATCCACTACAACTAAGAACTCTTTATATATAAAAAAAAACACTTAATACTGACTGATTTTCTAAATATTAGGGATACAAGCAAGACAAATGTCTATCTTTTCTGTTGAACTTAATTATTTTACACTAAACAATATATTTTGAACATTATCTGTAGTAAATATTGAATATGTATGTGTTCTAAAAGTGTTCTTTATGTGTAAATTGCTTATTTTCCGAAAAGACAATCCAATATGAATACAGATTCATGACAAATCATTCAGACACAATGTATTTATATAAAATCTACCATCAACATACTGGACAGTACGCAATTCTGTTTAATCACAATTTCAGTTATAAAGAATCAAAGAAATTGCACACTTGATTTTTGCCGTAAAGTCCATCAGTGGCGGATCTTAAGGGACATCACCACGCATTTCTAAAACTATAAGTCCAACCGTCATTGGCAATTCTTAAGGGATGTCCCCATACATTTCTAAAACTATAAGTCCGTCCGTCAATAGCGATTCTTAAGGGATGTCACTACGCATTTCTAAAACTATAAAGTATCTCATTGACGGTTCTTAAGGGATGTCCCCATACATTTCTAAAACTATAAAGCATCTCATTGGCAATTCTTAAGGGATGTCACCAGGCATTTTTTCTCTAAAAAGATTAACACTGCCAAGATATTTTTCGTGTCCCCACATATTCTTAACTATGATAATAATGCTAGTTCCATTCTTCACTCTTTCCTGTGGTCAACTTGTCCAAAAAACGCAACCGAAACGGAATCAAAACTCAAACATAGTCTTCAAACAATTAAAAAAAAAATAAAAAAAACAAATATTTCGTTCCTTCGTGGTGACCGTTCAGGAAGCTAGCTTTTCCGGTGTTGGGCGTTATGCCCCGCATGTATGAATCCCCACTGTTTGGCAAACACGGAAAGCAATATAAGTCACACGCGGTTCCCTCAGGTTCGGGGCACTATTCCCCCATGCACGGCTCCCCTCCCGATTTTCGGTAAACACGTACAACAATATAAGTCAGCCGCGATTCCCCTGTTTGGGGTGCTATGCCACCATGTATGGTTCCCCCCGGTTTTGGCTCGATATGCTCCCCACAAGTTAAAACATATTGGCAAACTCTTAGTTCGTTTCTACACTGTGTTAATTATTTTCATAAGAAAAACAATATGTGTTAATTTTCTAGGAGGAGTCCCACCATTCGATACTTATGCAAATATATCTAATCAATTATAATGATATAAAACTTACTTGAATATAATATCTTCTTCTTTGAACAAACACAGAAAAAAATCCAGAAAAAACACTTTAAAGAAGCAAGGCAAAAGCAAGGTAGAAAACTTCACGAGCAAAATTGTTAATACAGGAAATGTGTACTCCATTTATATAATATATTTTTTATTTATTCATTAACATAAGGGGAATGGAATAGGGGAAGAAAAAAAAATAAAGTAAATGAATTTGCCTTGTAATACAGCATTGCCTCAGTCTGCAAAGAAGCAGAAAAGAATTCCTTTGTCGGTCTCTTGCCGAATCGAAGCAAATATTTCTTTTCTATAGAGGTAATACCATGGAATTTTCACACAATGCCTAAAGTTTGAAAAACATCGCCAGCATGTCTGAATTCGTACATCAAAGACGCCAAATTGTCGTATTTTTCAGGGTAATAGTTGTTTACCAAGCAATAAAATTCGTTAACTGGGTTCCTAGATTTTAAAATTCCGGCTTTATTCAGTAAGCTATATAGCTATCTGTTTCAATAACTTGTATTTTGCCGAAAAGAACAGCATAATTATTGTATGTGGCAAAACACAGAAACCATTCTACGGGTTCTTTTTTGTGTGTGTGTTGTTTTGCAAACTCAAAATGAAGGACAGCCATTTATTCATCAGGTTATTGGTATTGAGTACAAGGACAGCCTGGCAATACCTTGTTTGTTTGTCTGAATGGGCGGGGAAAAGGTTGTTGTTTCCAGAACCATCCACCAGAAGTGGTTTGAAGAAAACATCCTTTGTGAGGAAAAATGTGTCAGTTGTCGCCGTTGGGGGTAGAGAGGGTATAAGCATGTTCACACAAGATGCGGCCAAAGAGAGGCAGTGAAGGGTGGGGAGAAAAATGTATGTCACTTGTTGCGGGTGGGAAGAGAGGGTGGGGAGCGGGTAGAAACTTGTTCACACAAGACATTGATGATGGAAAGAGAGGCGGGGACGGGTGGGTTCTCCCGTTCAGTCAAACTAGAGGGAATGATTGGTCCCCATTGTTAAACATTGCAGGCGGAGCAAACTGGTTTTTCCTGGCCAATCATATCGCAAGGTTGTTTGCATAGGGTGTGAAAAACTGAACTTCATTCTTCACCCTCAGTATTGCAATGGCAGTTGAAGAAAGAACACATCAGTCTGCAAATTTCGTACTGAACAACGCTGAAAAATAGCAGAGTTAAGTCTGTCATTTAAGAACCACACAAGCTAAACGAAAGAAGTGCAGTTCGCAACAAGAAAAATAAATGAAAATAAATAAATATTTCTTCCTTTCCTTCCTTTTTCCCTCCCATCTTAATACTTTACTCCGTAAAACAAAGCACCATTAAAAATCGTTGCTAAACATTGGAGCTTAAAGGGTGTAATCATATTCATTATTCATAATTTTCTAGTTCAAATAAGAGTGTTCAATTAGTTACGAGCTTTACAAGTCAGATCATAATTAAATTAATGGGGAAAAACCTTGTGGGAACTAGGGACCGCGTTTTAAGCCATATACTGAAGTTCTAATTATCTAAATCATAGTTTTAATTCTAATTTAATTATAATTTCAATTCAAGAAACGTATTAAATCATGTTTAAAGCTAGGAACACCGTTCAAAGTCGTATCCTCAATCAAAAACCGTGTTGTTTCATGTTTGAAGCTAGGGATCGCGTTCAATGACGTATACCATTGCTCTAATTATCTAAATCGTAGTTTTAATTCTAATTTGATTATAATTTCGATTCAATAAACGTATTAAATCATGTTTAAAGCTAAGAACAGCATTCAAAGCCGTATCCTTAATCAAAAATCGTGTTGGATCATGTTTAAAGCTAGGGATTGCGTTCAATGACGTATACCAATGCTCTAATTATCTAAATCATAGTTTTAATTCTAATTTGATTATAATTTCGATTCAAGAATCGTATAGGAGCGTGTTTCAACAAGAAAGAAGGTCATTCCACTTTTCCAAACAACCTCTATTGCACAAGTAATAAAACCACTTCCCCCAGAAACTTCCCCCAAGCCCGGGGCCGGTCTCCCCAAGGCCGACACGGCCATATTGACATCAAATGTACACTGTCATAAAAGCAATTAAGGGGCAATAAAATCTATTGTGGTGTACAATCCTAGACAAGACTACTAACCGGAACCCAGTCAGTTCAAATTGATGTAAACGTTTAATTTTTTACTTCATATTAAAATTTTGGTTTCAAATGAGAATTTAAGTCCGAGTGGTCAATGATCAAATCTCGGGAGGCTCTTCGGTGTAGAGGCTATACCCCCTTATGGGAAAAGGCAAAAATATTAAAATTCTTAAAACTTTCGAAGTTTCCGTCTATTTTAAAGGAATTTTTGGCTTTATATATTAAAATGTTCGTTCCAAATGACAATTCCAGTCCGAATAGACAATGATGAAATCTCGGGGAGCTCTACAATGTAGGAAAAATAATGACATCTATATCGTGATCCTGTTGGTGACATCACGAGTCATGACGTAAATATAGCACAAAGTAAACGCCAAAAGCTGTCGGCTTTAGTAGCTGAGTGAGCTAGCGCAACATGCTAGTAAGAAAGTTTGGTTTTGGCGTAGGTTCAAACCCTGCCTAAGGAGAGTAATTTTTATTATTTTTAAAAAAGTTTATAACACTTTTTCGTAAAAAAGATTAAAAATAATATTCAAAAAGTGATTTAACGATTATTTTTTAAAATTTTCATTAAACTTCTTTCATTAAAATAGGTTTACCCTTGAGCTATACAGATCCATAGCAAAAGTTAGTAGTAAATGCAGTAGTAGTAGTAATAATAGTAGTAGGAACGGGTCAGAATGCAATTCAGCATTCATTTGTTTCCGTGCGATGTTGCCAAACGAAACTCGCTTACAATGCCTTCTGGCTAGGGCTGAGTATATTTCGAAAATATGCTTGCTGTTCGGTTGCATAGTTGCAAGATGCAGCATTGACTACGAGTTTTTGCTATTAATATCCCGTCTAACAATATTGGCAGTGGACAAAAGTTACCCGTGTTGAAGGTTTCTGCTCCTAATTTAGTTATTTTACTTTATTATTTAACGAATATATTGAAGATATATTTGTCAGCAGGCACGTATGCAGGAATTTATGTTAGGAGCGGTCCAAAGCTATTTGGGGGGTCCGACTTCAATATTAGAATAAATTATAATAAAATTTTTAAAAATAACCCCCAAAATTAGGTTAAATTTACAGAAAAGTTGACACTTCAGAGGAGATCCGGACCCCCTGAACCCATCCCTAAATGCGTCCTTGTTTGTCAGTAATGTTTCCTCATTTTGAAACCCCCAGAAACTTCGAATATATAAAGGAAAACGATTTATTTTCGATAAAGTATTACTACAAGGAGACGCGACATTTTTATTGCACATGGTGGTACCCCACCTTAACAATGGCAAGAATTCCTTCCCTTTGGTTCTCTGCCATTGCGCTGTATCGAAAGGTTAGGTTTGTAAAATATTACTCCTAAGAACAACGCGATTGGCAGATAGCGAATCACTGAACAGAACTGCACAAAAATGGATGCTGAACTTCGTTTATGGCTACCCTTTGGTGATTTGCCCTGAAGGTCAATCGAGTGATAACTCAGTTCAGTTCCTGTTCTTAAGCCGTGTTCGTATTACTTCGAACAGTTTTGACTTTTTCCAACATCCATAGAAACAGACAATTAGGGCCAATCATAGCATACATTTAAGCAAGTATATTTGTAGTGAAATTATTACACACATTAACGACTATTAATATATGAATCTATACATTTATTTATATAAATAAATTAAACAGTGGAAACTACCAATCGAAAGAATAAATTAACAGCACGATCATAATGAAAAGCATGCCCCGTAATATAACAGACTTCTTTCGCGGAAGAAATCGAAACTCAGTTGGTCAGAACAACTAGTCTGTACGAGTTAGGTTGTTAGTTCGAGCCCAGTACGAGTAAGGGTTTTTATTACTATTGTTTCCTCTTTTTTATGTGAGGAAAAATCAAATTGTGACATCGCGATATCAAATGTATTTGGTTAGTTAACGTTGTCTTAGCTAAACTTTAAATATCAGTAACAGTCGAAATTATTTTACTAACCGATCAGTCACTGAACATTTCAAACACGTCAAACCAGTGGCAAACATGAAGGTTAATCTCTCCTTTGCAGCCCTTAGTTATGCGTCTGTACTTTCAAGGGCTGGGTAACCCTGGCGACTGGCCGAGGCGTCAGAGTCAGAGGGACGCCAAAACGAGCCTCAAAAAGTAAATTTTATAATGTGTTTTCTACTGACGTCTTTGGTTTATATTCTTGTAAAGTTGTGACAATTACATAATATTTTTTCATTTCACAATGGAAGAAGAGAATTTCATAGTACTAAGAGGGCTGTATCGACAAATGGAGAGGTGCCATGTAGAATAAAAAGTGGATGGGGAGTAAGTATTGCTTGTTTGTTTGCTTGAGTTTAGCGTTCCACGGTTATGCCTTAATGGCGGAAGGAAATGTGGATACTGATTAGAGTGGAATCCGAACACCTTTTATCGTTCATCAGTAACCCACCGGGAATTGCACCCGAAACCACAGAAGGCAGGTGTGCTAGCCACTAGACTAAGCGGGGGAGGGGGGGCGGAGAGAGTATTGTTCATAGCAAGCCATATTCTTTGTAAAGTTTTCCTAGGTAATGAATGTTTTATTGAAAAATGGGTTTAAAATATTTAAAACTCTATGAGAAAATGTAAAATATAGGCTAGTACTAGGGTGGAGGACGCCAAAAAGTCATTTTGCCCGGGTGAAAATTTGGCCTGGTCCGCCCCCTGGGTACTTTCTATATATTTTTTGGCCTTGCAGCTTGTGCGGTTTCCACGCCATAGGGTTGCGGGGACGCTATTTACCCCTATGCTTCGAACGTAATTCAATAACTGTTTCAAAATTCTACCATCAGCGTGGAAACAGGAATATATATTTTTCTATTAGTCCCATGGAATTTTCACCCAGAACGCCAAATGCAGTTTTTCAGAATGGGCTCTCGCTAAGTATAAGGAGGATCTGATGTTTCCTAAGTAAGTTCCTTTCAGAAAGTTTGCTATTTCTTTAACGGTGATATAAATAAACGTGCTCATCGTTATTAGCGCGACACCGAACCATCCTGGACAAATTCCTCTACAAGAACGATCGTCAGAAATTGTAATCTGGGCGATGACGCCCTCTCGCAACTTAGCACATTCAGCATGCATTTAATTAAATAATTCTTTCCGCTTCCTTAAAGATTAATATTTGAATTAGGTTTTAAGATAACACTACTAATTTGCTAAGATTCTTTAGAACAACAGGTAGAAAATATGTAGTTTGATTGTTCATTTTGTTTAGTACTAATTCGTGAAGGGATGCACTGTTTATTCAACTCACCTAACATTTTTAGGGTCATTAAAGCTAGGAGGCTCAGGTGGGCAGGCCATGCATCCCAAATGGAAGAAAGTAGAAACGCTTTCAAAATTTTAACTGGAACCCCAATTGGAAAAAGGCCACTAGGAAGACGGGAAGACAACATTTAGATGGATCTTGCAGAAACAGCAATACAGGGTAGAAACTGAATCCGGTTGGATAAGGTAAAAAGTCAGTGGAGATATTTTGTGAACGCTGCATTGAACCTTCGGGTTCCATAGGCCATAGAGCTAGTTAGTTAGTTAATCGTGGAGAATCCCATTTACATTAATGTTTCTTTACTGTTTTCCTACAACATTTTGGTTAGCTTAATCCTGTGACCTAACCACATAATGGTTATCGTATTGTAATGATGATAGTGGTAAATGAGTGACGTCAAACGTCAAACGGTCAATGCGTGACATGTTGCTGTCGTACAAAGGATTTAATTACGTTATAGTATCACTAAGTGTAAAAGATCGAAAGAAAAACAGAGATTGGAATGTTCTCTCTCTCGTAGATATTAACCTTTTGAGATAACTCACCTTAGAGCTACCAAAGAAATCTAAACTTTAGATAATTTATAAAATACAAAATTGCTTTCGTCCAATAATAAGAAAACGTCTAAAAGGCCATGAAATCTCAAACGCTCCCAATTGCTCTTTTTTGTTCCAGTGTATCCTTTTTAAATGTGAACGCGCCCTCTGATGCTTTAATGCTCAATTTGAAAAGTACTGTTTTAAATTACTAAGAATAAAGTTGAAATAATAATGACTATGTCAAAGGGACAAAGCAATTTTTACTGTTTATAATGTAACTACAAGCCGAAACCACCCCAGTAGCACATGTCGGTGGGCCGTTGATGGGTAAATGTAAAACTACGACATCGATCCATATGGATCTCGAGGTTGATCCTCCTAGAACGGTTAACCAGTCGCCCATTACAGATGGCGCGGTGTCAAACTACTAAGAATGATACAGGCTAGGTAAAACGACATTGGACGTCATTGCCCCATATCGACTGCTACATTGGCTTAAATCGTCTTATAGTTACGTTAACACAGAAATTCCGAAAGAAATTAGTAATTTACGTTCCAATTCGGCAGAATCTGCACAAATCAATAAATATGAGTTATATTGTTTATCGACTTATGAGTTATATTGTTCCCAATCTGTAAGGGCACCCATTTAGACTCTTCTGGGCACACTTAAATTCTACATGATCGATATGGAAATTACTAGGACCTCATGAGTGACCCGGGAGTTTTTTTACTGGTTCATTTTACACTCAATTAGTTAGTTACCCCATGCCGTAAACGTTACCAACACTTAGTGACCCACTCGCCGGTAAATGGCGATCGTCGATATAGTGACGCGTCGAAGGATTACCGCTAGTGTGCCATTAGGGTCAGGGATTCGTCGAGTCGAAGCAGATATCTAGAGTCGGGGGTATATGTGTACATATGTATATAAAAGATATGGGTGAAAAAACCTAAACACACAGGGAAAACCTGCAAAAAACTAGAAGAAGCCTAAGGTAAAAAGAAGAAGAAGCCAAAAGGTATGAACATAAAAACATAAATACGCAGAGAACACAGATACCAAACACACATACAGAAACACACAATAAACAAGCAATCTAAATTCAAACTGTTTTGTTAAATTTTTATAGTTTTTTTTCGTTGTTTTGTTTCGTTTTTGTAAATTTTCCCTTTTTTTGATCTCTTTTCCTTCCCCATTTTTTCCCTCCCAAATTTTTCTATTTTTTCTTTTTCACTTATGGAAATCGAGGTCGTACAAAACAACCGAGGAACATAAATTAGAAACAAAATCATCAAACATGAGATAAACAAGGGATTAGAGAAGAATACAGGACAGGGGAATGTAGTGAGTGTAATGAGTGTAGTGAAATAGTGAAATAGTTTCTCACACAGGAGTGAGATAGTGTTCTAGTGTTCAAACTACAAAAATTCAGTGTGGATAGTGCTAAATAGTGTTAAGCGATGTGTGTGATTAGTGTTATAATTGGAGAATGTGGTAAATTCTCGCACAGGAGAGAGTCAAATTACACATACCGGTGAAACCAAAACAAATCATACAGGGAAAAACTTGAACAAAACGGAAAAAAAGAAGAAGAGGAAATAGTACGGGAAAGGCTAAGTATAGATCAAAAGCAATGAATGATGAAAATCATAGGACTGACGTCAAGTTCAACTCGAGTCAGAATCAAAGTAGATTAGCTAGATTATATAAAGGAAGACTAATCATTACTAGATAATAATTAGTAGTTAGGATCTTGTTTTCCTTTTCAAATTTTATTGTTTGTTTTGTTTCGTTTGTTTTCTTGTTTTCTTTTTCAACGTTGTGATTTGTCAAATCCAACCTTGTCCTCGTCCTTGTCCTTGTCCCCGTTCCTGAAATAAATATGAATGATGAAATAAAGGTTGAAGAATTATATTGCAATGATGATAGCCCGTTTCGGTTCAAATCTTCAGGTGCCGAAACCGAAGATGAGCGTCTGAGCAATAAAAAAAAGTCGGGGGTATTGAAGTTACCACCGCGTAACAGCGAGGACTTAATTTTGGTCCGCGCTCCTTCGATTCGTCGCGGAGAATCGCGAAGGGACCAACACGAACTATCGCCAGTCATGTGCATACGGTTATTATTATATATTATTTTACCTGACGAATTGTTATTATAAGGACAATACTTCAGCTCCGGGGGTCAAGAGTAACTCCTGCCTTTACATCATGAAGTGAAAAATCTTGAGATGGGTGTGTAGAATTGCATGAATTTAGATGGCAACTGTCGCCGATCAGTAGCAAGTAAATATGGCAGAACTATGAAAAAAGTAAATAGACGCTTGCCATTTGTTATAAAATTACTTGGCAAGTGCATTTGATCTGATTCCAAACAGTTATCGTCAAATATACACGGTTAAAGGAGCACTCTGATTAGAAATATTAAGACTTCAACGATTTATCACTCTACAAGGTGTATTGGTTTCATTGCCACAGTGGCGAATTCGGAAGAATACGCGATCAGTAATCCTAAAGTTGGTGGTTGGCGCCCAGCTCAGGGCGCTATTTTTTTTTTTTTTTTTTTTTTTACTTTCTCAAAAATGTTTTTAGACTCACTTTAATGCAAACAAATTACGCATATAGGCGATTTAACGTATTTTGGGGGGATAATTTTGTGGTTTGTTGGCGTTCCGTCGCTTCTCTGCTGCTGGTGGTATAATTTTCTAAACGGAAGTGGGGCCACCGCCGATCGTCGCTGCAGGGCCGCCAATTTTTGACGACATGTCGCTAATTGCCTACCGGTGGTCCACCGACGCTCACGGCATGGGGTTCTCTCATACGACATCTTTCCCTTTCAGAGACATTGACAAAAGGGTAAAGGAAGCATATACTGCATTAAATCGTTTTCTGTTAAAAGGACGTGTGTGCAATAAACAAAAGTTTCGTTAAATGACAAAAAACTGATTTCTCACGATTTGGTTTGGCTTATGAAAAAAAGAAAATTATATGTAAAGCGTGCATATTGGTATTGAAAGTTTATTAGTTGTTACAATGTAACTATAAGTTATTGTTAACCTACAAGAAAAATATCAAACTTTGGACACATACCCCCTTTTCACAGAAAACGATTATATATAATACATATCATGATGAGAAGTTAAGCATAATCATTCCAAAATGAGTTCCTTTTGGGTAGAATACGTTTCACTAAAGGTTTGCTCTGTAGCGATGAACAATCCTCATTATTATTTAAAAAAAAACAGTTGAAATGTATTTGGATAGAGAAAGGAAATAAAAATAGAAAAGAAACAAACATTAATTAAAACACGAAAGCATCTATGGATGCACTACACGTTAACGGAAACTACAGTAAATTATACACTACAAAACGCTTTGCCTAGACAAGGAAAAAGGAAGACTATTTTCGATAGTTCACGGCTTATGCGAACTGTTGGTAGACCAACAAAATAGCGCAAGCATTTAAGGCATTACGCTTGTAATCTAAAGGACGTAGATTTAAGTTCCCGTTTTCTTTTTCTTTATAATGCTGCAATTGGCTATGACTTGCGAAATAGTTTATTCATAGATACACATAAATCATTAAAAGTATCGAAAGTGATAGAATGCGTAGGTTAAAACGAAATACATCGTTGGACGCGACGTCTTGAACGAAGAATCCATGAAAACAGTCTTTGGTGTAAACAACAGCCAATGGATACAACTGTTTCTATTGGTGTGAACATAAATAATACATTTGACTCAGAAAAGCCAGCGGCGCAAATCTGTCTTCAACATTGGGGAGGGGGGGACAAGTAAGAAAGTTTCTTTTTTCATCTTTTTTCTTTTTTTTTTGTTTTTTTTTTTTGTTTTGTTTTTTGTTAAGCGATGCTAAAAATATTTGTGAAGTTGAAAAACAATCCAGTGAAGGATCAGGGAGCAGAGTTGTCTTTAACATTGGGAGGTGGGCAGATTTGAGGCTTATTCTGGGTGGACATCAATTTCATCTCACTTTCCTTTGTGCCCATCGGACACAAGTCATCACATTTTTTTTTTTTCAAAAAAGCACATTTCAAATCGGATTATTGGGGGGACAGTTCCCCCAGAATAACAAAACAGAGATAAATATCGATTTTAATAGGGAAATCTGTTACCAAACTGTCCAAACAAATAGATTGAGGACAATTTAATGATTAGCGCTGTGAAAACTATTATAAAATTTACTAAATTAGAATTACAATTTACTGGAAAACATTTGTTATCTACCAGTGAAGAAATAAAAATGAACATCTCACTTTTACAGGACTCGAACCCACTTCCCACTACCTCCTGCTTACAGACTCGCTGCTCAAACTAACTTTTTAAAGCTCTTTATTTGGAAATCAATTATACACAGACAGAGTATCTCAAGATAGGACGTGCATAAGAAAAAAAACAAACAGCAAAGAAGACAAATATACATTTGAGATAGTCGGACAAACATAACTTAAGGTAATATACCTGGTAGTTAAAAAGTTTGCAAAATAGTTTCGTTTATGAGGATGAGAAATGTCGTGAGCAGAAAAAGTGAGGTAACAAAAGTAAACATCAGAGTAATATGGATCTGGTGTAGTTAACACATACGTCGTTATTTCGTTAAAAGTTCTGTTTGTAGATTTAATCCACATTTATCTCAATGAAATAAATTAGACGGTTACTGATATTTAAAGTTTACCTAAGACAAAGTTACCTAACCCAATACATTTGATATCACGATGTCACAATTTGATTTTTCCTGATATAAAAAAAGAAAACCAATGATAATAAAAACCTTTACTTTTACTGGGCCCAAACCAACAACCTCCCTCGTACAGACTAGTTGCTCTGACCAATTGAGTTCCGATTTCTAACGCGAAAGAAATCTGTTATATTACGAGGCATTCTTTTCATTATGATCGTGCTGTAAATTTATTCTTTTTGAAACAAATACGTCAAAACTGTTCGAAGCAATACGAACACGGCTTAAGAACATGCACGGAACTGAAGAATTACCACTCGATTGACCTTGAGGGCAAATCACAAAAGGGTAGCTATAAACGTAAATTCAGCTTGCATTTCTGTGGAGTTCTGTTCAGTAGTTCAGTATTCTGTTCAGTGATTGGCTATCTGCCAATCATGTTTGTCCTTAAGAGTAATATTTTACAAACCCAAGCTGAAGGTGTAATCATTCGATAGAGCGCAATGGCAGAGAACGGAATGGATGGCATTCTTGCCCTTGTTAACGTGGGGTACAGTGTCTCGCAAGCAGTAATAAGTGTTGGGGTTAACCCAAGAAGAGCTCAACGGTGGGTGAAGCGGTACCGAGAAACTGGTGAAGCTGGTAGACGCCTTGGTTGCGGGAGGATACGTGTGACAACAGAAGAGCAATACCATCAGCTCATTGATGTTGCACAGCAACAACCTCACACGACCTCTCGACAGCTGATGCAAATAGCAGATTTCCCAGTTTCTAGGTTCACTGCTAGAAGACGGCTTAGGGAAGCTGGCCTTTTCGCTCGTCGTGCGGCTCAAAAGAAAGTCCTCTCGGAAGATCACATTCGACTGCGACTTGAATTTGCAGACGCGAACAGACATCGCAACTGGAACGATGTAGTTTTCACCGATGAGTGCGTGTTCGTCTCGTGTATCGTCCGCGTGGAACCAGGTATAACCAACGATACATCCATCACAGACGACACTGTGGTCGTTTGTCGGTGTCGGCCTGGGGATTCTTAACATCAAAGGGCCTAGGAGTACTCCATCGGATAGAGGGACGTTTGACGGGTGCGCAGTATTTGCACATTCTTCAGAATGTCATGCTGCCATCTGTTAGAGAACCTTATCCCGATGGAGTAGTCAACTTTCAGCACGACAGATCTCCCGTCCACACATGTCGGGTAGTTGAGAATTAGCTAGCAGAACAGGCTGATCTAGATGTTCTTGATTCGCCTCCACGTGGGGCTGACATGAATCCGATCGAAAATGTGTGGGCTGAGGTGAAAAGAGTGATTAAGGAACGCTTTCCTAATCCGCCACCCACGACACAAGCTGGTCTCTGGAACTTAGTAGAAGACGCATGGGAAGAAGTTGCGCAAAGCGAACACTACCTCCGTCGTCTCATTGATGGGATGAAGCGAAGAATACAAGCGGTTATTGATGCAGATGGCCATTGGACGTCTTAATTTAGAGACGAGTTCACATAAAACAGCCCTTTTGAGGGCTACATTAATAAATTCCAAAAATATAGAAATAGAAATTGCAACTTTCACCAAGAAGCGCCACATGTAGAAATCTTAAATTTAACAAAAAAATAATCATAATACTCACCCAGTTGGAATCGAACCCACGACCTTTCGCTCAAGAGTCCCACGCGCTAGCAACTAGGCCGAGGGAGTACGCTATGAAGTAATACCTTCACACTGTCTTACTGTAATACCTTCACACTGAGTGAGAACCCTTTGGTAATGTAGTGACATGTTATACAAGTATATTCTAATGCTAAGTCTAGGGAAATGAAGTGATGATAAATATTACGGAAGACAACATATAGGAACAACAGTTATGAGTGAAGTGAAATCTTGATTGTAAAGTCGATATAATTCCTCACTTACACTCTCGTTGTTGTTTCACTGTAATTTAGTAAGGAGGGTTTTGTTTATTTTTATTTACTAAAGAGTTGCTGATACAACCTGTATATCCGAATTGCATTCTTATATTTGGCAATAAGTGAACAGTAGTGATACCAATAACAATGGAAAAGGGATACCGGGTTCAATCCCTGCCGGAAGCTCATGTGGTTAAGATTTCACATTAAGCTATAGGTGCACGTCTCATATAGCCTCGCTGCTGAACGGAACGCTACACTGAAATCAAACCAAATAACAATGGAAAAGGAAGAGGAAGCAAAAAATGCTGAGAATCTATATTAATAGTGCTTGTCCAGCATTTTCCTAGTGGAAAAGAGGAAAAGATTCGAAAACTCTTACTTGTTAGTTAAGACTGTTGGCCATCGAACGTAAACGTGGCTTGGGAAACAAAAACGTCCCTATGCTCGTTAGCATTTCTCCGTAATGTGTGCAATTTAAAACAAAAAGTCTAAATTGCCTCTTCTAACTAATATCGTGATCGCTTTGCAATAGATAGATTAAAACCCCCACATAAACGCTTCTTAAGAACAGAAACTTAGATATAACAGTCGCTGGCAACAGGATGTTATAAAGGGGGATCATTATAGGAAATAGGTTGAGAATCACTGACATAAATTAATAACGAGGACCTACTGAAAAGTAAATAATAAAGGCCAATATCATAAAATTGAAGAATATTTAAAACAAACATAATTGTTTTGTTTTATATGATCAAAAATGTTAATATATCAGAAATTAGCAATTTGTCCACCGAAATGGGTGTGCCTGATTGGATTAGACAGTATGACACAGTGCACCAAGGCCCTGTTAGGATTTACATCCTAGTAGTAGACCACGGTCGAGGTGTTGTCCATTCCTCATGAAAGTAAAAAACATTGACAATGTCATATCATCCTGCACCATTAATTTCATTTTCAAGCATTTTTAAAATAATTTTTATCACATCTAAGTATGCAAAATTAATAGATTAACTTTCACGACATTTCCATTTCTTACTTTAGTAAAAGGTTTACGAAATTAAAAACAGATATTCAAGCAAGCATTTTGATCTCAGACCACAGATCTATATTAACATCATGCGCACATTACCTTTCCTATATTTCTCTACATAATGAAAAAGATGAAAAGGCACACGATTCAGTTTTCATTAATTTAAAATATATAAAATATATTTTGTTCGCATTTTTAGGTCTAATACATTCCTTCCAAATAAAAACAATTAAATATGTTATTCACAAACTAATATCTACTTTCAGTTAAAAATAATCTTAATTACTCAGGCCAGAGATTCTACAGCACTCTATTCTCTTGTTCCTATAGGCAGTGGCGGCGATTGGACGTTAAAAGTGGGGGGGCAAGATATGATCTGAATATTTGTATATCGATGTTAGTTTCCCTGGTTGTTTCTAACATTTTGTTTGACGAAAGGTTGTATAACTAATAGGATACTATCTTTTTCAGTTAAAATACCGTATATCGTGTTTCATATTTAATTAAGTAAATTGACAAGAGCAACGCACATTAGGTACTAAACCTTGATTCCTTGCTCATGAACATCATTAAATTCTTCTGGAAAATTGTGTGATCAGATTATTTAATAACATATTTGCAAAACAAATAAATAGAAAGGATAATATTAATCATACTAATGAATAATGAGGCTTGATTTGTAGAAGTTATATTGAAACTGGGGATTAATGAACAACTTATATTTTTAATTCCACCTTGCCATTAAATGTATGTCATTACTTTTAGAAAATGAAAGACAGTAAATACTACAATCATATGCTACGACGCAATTGTAATATTAATTCCTTTGAATTGCAATTAAAAAGCAATTCCTGTAGCTGTCTTAACTCCACGGGAAGACAAATAACCAATACCCACTTACGCAACGACAATATTATATGGTACATTTTTTTCTATGAACCTGTAATATATGCAAAAACTTTCCATTTCCAAATTAAACCATATACATTAACCATTTTAGATTATGGCTTTTTAAAGGTAAATTATTGAATTTCAGTCAATCAGCTACAGCATCATTCCTATTTATTCTAGAATCATGGTTAGTACTTGATTCTCTTCAGAATAGAACAACCTTTCAAACGGTTCCATATACGTTTTCCCATCATGTCCCTAAGGCGGAAAAGTTTGAGGGAAATATGGATTTTTTCTGATTTTTTTTTTTAAACTTTGATACCCTCTGGACCCCCTATGTTAACGCACAGATCTCAAAATCAACTGAAAAATACGAAGGGGTGTACTAAATGTGTATAAAAAAATTTCAAGCTTCTATCTTGAAAACTAAATGCGGGAAAATGTTTACCAATGAGCTAAGAACATTCCCACAATGCCCCAGCTGACCCAGATGTAATATAAAATTTTCCTGAGACACCCCTATTTATCGTAGGATCTTTGTTCGTACACCATTCCCTTCAGAATAGAACACACTTTCAAACGGTACCACTCACATGTCTCCATCTTGTACCTGAGGTGGGAAAACAGGGTTGGCAAAAACCATGGTTTTTATTAAAAAAAAACAAAAAAACCGGTTTTTTTGGTTTAAACCAGGGTTTTTTGGTTTAAACCAGGTTTTTATGGTTTAAATGATTTGCTCTATATATTCATATCATATATGGACAGAAATAAGTTTGTTTCGCCTTGATGTTATTATGCAACAACCGGGTTATGCTGGAAAGGGTCACATAAGCTTAAAGCGGAATAAAGACCGCTTCTCGAGTTACATCTGAGAGAAATTGTCCTCCATTTGAACTCAGAACCAGGACTAATTGGCCACAAATGCGATACGTCTGCCGACTCACTCACGAAGGAATCCTGATAAAAAATACAATGTACTGATCTTTACCTGCTTCTTAATATAACCTGTCAAGAATCATTTCAGAAGGACAAAAAGATAAACAGTTGCACAAGTGAAACCATTACACAGAATTACATATGAACAATTTCAAAGTACTACGGAGTACAGAAGAACTAATTTAGTTCAAGTTAGTTAACAACGACTTTTATTGGTCCAAAGTAAAGAAATACACCGACTTAATCTGCATATCAATAAGAAAAGTGAATAAAGATACGAATTATTTGAGTCCACTTTGGCTCAAACTCATTTATACATAAATAGATACCAAAGATACTTATTTCACTAAATGCCTCTCGTGGGGTCTGTATGACCCCCCCCACACACACACAAAAAGTACGGCATTTTCGATGTATTTTATCAATAGTAAACATTGAAACGAAACAATATTTAGAATTTTTCTTCGATTGCAATTACATAACAATAATAACAACTACAAAAAAATCACAAAATAAACATTTATAAACTTGTAAAAAAAAGTTGCTTTTGTAGTGTAATCTTTTTGAGTAATGAATGGGGAATTTAGGTCTGAATATAATACGAATAATATACGGGAGTGAAACGTGATAACCCACAAATGTATGTTCATCAAGATTTTACAAACACTTACACTTTTACGAACATTTTTTGTTTTTTGGTTTAAACCAGTTGGTTTTTTTTTGAAAAAACCAGCTGGTTTAAACCTTGGTTTAAACCATGGTTTAAACCACCTTGGTTTAAACCAGCCAACCCTGTGGGAAAATCATGAAAAAATGGATTATTTGTTTAAAAAATATTCCTTCTTTGTACTTTTTTTTTGCTCCTCTGTACCCCCTGTTTTAACACAGAGATCTGAAACAAATCTGAAAAATACTAAAGGGTGTACTAAATGTGTGTGCAAAATTTCAATCTTCTAGGTGGAAAAGTAAGCCCGCCAAAAATAATATCTCTACAATACTCCAGATTTTCGTATAAAAAGGATCTCAGGTAAAAATTCCCTGAGACATCTCTATTTATACTAGGATCATGTTTCATACATCTTTCTTTTTAGAACAGAACAGCCTTTCAAACGGTACCACTCACATGTCTCCATCATGTATTTGAGGAGGAAAAAACGGGAAAAAAGGGATCTTTGTTAAAAATATAACTTTTTTTTTTACCTTTTTGCCCCTCTGGAGCCCCCTGTTTTATCGCAGAAATCTGAAAAGAATGTGGAAAATATTAACAGGTGCACTGAATGTGTGTGCAAAATTTCAATCTTCTAGGTGCAAAAGTAAGCCCGGCAATAAGTAATATAAAAGTCATAACAAAATATATTTTTTTAAGTTATGACGTCATCACACTACATCTCGACGCAGAAAGGCATGAAAGCATATGTGTTCTACAATGCCTCCAGGCTTGAGAAAAAACAGAAATAGAAAGCTTTTTTGGTACTTTTTAAATCGAATAATGAAGATTCTAGCCTATCACAAAAAAATAGATGATATAATTTAAAAGAGTTAAATGGTCACTTCAAAAAAGTGGGGGGGGGCAACTGCCCCCTCTTGCCCCCCCTAATCGCCGCCCATGCCTATAGGTAACAATGCCCAAATGCTGCACGACATTTTCTGTTGAAATTTGACAGGTGACGGTACTAGAGGTAAAATAAGTAAACCTGTGTTTTTCTGTATCTGTCTCTGTGAAACCAGAAGTTCCTAAAGCACGCTACCGCACTCTACACTTGTGAATAGGCAAGAGGGAGAGACCTGAAATTTTCCTTGTAAACATGAAATACAGAAGAAAGACAGTGATATTTTTCAGTTTGTTAATTGGCGTTATTGTTTACTATATCACTTGAATTCACCCTTGTATTACTGAAGATAGTTTCGACATAATTATAGGCCAACAATGGAAATTTTGTTTTATTTAAACGTTTACTTCTAATTTAGTACAGAGCTAATTTAGTACAGAATCTAATCATTACATTCTCAGGCTTTAATATAGCAGCATTAAATACCTCAACACATTGTCCCCATATGTATCATTGTTACATTCAGATACTAAAAGTTTCTCTATACACTTTCAACAATTTTTACAACACTAATATTATTTAAAAATTTCTAGTGAGAGGAAAACTGATTATAGGTTATTATTATTATTATTATTATTATTATTATTATTATTATTATTATTATTATTATTATTCCTGAATATGCCACCCTTACATAATGTAGTAACCTTAGACATCTTAGTTTAAAGTGCTTTCTTTAGTAATAATTTGAGCAACCATGTAACAAAATTTAAAATGTAGGTGAGGCACGACGTTTTATTTTGCCCCTCTATTTTCAGCACCCTCCCAAAAGAAAGTATTTAATTTCTGACAAGCAGGGCAGACGTAGCACTTTGATTCTACCGAAGATGACTCTAGGCGGTTATGGTTAGGTAACAAAAAAACGTAATATATTTATAGCGCCCCTTGGCTTTAATATTACCACTTCTTTATTTGTTCGAGGGCGCCCTACACAACCAAAGGTGACCAAAAGAATAGGAAAAGTGTCTAAAGATTACAAAACACTTTATATTTTGTCAGAAAAATGGCAATATATACACAGTATTGCTTTCGTTAACAAGTGTTTCACCCTTGAGTCGCTTATAAAATTAGGCAAAATAAACTCTTGCCGATCGTTGCTCCAGAGGGATTTGTCCAAGATGGTTTGGTGTCGGGCTAATAACGAAGAGTATGTTTATTTACAACACCGTTGAAGGAATAGCAAACTTTCTGAAAGGAACTTGCTTAGGAAACATCAGATCCTCCTTATACTTAGCCAGAGTCCATACTGAAATATTGTATCTGGTGTTCTGGGTGAAAGTTCTATGGGACTATTAGAAAAATATATATTCCCGTTTCCACGCTGGTGGTAGAATTTCTGAAACAGTCATTGAATTACGTTCGATGCATTGGCGTAAATACCGCCCCCACAACCCTGTATCATGGGAACCGCAAAAGCTGTAAAGCCAAAAAATTTATAGAAAGTACGCAGGGGGGACCAGGCCAAATTTTCACCTGGGCAAAGTTACTTTTTGGCCTCCTCCCCCTAGTACTAGCTTATATTTTATCATAGTGTTTTTAATAGTTTAAACCCATTTTTCAAAGACATTCATTACCTAGGAAAACTTCACAAACAATATGGGCTGCTATAAACAATATGAACACCGCCCCCCAGCTTGGTCTAGTGGCTAGCACGCCTGCCTTCTGTGGTCCGGGTCCAATTCCCGGTACGTTACTGTTGAACGATAAACGTGGTTCGGATTTCACTATAATCAGTATCCACATCTTCTTTGGCCATTAAGACAACCGTGGAACGCTAAACTCAAGCAAACAAACAAACAATACTTACTCCCCATCCACTCTTTATTCTACATGCTATCTCTCCATTTGTCGAAACAGTCCCCTTAGTGCTATGAAACTCTCTTCTTCCATGGTGAAAAGGAAAATGATTATGTAATTGCCGCTATTTTACAAGAATATAAACCAAAAAAGTCAGTAGGAAACACATTATAAAATTTACTTCTTGAGGCTCGTTTTGGCGCTCCTCTGACTCTGGCGCCCCGGGCAGTCGCCCGTGTTGCCCGGCCCTTGGTCCGCTCCTGAAAGTAAGGACGCGTAACTAAGGGCTGCGGACGTGAGGTTAACCTTCATGTTATGCCACTGGTTTGACGTGTTTGAATTGTTCAGTAACTGATCGGTTAGTGAAATAATTTCGACGGTTACTGATATTTAAAGTTTAGCTAAGACAAAGTTACCTAACCAAATACATTTGATATCGCGATGTTACAATTTGGTTTTTCCTCACATAAAAAAAGAGAAAAACAATAGTAATAAAACCCTTACTCGTATTATGCTCGAACTAACAACCTAATTCGTACAGACTAGTTACTCTGACCAACTGAGTTTCGATTTCATACGCGAAAGAAGTCCGTTATATTACTAGTCTGTTTTTCATTATGATCGTGCTGTTAATTTATTTTTTCGATAGGTAATTTCCACTGTTTGCTTTATCTATATAAATAAATGTATGGATTCATATATTAAGTGTCTTTGGGTAATGTGTGTAATAATTTAGTGACAAACATACTTGCTTAAATGAATTGTATGCTATGATTTGCTCTGATTGTCTGTTCATATGGTGGTTGGAAAACACACGTCAAAACTGTTCGAAGTAATACGAACACTGCTTAGGAACAGCGACTGAACTGAGTTACCTTTCGATTGACCTTGAGGGCAAAAGACAGCAAAGGGTAGCTATAAACGGAAGTTCAGCATGCATTTCTGTGGAGCTCTGTTCAGTATCACGGTTCTCTGGCAAACACGTTTGTTCTTAGGAGTATATTTTACAAACCTAACCTTTCGATACAGCGCAATGGCAGAGAACCAAAGGGAAGGAATTCTTGCCATTGTTAAGGTGGGGTACCACCATGTGCAATAAAAATGTCGCGTCTCCTTGTAGTAATACTTTATCGAAAATAAATCGTTTTCCTTTATATATTCGAAGTTTCTGAGGGTTTCAAAATGAGGAAACATTACTGACAAACAAGGACGCATTTAGGGGTGGGTTCAGAAGGTCCGGACCCCCTCTGAAATTTCAACTTTTCTGTAAATTTAACCTAATTTGGTGGTTATTTTAAAAAATTTTATTATAATTTATTCTAATATTGAAGTCGGACCCCCAAATAGCTTTGGACCGCTCCTAACATAAATTCCTGCATACGTGCCTGCTGACAAATATATTTTCAATATACTCGCTAATAATAAAGTAAAATAACTAAATTAGGAGCAAAAAGCTTCAACACGGTCCAACTTTTGTCCACTGCCAATATTGTTAGAAGGGATATTAATAGCAAAAACTCCTAGTCAATGCTGAACCTTGGAACTTCATCCCGAACACAAGCATATTTTCGAAACACACTAAGGCCTAGCCAGAAAGCATTGTAAGCGAGTTACGTTTGGCAACATCGCACGGAAACAAATGAATGCTGAATTGTATTCTGACCCGTTCCTACTACTATTATTACTACTACTACTACTTTTACTACTAACTTTTGCTATGGATCTGTATAGTTCAAGGGCAAACCTATTTTAATGAAGGAAGTTTAATGAAAATTTTAAAAAATAATCGTTAAATCACTTTTTGAATATTATTTTTAATCTTTTTTAACGAAAGAAGTGTTATAAACGTTTTTAAAAATAATAAAAATTACTCTCTTTAGGCAGGGTTTGAACCTACACCAAAACGAAACTTTCTTACTATACATTATTCGGCGTAAGCTCTAAACTGCGAGAAACAATGCCACGTGAAACTAAATCTCGCTGATTTCCTGTTGTCCTGCCGACGCTTGTACTCCTCCGCAAAATAGTTCATGTGATTGCATTATTAGTTTTACTATGAAGCTTCATACAAAACTGGTATATTATTATAAATGACAAAAATATATTACGGATTATCTAATAATTCTGCAATCGAGTGTGGCTAATGAAACAATAGAAATAAATACTAAGCATGCGTAGTAATTCTGGCGCCAACTCAACTGTGGACGCGTGTTCTGCTTTTAAAGTCTGAAAGATGACTGTCATGAATCCCGGTTCCGCGAGTGTTGTGGTGAAACACAAACAAGAGAAACCTTTACTCACTAAGCAACAATTGTTTAACAGCGAATTTTAATTTTTTTTAAACGTCTATCGATTTTTTCTTTCTGTTCTGCTGCTGCTGTATCTGGAAAACACGAGACAGTATTGTCAAATTGCACGTGTATAATTTGCTCCTTCCCGTGGGGAGTGGGAGTGATACATCACTAGCCAATCGTATTTGTGACAACCGGAAGGATACAAATATTTTGTTTATCGGAGTTTAGAGCTTACGCCGAATAATATATAGCATGTTGCGCTAGCTCACTCAGCTACGAGAGCCGACAGCTTTTGGCGTTTACTTTGTGCTATATTTACGTTATGACTCGTGATGTCACCAACAGGATCACGATATAGATGTCATTATTTTTCCTACATTGTAGAGCTCCCCGAGATTTGATCATTGTCTACTCGGACTGGAATTGTCATTTGGAACCAACATTTTAATATATAAAGCCAAAAATTCCTTTAAAATAGACGAAAACTTCGAAAGTTTTAAGAATTTTAATAGTTTTGCCTTTTCTCATAAGGAGTCATAGCCTCTACACCGAAGAGCCCCCCGAGATTTGATCATTCACCACTCGGACTGAAATTCTCATTTGGAACCAAAACTTCAATATGAAGTAATAATTAAACTTTTACATCAATTTGAACTGACTGGGTTCCGGTTAACCACACTATTATGTTTAGTTTAATTAAGTGGTAATTTGTGACAGCTTCACATCATCAAAAGAATCTTTCACTTCACCGCCTCCCTCCACGAATCCGTGCTGGATCCGCCACTGGAATCAATAGACACTTTTCTTATTCTTTTTGTCACCCTTGATTGTGTAGGGGCTCCCTCGTACAAACAAAGAAGCCGTAATAGTACAATCAAGAGGCGCTATGTATTAGGTATCTCTTTAGTTACCGATTCGAAAGTTATAAACATGTTAATATTTATGCCTTTCCTCATAAGGGGGCCGTATTAGCCTACACAGAAGAGCCCCACGAGATTTGCTCATTAACCACTTGGACTGAAATTCTCATTGGAAACCAAAACTTTAATATGAAGCCAAAAATTAAACTTTTACATCAATTTAAACTGACTGGGTTCCGGTTCACCCCATTAATGTTTAGTTTAGTTAAGTGGTAATTTGTGATAGCTTCACATCATCAAGAGAATGTTTCACTTCGCCGCCCCTCCCACAGGAGTTTGTGCTGGATCCGCCACTGGAATCAATAGACACTTTTCTTATTCTTTTTGTCACCCTTGATTGTGTAGGGGATCCCTCGTACAAAAAAAGAAGAGGTAATATTACAATCAAGGGGCGCTATATATTAGGTACTTCTTTAGTTACCTACCCCTAACCGTACAGGGCCATCTTTGGTAGAATAAAAATGTTACGTGATATTCCAATCATGAAAGGGGAGAGGATACTGTAAATATATTTCTTATTCATTTTGTCTACCCTGCTTATCAGAAATTACTTTCTCTTGGAAGGGTACTGAAATGAGAGGGGCAAAATAAAACGTCGTACCCCCTCCTGCATGGTTGCTCAAATAATTACTAAAGGAAGCATTTTAAACTAAGATATTTAAGATTTAAACTAAGAAACTAAGATATCCTTACATTATGTAAGGATGGCATATTCAGGATTATTATTATTATTATATTATTATTATTATTATTATTATTATTATGATTATTTGAATAGAATATTTTTGGAGCACCGAAATTTTGTGAGACGAACAATGGTATGTAGAGGTTTAAGATGGGTGGTCATAGAGGAGAAAAAACCAGGATTTTTCTCTGTCTGACTCTCTAACGTAAAGATTATGTGCTGAAGGTAAGAAGCATCATGATTCTACAATAGGTTGCTTTTACGTAGAATATCAATTACTTGAGTTCTCCTCTTTCGGGCTACTTACCTTATGTAGTAAATTCAAAACAATTTCAATTCAATACAAATACATTGTAAAAATTTTCCGTAATTAAACATCTAGGGAAAATTAAACATTTAATAGGGACATCTGTTATCCAAATATCCAAACACGTAGATAGAAGACTATCTAGTGAGAAATATTGTGAAACTTTATAAAATTCTCCAAATTAGAATTAACATTTACTGCGAAACATTCGTTATGCGCCAGCGAGCATATAGTGAGCAGTGAGCACAGGGTAAATAATTACGAAACTGTTTGTAAACAAAATTAGGGACGCTAATGCAAGTACGACAATGACATTTTTTCTTTTTTTGGTATCGTCATTAGTTTTACTCATATGTTACAATTTGATTCTTTCCCACATAAAAAAATAAATAAAATAACCATAGCGATAAAAATGACAACGGCACTTCCATGAGATCGAACGCACTACCTTCGGCGTACAGACTTGTTGCTATAACCAACTGAGCTATTTGTTTTCTTACGTAAACTGAGCCTGTTCCGGAAAAGACGATATTTCATTACGATCGTGCTACCAACTCGTCCTTTCCCATAGATAATTTCCACTATTTGCTTTATCTCTACATTAATACTTAGCATATATTCATATATTTGGAGTTAGCAGATAATGCACGTAATAAGACATAATATTCGTTAAAAGTTTAGTTTGTAGATTAGTCCACATTTCTCTCAATGACATAGATGTCGCTGCTTCGTGTGGAACTGCAGAATTCCCTCGCGTTCTTGAAAATTTCCCACATTAGCAGAGTTGGTAATTCTCGAGATTTCTGTCGATTTAATGCCTTTTGCTTCTAATTTATTTATTTTAAGGTAATATCTAACAAAAATATTAAAAACCGGTTTGTTATTAACCTGTCCTGCTGGGGAAACCTTTCGAAATTTCGAACATATAAAGAAAACGTAGATTTTTCAAAAAGCTCCAAAATAAAGAGATGCGTCATTTATTTTGCTCATAGTAGTACAAACGTCTTTGATTACAAAGAGTACAAAACTGTTTTCTAGTTAACGTCCAAGTAGAGGAAAATAGGTGTTTGCACGGTGCCCCTTCTCTCAAGGCAGTCTCCAAGGCACCCGCCGGCTCGGTGAGTCTGGAAGGATACCCTCAGCTCAAGGCAGCTTTGTAAGGCTTGGTGGTAGAAAGGACCCCTAGTCCAGTGCGACCTCGGGAAGGATAGGTGTACCCCTAGTCCAGTGCGACCTCAGAGCGGTGTACAGTTCACAGATGACGAGAAGAACCCTAGCAGAAGTAGTGTGACGTAGGTATGGGCACGCCCACTTTTCGCAGGGGGGTTTCAAATGACACCACGGAATAGCACAGAGATAACTACCCGGAGCAGCAGATAACATCTAAGTATAGACCACACCTCAAAAACCGAAAATGGATTTGACCGTGTCGTTGACCTTTCCCTGCTTCTCCTGATTTAGGGTTCTTCTCGTCATCTGTGAGCTGTAGGTGATTCGATCAGTTGGACGACTAATGCTGGGTCCCTCAGTGTTCCTCCTTTTATTTGTCCTCCTCGGGTCCTTCCGTGATGTCCGTCTGCTTTCGGCGTTCCTCGGTGTCCTCCGTGTCGGCTTGCTGTCTGCTAGGTTGTTTATAAACAACAGCACGTGTTGAGTTGACACGTGCGTCTGTCGTGATGTGAGGATCCTTGCAATATATATATACGTATAACCGGTTGTTAAAAAATTAGAATAACACCACTAGTTATAACCGATACGATTTGTAAATGTAAGCTCTAAGTTTTCCAGGTTTCGCCTTTGGTGTTTTTCCTGTGCATTTTATCATCAAATAAAACACGTTACATGTGCTTTATTTGATTAGATTTTTCTCCTACAATTAGATCCATTCAACATTGGGATTCTCTCCAGTGAACATAGACGATAGTTAAACACTTCTTTTTTTTATGGAACTATCAGTAAATAATGGCTAAAATAGATTTCTCTCCTGTGTGTCTTCAGTAATTTTTACTAGGTTTCTCTTCAGTGATAATATACAATCTATTTAGTTCCACAGCTTTTGCCGGAATATCATTGAACAGTTAAGAACTAAAATGTTTCTCTCCTGCTTGTCTCTTTTACTGTTGTTTCCATATTTCACACTTGTTTTATGATTACATTATTTTGTATTTAATAATTCAGTCATATTTATATCCTGTCACTTATGACTGTTTCCGTTACCACTTACTAATGCACTTAGTATTAGAATATATTATAACAAAATATCTTAAATATATAGAATAATTAGGGATATACCATAGATGTGTGAGCACATAATTCTGTTACGGGTTGTACAGTCCGCCGCAAAAAAACCTGCAATATGAGCATGTAATTGTATTGTGAAACTATGCCTAACAGCCCAGGGAATCAACATAACGTCTAAGTGGCACGAATCACGCCAGGAGAAAGCTCGGCGTCTTCCCCTGCACACTTATTTTGCAGCAAAAGATTCCGTCGTTTCACAATAAACTTACATGCTCATGTTGCATTTTTTCTGCTGGGGACTGTACCATCCTACTTTCCATTACCACCCATCACCAGTCAATTGACAGATCTTGACGGCTTTTTAATATTCTTCGGATCTTTTGGCACTTCTGTATTTTTATTAAGTTGAAACGTGAAACTAATTTCGACGATAGTTTCACTATCTTATTAGCCTGTGTTCCACCTTGCTTTAGCAGCTGCGTAAGTCTCAACTGTATTATCAAAATCCAAAGTAGATGCTATTTCATTTTTGATAGAAAGAATGGCCAGACTCGTGAGTCTTTCTTGACTCATTGTGGAGTACAAGTATGATTTTATCAGTTTCATTTTCTGAAAGACCTTTCACAGGATGCGACAAATACGGACAGTATTAACAAAATCTGAAGGACGGTTGCCAAACTTTTGTAAACTTCAATCCACATTGAAGAAACATATTTCAGTATGCCTTGTGGGGAAAAGTCAAGTTGTTCTTTAGCTTTTTGAGCACACCTTAGTAAACGGATTTTATCCTTACAATCCTGAAATAATTCTACGTCATCCAGGTCATTCGGGAAGAACTAAGCCAAATCAAAGCAACATGCTTTTAGCCATTCCTCGCTGTTATCGTCTAGCTACTGCACAAAGTTAGCAAAGTATAAAAATAGTTCTATTTTATTTCCATCTAAATATAAAAAGAAGCAATATAACATATAATTCACATAAATATTTTTATTCTTTTGAATATTCGAACAATTGTTTTCTTATTGAACATTTTCTTCACTCTAAATTTGTGGGCTGAAGTGTAAATTCATATGCCAAAAAACAAGAGCAAAAAAGGGGAAATCAGCTAAGCAAAAGGGTTTCCCTCGCTGAAAATTCGAATTATGAAGGACAAAATAAAAAAGACAGAAGTAAAATAAGTGAATCAACGACTATAGCGTCTACACCAGAGCTTTTAGTTAGCAACAGAATGCTAGTACCCTAATAAATCATTATGTACGTTGATCCCTTCTTTGTGCCCTTTCCTTGAACTGATAAATAAATAAATAAACAGTGATAATTTAGGAAGCAAGTTAGCAGACAGGGCCCCATTACTTGCACCATAGGACCTTAGAATGTTTACAACACAATATACTTCGACTTTAATTATATTTTAATGTACACTCAGCTTTTTCCTTTAAGTTTCTCTGAGGTTATTGAACAGAGTGAAACTTTTATTTTATTCCACATACAGTTTTCCCTTTAAATTTCTTTTGGGGCCCAAAGATAATTAATATTTTTTGGGACCCAAGAGAGTGAAACGTTTGTATTATTTTTATAACTACATTCAGCCTTTCCTTCAAAATTTCTTCGGGGCTTCCCCAAGATCATGAAATGTATATCTATTTTTCACCTACATTCAGCTTTTTTCTTTCAGTTTTTTTGGAGGCCCCCAAGAAAATGAAACCGTTATTTTGTTTATTTTTAATCTACATTCAGTTTTTTTTCTTTAAATTTCGTTGCAGGTCCCCAAAAGACTGAAGCCCTAAGCTATAGATTGTTTAGCTTATACGGAAATCCGGCACTGATTCGTTTTATTAGACACATATTTCTGTTGTTTCATCTGTGTTACTTGGTGTAATATTGATTGACAATTGCATTTACTTTTAGGGAAGGTGTGGAATATAAACCTTGACGGCCCTTGTACGGCTCATGCTAACAAGGTTCTTTAGTAATTATTTTTTACCTACCGTCCGGGGCCCCCAACAAAGTGGGGTCCGGGGAGGAGGCACCGCTCGCTCCGCCCTTACGCCGCCCCTGCTCCTGATTGTCTATTGTTGTGGCTACGAGAAATGGCTTTGTTTAATGTCTTTGTTTAATGTATTTTTGTCCCTGAAAAGGGCCGACCAGATAAGACTGAGTTGAAACCCGTTGTCTCTATTGAGACTGTTCCTTTCACTTGAGATAGCTGTGGCTTTCTTTATAAACCCAAGTATACCTTCCATTACATTCCTGAAGTGTAAATGAATATGTGTGTGTGTGTGTGTGTGTGTGTGTGTGTGTGTGTGTGTGCGTTGGTGAACCCGCCAATCTTTGTAGGTCGATCGGCTACAGAGCAGCACTCTGAGCAATTTTTGCAAAGCGAGCATTTTTTAGTGGTTGCTCGAAAAGTTTTTTACTTTTAACGCGTGCAGGACCATTATAGGGGTCCCCCCGCGAGTTCTTTTGACTCCGCTCGTTTATACGGATACAGCCGGTTTGTGTGTGTAAAGTGTGTGCTCAGACTGAAAAATTTCGTTTCTCGATCGGTGTGTATTCCGACGCAGTGCCATCTACGTGTGTATTCCAAGAAGGAACTAGAGCAATTCAAACTCCCAACGGCTGCGTTCACCATTGTTGCCAATCAAGTATTTGTTGAAACGTTAAAGAAAAATAGCAACTATAGCAAGGAATTTTTCACAGTAAGAACTCGGATATGAATATTACGTAAAAATAACCCTATGCCTAAAATGCTTTTTTTACTAGAGCTGAGGAGAGGGAGAGGGGGAGGGGAGGGAGACGTGTGTATATAAAAATATATCTATATATATATAATTGAAAATCACTATGTTTATGACTTTAAATCTGCTGAACCGCTTGATCGATCTCGATCAAATTTGTAACATGGATGAGGTTCAAGGCCGGGCTGGTTTTAGGCTATTCACTTGGATGGTAAAAGTGAGGGGGGAGGGGGAAGGGTATAGAAATAAATAACTCCCGAACCACTCAACCGATCTTGATCAAATTTTCAACATAGATGAGGTTTAGGCCTGGGATTGTTTCTATAATTTTAAATTGACTGAGCAACGTATGGGAGGAGAAGGAGGGGGAGGTATATAAAATCAATTTATATGAGACTGAAAGTGACTATTTTTGTAACTTAATAAATCTTGAACTATCCGACCGATCTCATTCAGAGTTTCAACATATATGAGATTTGGATCTGGAAATATTTTTGTAATTTCACTTTAACGGTAGATTCTAGGGAAGGGGGTGGGGAGGGGGACATGAATAAAAATTAATAAAACTAATAACTTTTGAACCACACAACCAATCTCGATCAAATTTTCAACATGTATGAGGGTCGGGCCTTGGGTGCTTTTTATCGTTTCACTATGACGAGCCAGTATAGAGGAGGGGGAGGGGAGATATATGTAAAAAAAATAAAAATGACTGTCTTTGTGACTTCATCACTCTTGAATCACCCGACCAATCTCAATCAAATTTTCAACATGCATAAGGTTCGGATGTGGAAACATTTTTGTAATTTCACTTTAACGGTAGATCCTAGGGAAGGGGGACATGATTAAAAACTAATAACTTTTGAACCACCCAACCAATCTCGATCAAATTTTCAACATGTATGAGGGTCGGGCCTTGGGTGCTTTTTATCGTTTCACTATTACGAGCAAGTATAGAGGAGGGGAAGGGGGAGATATATGTAAAAAAAATAAAAATGACTGTCTTTGTGACTTCATCACTCTTGAACCACCCAACCAATCTAAATCAAATTTTCAACATGCATAAGGTTCGGATCTGGAAACATTTTTGTAATTTCACTTTAACGGTAGATCCTAGGGAAGAGGGAAAGGAGGGGAACGTATGAATAAAAACTAATAAAACTAATAAGTTTTGAACCACCCAACCAATCTCGATCAAATTTTCAACATGTATCAGGGTCAGACCTTGGGTGTTTTTTATCGTTTCACTATGACGAGCCACCATAGGGGAGAGGGAGGGGGAGATATATGTAAAAAATAAAAATGACTGCCTTTGTGACTTTATCACTCTTGAACCATCCGACCGATCTCAATCAAATTTTCAACATACATGAGTTTTCGGGCAGGGATTAAGGCTACTCTTTTTGACGATGCAACGTAGGGGAGGGGGAAGGAGGAGAAATTTAAAAATGATCAAAATGACCAATATTAGTGTTGAATCCATAGTTTTCGGGATCGATGAGAGAAACAGTGACACTTCTGATTCTGTAACAATCCAAGTTCAGCCCTGATCGTTGAGGAGGGGGAAGTTGCAACGTAGGGGAGGGGAATAAACATTAAAAATGATCGGAAATGGCTAATATTAGTGTCGAATCCATAGTTTTAGGATTTGCTGAGATTAACAGTGACAATTTTGACGCCGTGTGCCGCAGCACGTTTGAGGGGAGGAGGAGTTGTATATAATAATGATTAAAAATGACCAATATTAGTGTCTAATCCATAGTTTTCGGGATCATTATGATGAACAGAGACATTTCCGATCCGGTTTAAATCCAAAATCAGCTCCACAAGTTGAAGAAGGGGGAGAAAGAGAGATATTAAAAATGGTCGAATATGTCCACTATCAGTAGAATTTATAGTTTTCTGGGTCGCTTAGATGAGCAGTGATACTTTCGATCCCGTTTAAATTCAGATTCAAACCTTCAACTTGGTTGAGGGGGAGTAAAACGTTTAAAAATGGTCGAAAATGACAGATATTAGTGCTCAATCCACATTTTTGGGGTCGCTCAGATGGACAGTGATACTTCCGATGACATAGGCCGCAACAAGGGGGAGGGGGATATAATGATTCGAAATTAGTGTTGAATCTATAGTTTCTGGGATCGCCGAGATGAACAATGACACTTCGTATGGTGTTAATTCCAAATTCAGCCGCGCGTCTTCTGAGAGGGGGAGAGGGAAATAAAAAATAACCCATATTAGTGTCGAATCCATAGTTTCCTGGGTCACTGAGATGACCGGTAACACATCCAATGCCGTGCCGCACAACATGAAAGAAGAGGAGGGGTATATATAAATGTTCAAAATTATCCGACACTAGTGTCTGATCCGTAGTTTTTAGGGTCGCTGAGATGAAGAATGACACTTCCGATCCCGTTTGAAACCAAACTCAGCCCCGTAGCTTGGGAGATAATGAAATGATCGAAAATGATTAATATTAGCGTCGAATACGCGGTATTCGAGATCGCCGAGGTGATTAATAATCTTTCCGATGCCGTTTAATTCGATGTCATTAAAAACGAAAACAGCATATTTCACGGGTACAGAACACATGAGACACGGAATTGTGCATTTAAATTTTCATTTCACCCAGCGAAGCGGGTATATACTAGTAAAACCTCATAACTTTGGAATCACCAAACCGATCTCATTCAAATTTTCAACATGGATGAAGTTCGGACCTGGGATGACTTTTATCATTTTAGTTTGACGGTCCAATGTAGGGAGGGGAAGAGGGTGTATCAGACCACCAGTCTTAGACATTTTTCTCAGCTTCTAGTGCACGTAGACGCTGGAAACAAAAAATGAATGACCAAATGGTACATGAAGAATAAAATGGTGATACTCCCATATCCAGTGGCGTAGCGAGAATGCATCAAAGGGATTAACTCCAAAATTTTTAATGGAAACTGGTATCAATTTCGACTTCTTTGAAAGTATTACTGATAAAGAAACAACTTTTACGGGAAACACTTTTCGTCATATTCTACGGTTTGGTATCTACTTATGTTATTTGTTGAATTGCCACTTCAGACCAATTGCCATCTCAGTCATTTTCCTCTGTTCGTAGTACACGCAGACACTTCAAACAACAACAAAAAACTGAATGACCAAATCGTACGTGAAGAAGGTGATGCTTCTATATCAATTGGCGTAGCGGGGATACATCAACGGTGGTCAACTCCAAAATTTCAAATGGAAATTGGTATCAATTTCGATTTCTTTGGAAGTATTATTGAAATAGAAAGAACTTTAACGGGAAACACTTATCGTTAAATTCTGCGGTTTGGGATCTACGTCTGTTATTTGAAGTTGAATTGCTACTATCAGTCCACCGGCACAGGCATTTTTCTCTGTTCGTAGTGCACGTAGACACTTCAAAAAAAAAAGGATTCAAACTGGAACAGTAGTGTGCGTTGTGTATGCTGACATCTCCATTACTCTTGAAGGTTGCTACATCCGTCCACAGAATGTCCCGGTGGAAACATGGGTTTCCTGGCACTCATCCACTGACAAAACTAGACGGATATGTAAATCTTGTTCTCGGAGTTCCTGATTCAGATGAACATGGTCAAAATGGAGCACGTTGTTGAGCAGAGTCCTTCTAACCGTCATGTTGCTTATCGCAGCATCCCTGGCGAATCGTGTTTTCGAGATTTGGGGAACCACATGGACTGCAGCAAGGATGCCGGGAGACCGTTTATCCTAAACACGGCGCCTGATCTGCTTACGTCTTTTGTGTTGAGAAGGGACATGCCCAGTCCTCTGCACACCAGGTGCAAGACGAAACGCTTTCCTCGACTGCCCAGCACGATTGAGAAACCGTTGATCATATAGCCGCGCAGCCTCGCGATAATTCTCCCGACTTCACTCAATACTATTAACATATCAAATGCTACGATGTTCGAAAACATCGTTTGAGTTCCCTCAAGCACACGAAATAATAGGCAATAGGAGCCGAAATCAACAAACATTCAACACTTTATCTTTCAACTACAAACAATAAATATTCAACTGTTTTATATCAGAACTTTTTTTCCATTTTCTTCTCTTCTTCTACTTTGTCAGATGGCACTTGATTAATGTATTTTTCGCTACTAATAACCATCATACACAAATTTCTCCCTTTTCACTCCTTTTTGCAGCTTCTTTCCCTCTTAACCCCCGTCTTCACCTGTATCTCATTCTTATGTGCAGGTGTAGCTTTGGCGCACGACACTTTGAACTATTTACATGTAAAATTCAATTCTTTGTATGGATAGGCATGTTTATAAGGAACAAATGGCGACAGAATGAAATACAAAGTAATACTCTGTATTATAGGTTTACAAGTGTAGTGTTCTAGTATAAAATGATCACAAGTGATTTACGCCGGATATAATAAGTGAGTGTATATAAAAGATGGCACTATTAGATGTTATTTTCCACTGGCAGCATATTTTTGCACAATGTAAAAAACCTGTATTTTATATGTTCAACTGCAACGTTACTGGAAAAAAAAATTTACAAGTGCTATTGAAATTCGTACCATTGACAAAACCCATTCCTTTTCATCTTGGCTTGCGCACATATCCCCGACTGCGGACAGACTTGTTCCTTTCGGACGCACTCCCGCGCTAGCGTACGGACCCACCAGCTTTATTCTTCCCTGACCCGAGTGGATAGCATTCGTGTTTTAATGGCCACCTAAGGCAGGTTGGTTTAAATTTTTGCACTATAATATTTAATTATTCATCCCTGTATTTTATCTATGCCAAGTGAGACATTTTCATGTCGCCAAGGGAAACCTTTTAGGGGATAATAAGAAGGAAATTAGTAAAAGAATTATAAGTTTTAACAATTGTTTCTAGTGGTGCGCCAAAAGTAAACTTGTACGCATTCCTTTTCTCTCTGACTCTCTTTTTCATCTGTGTCTCAACGGTTTGCTTTAATTCTTCAGACTTCCATCCATCATCTTTTTGTATCATTTCTTTATACTTATCCTCTACATCTTTTTTCTTGACTAATCCCTTTATATCTTCGCCTTCTCTTTTATTTTTACACATTCTTATTATTTTACTATCTACATTTCTGTATTGTTTTCTTCTGTTTCTTTCTTTCGTAACTTTATTTTCTGCTCTCACCTGTTTACCATATTTGTTTTGGACTTCTATTATTTGTATTCTTTCCTTCTATTATTGTTGACTTTGTACGTATTCCCTGACTCATACTAAGGTATTCCATTTCTACTACCTGTTTGTCGGTGTGTCGGTGTGTCTACAGACCTGATTCCTCTGTTATCGATTTTCTGGTTCAAGATTCTCGTGTTTAACCTCTGAATTTCGTTTTACCAATTAAATTCGATTAATTACTAGTGAACATGTTCTCTTCTCTGTATTGACTACCTGAATGGAGCTTAACATAAAATCTCCACTCAACTAAAATTTCGTTCATCTTCTACATTCGTATTTGCTTCTGTCATCTAATTCTTCTGTAATTCAGTAAGGATGAAGATCTTGTCTTCCTTCTGAATATCTTCATCAGGCAACTCATTGATTCTTCTTATGTACCTATTTGTATATCTTTTGGACAATAGTGTGCAAAATGATTATATTCGTTGCAATCCCTACATTGTGCGCTTCTAGCTGAACATTGATATCTAAAATGTTTTCCACATGCCAAACAACCATATTGATAACATCCATATTTTCCTGTGATTGTTTCAGAACGAAATCTATTGATTTTTGTCCTGGTAGATATTTGTATCTTTGGTCGGTCTTTTGCGACATTCACTTGTAGCGAGAAAAAATGCTTTTGTACACTGATTTAACAATGCACATCGCATAGATATAGCAAATCATGTAGCAATACTGCAAAGGGAAGTAACCATGTTTTGTGAATTTTATTCAAGAGTGGAAGAAGTGAATCTAGCTGCTCTCACTGTATTATTGATCTTCATTTGGGCCTAATTATCTGTTCTATACTAGCAACCTGTGCTGAATGGATACAAAATCATTGAAAACATGGTCGTCCCTGCATCAGGATTCATAAAACTCGTAGTGCCGTAACAAGGCGGAAGGGTGGTGTAAGGGAGCACTGCCTCTGCCAATTTCAGGAGGGGACTTGACTGGTGTCCAACTTTTTGTTTTGCACAAATTAGTACCTAACTCAAGAGTGCTAAGCATTTTCCGAAAGTAAACCTGGAAATATAAACATGTGAATATTAGTTCACATCTTTAGGGAAAGGAGGTAGCAACGGACATTTTAAAACATTGAACTGCCTCTTGGTAAAAAGATGTAAAATTACCTCGAAATAAACCTGAAATATGGAATGTGAACTTTATTAACAAACTGAACATATTGACATAAATGCTAAAATAATGAAATAAACACATGGCAATACAGATCGCTAAATTTCACATATTTGGAATATATGCGAGCACTAACGAATACGTAAAATGTTTGAAAAACATGATATTTACACCTAGAAGGAACAACAAGAAATCCTACCCACGAAGCTAACAGTGGTAACATGTGTAATGGATATCCGTTGATTCAATTGAGGTGGTTTCGTGAACCCAGCCATCGCAGGATTCACACTACACCCAGCCTTCATTGAACGTTTCACCACAAATTATACATTTAATGGGGCTTTGCTGTTAATATTTTCTGGTTGTCCGTGTGGTGGTTCATTAGCTTCTTGTTACTTAGCTATTTCGTTTGCTGAAGTCACTTTTTCTTTCAATTTGCCTCTTATATGGTATCGAACTCTACCCAGGCCGAACGCTAAACGCCACTTGTGATTTTCTGTCAATGATTATAACTGTTCACTAATGGAGAGCTCTTTACTAGTTAATGGATGAGAAGATTCCGATTTCTCGGTCATATGTGGAGAACATGGATTCGCTGCAGACGAAAAACAAGAAGTATCCCCCTTTTTCCTCCACCCCTAATGAAGTTGAACATTGTGGGTCTTCACAGGTAGGTCTAGTGTATCATCTTGCAACACGAATCAAGTTTGTGAACAGATAGTTGGGTTTGTAAATATCTGATGGTTCAATGAATATATTCCGGTGTACGCAAATCTATTGAGAGCAATATCCATGCGACACCCGTTTCAATATGCCTCTGGAACAAGTTTAAAGCCGTAAATTAGTTTGAAATAAATAATTGCTAGCTTATTTTCAGATCGGTGTTATGGTTACAACGACAGTAGCAACACCATGCGGCTTAGCTGTAATGCTTTTGCTTCTACCGAAGTCGATGGTGATAAGTAGCTTAAGATTAAAAGGTAAAATCTTCTATCCTACAGCGGCCTAGGGTGGTGATTTAAAGGATATCTTTCTTACCTATCGTAGTTTTAGAAGATAGTATAGTTGTATCTCTCTGCTTATACGTGCTCCAGTGCAGGTAGTTATAGAAATATTCCTTTGCCTATTACGGCTTCAGAAGTTGGATTTAAGGAAATCTCCTTAACACAAAACGATTTCAGGAATAGTTTAGGAAGGTTAGCGATCAGCACTGGAACTTATTCTTCTCTCCACTTGAGGTCTTCTTTTATGGCTGTCCTCTGAAAGAAAGTTCGTGAGGAGAGGGTTGGCCATCTTCGATTCCCTTCGGAACCAACTTTGCGTCTTTCTGGTATCCTCCTTCCACCGTCTGTTGGTGATTATGTTTTGAATAGAAAACACGTGCTCGTTAATGAAGCATGCTTATGGAATGAAGGTTCTATTTTCATGGCAAAATCCTTGATACGTGCCAGTAAGTAGGAACATAAACCCGTAAACCTTTGCAAAATTCACTTTTGGTGGAATCCTGAATTCTGTATTTTTGGCTTTCTTGCAAAGGTTTTAATAGAATTGCCTGATACTAAATATCCGAAAGCATTCAGCTCTGAGTAAAATAAATTTGTCTTAGGTGAAGTACAAAACTTTTTTAATTTTTAAAATAAAATTCCGATAGCTATTGTTGAAGACTGTAACCTCCCAGCACGATGTCATCGGCAAAAGATCTTATTCGTTAATCAATGTAAAATCATCCTAGTTGCAATTAAGAGAGCTTGCGTGGTAGTTTAATGACCCATCAGGCATATGAGAATTTTGTAAGATTTTCTTGTGTGATTGATCTTGAAGATCATGTATCAGCGGTTTTTCGGATGGAGCAAGATTTGGAGAACAATGCCGATTTAGGGATTCTTATTTTGTGATTGTACCCCCTATAATGTCCAATTCCGTCCAGAGTGTATAAAAACATTTTTATATTTGTATAATAACTAATGAATGGCCTGTTTCTGCGACTGGTCTAGATTACGATTAATATCAAAACATCAATTTTGAAAAATTTTATCTATTCTTCAAAGAAATACAACCTCCTCTTTTCCTGTACAATTTTTATTTTCTTCTATTTTGTACGCTTTCATTGCTGGAAAAGATTAATCCTGGCATGCCACAAGGTCCACCACTGACGTATTTTTCCTTAAAGTTACAGGATAATTATTTGGATTGGAAATTAAGTCATGTTGTTTACCTTGTCAAGGAAGTCGTAGAGAAACGATACGAAGAAAGATGAATAATCTTCAATCTGTCTTTTTGCTTACCGGAATAAATGCGTGGAAAAGTTGAACTAACGTAATGCGTTTGTCGATAAAAGAGCAAGCTTGTCTTTGTCTAAGTATATGAGTGGTGTGTTGTGATAAAATGTTTTCCTGGTTCTTTTCTGGTAATGTTGGCTTCTTATGATTTTTAAATAGAGATATAAGATTCTTTGTTAAATCGATTGTAAGATAAGCGTTTAAGCAAGTCTAAACTAAAAATAACTGGAATACATGATTTCTTCCTCATACGAAAGTAATGAATGTCGTTTCCTAACTTTGAATGATACCATTGCTACATATTTTAAGGTAATGATTTTATTTCATATCCCTTTAACCGCTGTTTTATGTGGTATTAATTGAACATCAGGAAGTAAATATTCGAAAGGCCAGATGAAAATGTGGGATCCGGTTTCCAATAGCACTGTTCGTCTGCGTAATTTAGTGACTATTTATAGGCTTTGTTCTGTCATTAGAATTGCTTGATCTTTGACTCCTGAACAACGCTTGGCCCTATTCGCTTTTTGGACGTTTAAAATAGGTAGAATCACAGTACCTACGCTTTCTGCATATTGCGAAGTCCAGTATTTGATCTTCTGTAGTGGATTTTTTTGGAGGTTTCGTGGTGTTCCCTGTTTTCCTCTATACTTCACCCCGTTCTAATAGTTTTTTTGTTTCGTCACTTATTCCCTTAATTGCTCTTTCTATTTTGGTTATACAAACTGGTTTCTGCAACTATTAAATAGGGCTCTGCCATTTTATTGATCAGGGAAGAAAAATAGTTTTAAACAGGAATTTTCTGCTGGTGTGGAGATTCTACGACGTTGAGGTTAGACTTCTGATCTTTCTCTAGTTGTGGTGGTGACATTGAAGTATGTAATGGCGGAGCAGGAGGATTATACTGAAAAAATAGGATTTTGTCTAGGTACTACAAATTTCACATTAATTTTATCCTGTAATGATGCAAGAGACTGAGGTAGTACATTTATGTATATACAAATACAGTGCGCCAATATATAACGAATTGAGTTATTTTGCACACCGAAAGCAAATATGTCTATGAGCTTCTTCGTGGCTAAGCGGTTATCGTGCTCGCCTTTGGAGTGGGTGACCCGGGTTCGATTCTCGGTGGGAGCTCATGTTGTTCGGATTCGACGTTAATCAGTAGGTTCCGTTTCATATAGCTTCGCTGCTTAAAGGGATGTTAAACTCAAAATCAACTTAACTGAAAGTATATGTCTATCAAGTGGCTAGCGCAAATGTCAGTAGTTGAGCAGTAACAGAGTTACACATTAATATTATTATTATTACTGTTACTATAATAATAATAATAATTATTATTAATGAATAGAATGTTGCAATTAGGTTTCGTTCCCTGAAGTTGGGAAGTCAACTACGAAATCTCATAGATAGTTATATAATGCTTATATGAATCATTTAGTAGCATTTGAGTTTCGCAATAGTTCGTAAGGGCAGTGAGTCTTTGAAGCAAGCCGGTAGGACAGAAAGCCGAGAGAACAATGGTGAACATGTAGAAGCCAGAGATCAAGTTTTGTTGGTCACTAATTTTGGATTCCAATGATCTCGCTATTCTCTCATTAAATTAACAGTTGAATCCCATGGGAGCAAATATATGGAATTCATGGAGAGATCGAAGTAAAAAAATCTGTAAGAGTACTGTAAATATGTGAAGACAGACGGATAAAAAAAAAGTTGTCAAAAAAGTGAAGGCACAGATTATTGCTAATCATTCGCGTTAAAATTGAAAACATTGCGTATTAGCATAAGCCATTGTTTGTATCATAGTTACTACGGATAAAATAGTAAAATAGATAAATTGATCCGATTAGACATATATATTATAATATTCCAGAGCAACAGAAACTTTAAGTGATACAAGATTACGACGTTCAATAGTATATTAGTCATAGTATATGAACTAATAGTATATTAGTTCAATAGTATAATAGTATATTTATGTGTTGTTGCTAAGTGTTAGTGCAAGTAACATGATAATGTCTTAACTTTTTAAAATCCCTCCCTTGTCAATTTTAAACTTACTGCCTGTTTCGTTTTAGTGTTTTATATTCTATCTTGTTTTCCAGTATTCTTGCCGTTTAGTACTTCATTTTCGACGTTATAACAAAAATATTAAATTCGATGGTAAGAATAGTTGAGTGAAGTTGATTTTTCGTTTAACGTCCCTATCAGCAGCGAGGCTATATGAGACGGGACCTACTGATTAAAATGGAATCCGAATCACATGAGCTCCCGCCGGAAACCCGGGTCTCCCACCTGGTATGAATAATGTATCTTGTTTCGGTGTTTCTTGTAGGCATACAATATTGTTCTCCCGCTGGCTTTGTAGCTGGCACGTGCCTCTTTGGTCACATTGTCTCATGGAAGCAATTATAAAATATGAACTATTATAGTGGTTCGGATTCCACCTTGAACTATAGGTCTCCGTCTCATACAGCCTCGGTGCAGAAAGAAACAATAACCTTCATCAAACACACAAACAGATGTAACCCTACTTTAGTCTCGCCATTCCATTTCAAAATGAAATAAAATCTTACAGTTTAACATCCCACGATTGTGACCGTTAGGTTAAGGGAGACGATGACTAAGGCAAGTGAATGATGATGGAAGAATTAGTGGAATGAGAATGTGGAAGGAAATGGGAGTACTCCGAGAAAACCCATGGAAACGATGTTGTCCACCACAAACAAACTTTTCCGGGGGATGGAATCAATGCGCTATTCCATTCGAAATGAAATGAAATTTCTAGTTTTACATCCCTTGGTTATACTCTATAGCTTATAATAGACGTGTGATTAATGAGAGTGAATGATCATGAAATAATTGGTGGAAGGGAAATGTGGAAGGAAATTGGAGGACCCAAGAAAGTCAACAGCATTAATCCATGTGTTTCATTTCTTACAAAGTTAACTAGTGTTTAAAGGAATTGCTCTAATTGCATTGCTCAAATTTACTCACTGAACTCGCATTTCACACATTTTACACACAATATCTTTGTTTGTTTGTTAGTGTCTTCGTTTGTTACATTTACTCGTTTTGCAAATGCCCAGTTGGTTTGGGTGCTCACTTGTACGTAACCAGTCATGGTCGAGATACTGCATTCTGGTGCTTCTGGAAATGTAGCTTTATCGATGACTCAACTTTTGGGAGCGTATCATGAAAATAGCTCCATTAATAAAGCAGATATGAGTGCATACTCGGTTTTCCTATGGCCCAGCTCGCATACGCCTTTTGTAGGGTAGACAAACAGGGGTGTGTGTGTGTGTGTGTGTGGGTGGGTGGGTGGGTGTGTGTGTGTGTGTGTGTAGGGTGGCCCAAAAGTAGGTATACAGTTCCGTAATGATCAACTCATTGCTTTTCATATTTCTTATTGTTATCCATCAGGTAGGCTTAGTTTCTTTATTATTTGTCCTTAATATCTTCTTACTTATTCTTAAGCTCGGAACAGCCGAAGCAAATCTATAAGCTTGAATATTATACTCGACCAATGCAGGGGTGTATATCTACTTTTGGGCACCCTATATATATGGGCTACTTTAATATTTTCAATCTTTTTCTCTGCCGTTTGTTTCCAAGATATCAAATTGAAATTTTGCACACGCATTGTGCACATAACTACGTATTTTTCACGAAATTTTCAGATCCCTACTTGAACCCAGGCCCAGGGAGCGGGGCGAAATGTTCCGGGGATGATTTTCAGAAAAAAATCCGGCTTTTCCTGAATTTCCCGGTTCAGGTGTATGATACGGAGATGTGAGTGGTACCGTCGGAATGGGCGCGTTAGTCCCCGGCTACTTTAAGCGATCGCAAAGCGTATTTATTGCTCCTGCGTATGCTTGAAATACGCTGACCATGTATTTAAATCTGACCGGCTAAACATGAACGCGAAAGCAATAAAATCGCTGAAAAAACGCCGGCTCGAGCGTATTTGGTGCAGGTCGGAACAATAGACCGCCTGCTGTTTAAAAGATTTCAAAAGGAAGGACAGAAAAGAAAGACGTGTTGCCAGGCAAGGGGATTGTAGCAAGAAACAGCTGCTTGGAAGACGCTTTGTGCAGAGAATGGAACTCTGCTATTATAAAGTATATGTGTATAACAAAAGAAAATTCACAAAAATAGAAGGAAATTCCGAAAAATTAGCTAATTACAGAAAAATCTGTAACACAATAGGGTGATTTCTCGTGATACACTTGATTGACAGTTAGGTGATGCCATGGTAATCTATAAGCAAAATATTTGGCTTTAGGCAAAAGATGAAACAACGAAATAACTTGAATTTGAGCCCCTATCTCCGAAGCTCGAACTCCACCCCCAAACAGATAACCACAAGTGTAATCACAAAGAGAAATTATCAGTTGTGTTTGAAAACGTGTCCTGTGTACATATCCAGTCATGGTTAGTGTGTTTAACACAGAGGCGTTTATAATCGAAATACAAAATATGCCATGCCTATATGATTTAAGAGATCCGAACTACATGAATCGTGACTTAAAAATAAAAATGTGAAGAGAAGTGGCTGCGATATTTGTTCCAGACTGAAAGGGAATGGAACGGAATTCTCAGAATGAAGAAGGTAAGAATATTCTTATTTTATGATTTCATTTAATACTGTTAAGTAGAGCTACATCGAGCCAAATTGATGTTCACTATGAATAATAATAATAATAATAATAATAATAATAATAATAATAATAATAATAATAATAATAATAATAATAATAATAATAATAATAATAGTAATAATAAATACTTTGTTAAAGTTGTGCCAACTTCCAATATACCTAATATATACCAAACCTTCAGGCGCAACAGTCCGAAAGGGCCAGGGTCGCCTATGCGTCATTTTATGGGGTGGATGATGGAACAATTGCTCTTAGATGGTTTAAGCCATAGATGTGTGCACAGTAGAAAGGCGGAAAATGCCACCTCTAATAGTTTGGTACTTAGGTATATCGAAAATGTTTTAAACAGCAAAGACCATAATTTTAAATTGGGGTTCAATACATCTTATTCTCTTTCCAGTCTTTGAAATGACCGAAAAACTACGTTGCCAAATTATTTCGAAACTTAGTTTTGTAAAACAAACACATAATGTTTCAGTTTCCAGACATTTCTTTCCATGCAGCTTAGAAATATTCCTGGGAAAGATATGTTTATTTTATTTTATTTATTTATTTTAACTGTAACTGCTCGTGTTTTATCAACTTTGTTCTGAAACTGAAAATAAGGTGCTAAAATTGGAAGAGAGTAGGAATTTCAGAAGAAGCCAAAATCATGAGAGGAAAAAAATTAAAAGATTAAACCAGAGAATTGGTTAAAAATATCATGATGTAAATTTTATACTTGGTGGCTTGGAATTTAGCGGTCCTTTCAGCACCGAAGCTATACAAGATGTGAACCTACAGTTTAAGGTGGAATCTAAACTACCTTTATGCGCTGAAACTTTTCAATGATCTCCCACAGGATTCGAATCCGGAACCCCATTCTCCAAAGGCACGTGCATAGCTAGTAAAGTATAAAGTAGTGTAAATGTTGGAAGTTATTGATTGGGGTCTAATATTTGTTTTCGATACAGAGGATATCTTTAAGAAAATGCCTCTTGCTTCGTCTCTTTCGACTATATCAGCGAGGCTACATCAGACGTGAACTACAGCTCAACGTGGGACCCTAACCACATAACCTTCTGCCTAGAATCGAATCCAGGTCTACCACTTCTGGCGCGGGAAATGAAAAGAAAAGACCTGGAAACCCTGACTGGCTCATAGTATGATTTACAACTTTGGTGAAACTAAAATTACCGTTTAGCCACTTAGGCCGCGTTCACTGTGGGGGGTAACGCTTTGTCGACTAGCCTAGTCCTTATACTGAAGAAAATGGCGTTTGAATTATGACCCTAGGCCAAATAGTAATGACGCAGTAATATTCGCCTTCAGATTTTCAATTTTTTTCCCGCGCTTTGGTTTCAAGATAGAAGAATGAAATATTGAACAAGCATTGTGTACATAACTACGTATTTGTCAAGATTTTTCAGAACCCTACGTGAACGATTTTGAAAAAATAAAAAAAAAACTCGTGGTTTTCCCCGTTTCTGCTTTATAATACGGACAAGCGGGTGGTACCTTTAGAAAGGATGCTCTATTCTGAAAAGAACGAGGTATGAACCATGATCCAACGATAAATAGTAAGGAAGCAACATCTGTTGGACTGAACAGTAAGTACGTCAGAAAGTTTTACTTGGGGGGGTGTTCAAAATAAAAGAGGGGGTGCTCTCAGAATAGTGATATACATTTTTTGAACAAACTCAAAGAAAACAGTATATTTTGTTACGCAACTATTGCAATACTACTACTACTACTACTACTACTACTACTACTACTACTACTACTACTACTACTACTACTACTACTACTAATAATAATAATAATAATAATAATAATAATAATAATAATAATATCAGATCTTCTCGGTGATAGGTTCAATAAAGTAAGTTCAGACATTTGAGCATTTATTATTATTATTAAACTAAGTAATACAGTGAAACCTCTCAAAACGGACATCGGTGGAACCGATTATTTGTCCGTAAATAAGAGGTGTCCCTAAAAGGAAGGGTTGTCTCTCATAACACCACACCACACATATTTATAGCATGGAAGAATAAGAAAGTTTGTCCTCTTATGAAGGTGTTCAATATTGAGAGGTGACCGTTAAGAAAGGTTTCACTGTATTAGGAATTAACCACCACTATTTTACCCAGTAATTACTTGTGAATTGATTACATACGAATTATTGTAATTATTTTGCAAAATTCTGCTATTATTTCAATTTATTCACCCCCAGCATGTTTTAGCGGGTGATTTTTTTCCAAATTATTAATTCCCTCTTCCCATGCTGAAATCACATTCGTTTAGTAATTAGTACTATACATAGTTGCAATTTCATTATTTTAATATTCTAACCCTGTTGTCAACGTTAATTGTTGTAATATTATTTGATCTCTTAATCTCCGTTCCTGCCCCTTCCTGGCTACGTTATTGGCTTTGAATATCTTTCATAACAAAATTATTCATTCATTTAATTGTTTTCCAGAAATCCAGTTTTTCAATTTACGAATATTTTCTATCTCTGTTTTTTTTTTCTTTCTTTCTTTTTCAATATAACCTAATTTTAATAATCCCAGGGCTCATAGTGGCCTGGTCTCTTGTAAATACTTGAAAAGTGACCAAAAACACATGAAAAAGTGACCAAAATCTCATCATGCCCCTTTTTTTCCTTTGTCAATTTCTCCGTCACTTCTCTCTTTGTTTATTGTTTTGTTTCTTCTTTTTGAGCTTCCTCCTTTTTTAGGTTTTCTAAGTATGCTTTGTAGTTACGGTAACCAGACTTAGCAGATGTAAAAAGCTTCTGAGTAAGTGGAACTAGGTCTCGCCTATTTCCGAATTTCTTCATCCCAGACAATATATTTAACTTAGAATTGAGAGTTCTAAAAGCCATGAAATATTCAAATTCATCACCTACTCTTAAGAACATACAAGAAGCATAATACAAGACGAACATGATGAACCACACAATAACAAACACACACAACGTTCAGTGGAGCGTTAACTATTACGAGAGAAAACTAAAAGATTATTATGATAGAAGAAAGTATAGACCCAGAAGAGTTGTCAACCCCACCTTGAGAGCTTAGGCATCCACCAATCATCCACTGCGCTTTAGAAACAATAAAAGCTGAAGTGAGAATAAAACTGACTGTTTCACATGTGGCAGCAAGTATTAAAGCTTTCAGAAGAGTAATGATTAACAAGTTTCTGCCATTTCCCATTTGTTTTTATATTTTTCTTAGAAAACTGCCAATAAAAAACATAAATCACACGAAAAAGTCACTTTACCTCCCAAAAATGTAACTTTTAGTGACATTTTTTTAAAGTAACTTTTAGTGACCAACTTGATAAAAAGTAAATTTTAGTTTAAAAAGTGAATCGCTATGAGCCCTGTTCCGCTCAATGAATTTACGTGAATAAAAATAATACTTTACAAAAAATTAAGCTAGCGATGAATGCGTTCCTGCATAACACTAGACTCAGTCTAAAATATATACAATTCTTACTTCGATCGATCTCTTCATTTCTAAAAACGTTTTGAATACATTCTTCTAACTTCCGTCCTTTGATACACCACTTGCAGAGCAGACCCGAAACCAGCCACAGAGCTTTGGTGGGGGAGGGGGGCATGAATATATTATGAGGGGCCAAGTTCACAAAAATTCTCTTACAAATATCTAAATTCTGCATTTTGTATTGAGGTCTGGGGGGGCCATGAAAAGTTTAGGGAGAGCCAGCCCCCCTAGCCCCCTCTAGTTGCGGGCCTGTTGCAGAGTAGCACTTACCAACTGAATCTGGTATAGGCTTATTATTATATTGTCACATTTTTCCTAATTGAGGAGGAGGTAGGTGAATGACCGCTCAAGACCAGGGGCGGCGGTTGGACGTTAAAAGAGGGGGGGTCAAGACATGATCTGAATATTTGCATATAAATGTTACTTTTTCTGGTTGTTTCTGACATTTTGTTTGACGAAAGGTTGTATATCTAATCGGATACTATCTTTTTCAGTTAAAGTACCGTATATCGTATTTCATATTTTATTAAGTAAATTGACAAAAGCAACGCAAGTAGGACTAGTCCTTTGTACTCCTAAACAACGAAAGTGTAAGAAGAGATTTGGTTCCTTGCTCACGAATATTCTAAAATTCTGTCTGGAAAACTGAGTGATCAGATTATTGAATAACAAATTAGCAAAACAAATAAATAGAAAGGATAATATTAATCATAGTAATGTATAATGATGCTTGTTTTGCAAAAGTTATATTGAAGCAGGGATTAATGAACAACTTAATTTTTAATTCCACACATGCTATTAAATGTGTATTATTACTCTTAGAAAATGAAAGACAGTAAATACTACAAGCATATGCTACGACATTTAAAGAATATTTGCTTTTGCAACTTCCCGAAACATGTTCGTTGCCACTAGTTGCAGTTTTCACTTTCTTGGAGCCCATCAAAACACAATACTTAGAATCACTTCATACTCCAGTTATATAAAATTATCCTAAAACCTAGAATTACGTTGAATTCACTAAATTTAATTGCATATACACTCGTACACCCCTAACATACCACTTCACTCGTATATTACACTACAAAACAATGGAAAAGGTAGAAGTTGTTTCTTATTATGCTGTTTTCCCTTACATTTTAGGAATTGACAACTTTGTGCAAGTAAAGAATAACTTGTGAAAGATTTTTCTTTTCGAAATGTTCTCTCAATTAGTTAAAAAGCGGCTGACTAACATATCGAGCCCTTGTAAGAAGTGAAAGTATGCTGAAATTGTTGTACTCCAATAGGCTAATTTTGGGTTATTTTCTGTAGCAATCAAAACGCAATTCTTGTAGTTTTCTTTACTCCACGGGAACACAACCAATACGCACTCGCCGAACGGCAAATATATGGCACCATTTTTTCTATGAGCCAATAATACAGTAGGACATCGATAATCCGAACTAATTGGGACCACAGGTTGTTCGGATTTTCAAATTCTTCGGATTTTCGAAAATGACCAAGAAAATGCCACTTAGGCTTAACTATACTGTATGGTATGCTCTTTTATCGATACAGTGGTTATACAGTACATACAGTAACTACAATACCGTACGTAAAGCTACATACACTTAATGTTTCTGAAGAACCTGCTCGTACATTAAATTACACTGTTCTTGTAACTCACACATAAAACTTAACTTGTATAGGCCTAAGAGAAAATAAAAATAAAAATATGTATGACAAACAATTACATATGAATGAGCTTTCGTACAAACACTGACTTCACACAAGTTTGTGTATCGCTAGCGCTAAGACAAAATGTAAAAAGCTCCTAGGGATCGCGTTCGGATTTTAGACGTTCGGATTAGACGTTCTCCTGTACATACATAAACTTTCCATTTCTAAATGAAACTATATATATTAACACTGCAGTGGTCGCGCTTTTCAGATTACGTGTTTGGTCGCGCGGATCACTGTTCTTTTCACAGGGTTATATTTATAAGTACTGTTATTATATGGTGGGTGGAGAGTATAAAGCAAAGTATAACGCACATTTTAATATTTTTTATTATTTAAAGAAAAACATACTTATTTATAAGACTTTTTGTAATTTTAACAAAACTCATAACAAACTTATAACTAAACTTATTCATTTTATTCTCAATCGGGCAAGCAAACGCCCCAACAGGTGTATGAGCACTTTTAGCATTACCCTGAGGGACAGGTGCATGAAAAGGAGGTATTATATTGGTATATGGAACTCTAGAAGTACGTGACAATTGAGGCTTCAAATACCAGCGGGTTGGCTCTCTTTTCTTACATTTTCCCTATCTATGTATCTATCACTTAGTTGAGGTAGTTGAGGTTCTGCTGCAGCCTCTGCTTCTTCGTTTTGTTGATCTCCATTACTGTCGAATTCAGAAGAAACTTCATTATCAATCAAGAGGTCTTCCTCTACTCCGTCTGGGTCTTCTATACCAACAATGCTTTCACAATCACTCTCTGTTTCATTTAAGCATTTACGTATCTGTTCACGGTCTATTTTCGACATTTTAAACATTAATTATACCGAACATATAGAAAACAAACACGGTGATACAAAAAACCAAAATGGTCAAGTTTTTAAAAATGTAGTCCGTGTTTGGTCGCGTGGATCACAATAGTGATCCAACTATAAAAACGAGCACCCAATAGACGCACTTTTGACAGCAGGAAAGCTGTGACAGCACTGGTCTGTTTCACATGATGTGGGTGGAAGGTAGATGGCTGCTCAAAGTCAAGCCTTCTACCAACTCCTAGTGGCAACAAAAGATACACCCCTGGATCACAATAGTGATCCGCGCGACCACTGCAGTGTTAATGGGTTACTTCAAAAAAGTGCGGGGGCATCTGCCCCCCTTTGCTCCCCCTAATCGCCGCCCATGCTCAAGACGTTGCCAATTTCAGTCATCTGCATCTGTCTATCAATCTCTTTTCTCGGAAACGACCGCGGAGCCCAGGAGGGTAGGTATGAGCGGTCTGTATTGTCAATTGTTTCGACAATGAGGTCATGTGGTTCTCGAAGCCGTACATGAGAACGACGTCGCTTCGTATTTTGAAGTGAAATAAATAAATAAGAATATTGCCTTCTTTCCTATACGTTAAACCTTTTTTAACTTGATGTAATAAATAACCTATATGATACTGATTGATACAATTGGATTTGGGGAGTACTCCTTTTCCATCTAGGGGTGTATGAAAGAAATTTGGGGGTGTTAGGAGGGTGTTGGGGGTGTGTAGATTACTCCCTGGGACTGAAAGTCTAAAATTTAAGTCAAAAAGTGAAATTCTGAAAGGGTTAATATTGTTATATACTTATATTCATTTTACGTGTCCTATCAGTGACTTCGGCGGCAGGATTTAGGAATATTATAGCTACCTGCTTCATGGCTCGGAGCATGGGCGTCTCTTGCAAGTTAAAATTGGGGGGCACGGGGTCGACTACAATGCTACTAGACCCCAACTGAATTTACGTCAAAATTATGAGTAAATGGTAATTTACTTGAATTGTGAAATAACTGGATCATTATATTACCTTTAACATTATAATCGATAGGTTAAGAATGACGTATTTCTACCAGTATTTGTTGTTCATTTGTTTCCGATGGGTGACAAAGTCGTAAGCTGATGTGGAACTTACTATGATTATGTTTTACATTGACTTCTAAATATTATAATGGAGAGGATTGCATTTTTCTTTTTTTCTTTTCTTTTTAATTTTTGAGAGAGTGAAATGTAAAGACCAAACAAATCAAAGTTAAGTAACAGAGAGAAAATTATTTGCATCAAAATAAAATTGAATATCCACCAGCCTATGCTTTCTGTACGTACTAGATGCATTTTTTGAACCGAAAATGTGAGTTTTAGATCCTTACAGCAGTGATAAAATCACTTAACTCACCCATTCACCGTAATTTTCTTACATTACTGCTAAAAATTTAAGTCTAGATACAATATGGCTTTTAGGTAATTCCTTCGCCTTGACATAGCAATTATACTCTTAATACTATCCATTAATTTATTCTTTTCCTAACTTCCTTGTTTTCTTTCTACCATACCTCCTACAGGTCATTCGGAATATAATTTATTCTCCAACAATGTCTTAATATCTTCTCAATTACTTCTATTTATATTCTTTTTACTCATTATTCCCCATGTACAGCCACCAGCAAAAGTATCTCCCCCTAAGTGCTCTTATTCCATTATTCTAGGGATGCGCGGTCGGTTTACTGTATTCGAAAAATGGAAGGGGAGGAAGGGTGAATTTATATTTTATGGGGAGGCAACATTGTAAGTAATATAAACAATACATACCGCTTCCGACACTGTACTAAAGCATTTTAGCGGTATATTACTAGATATATCCTGACCCTCATCCCACCTCAAGTTGTAAAGGGAAAAGGGACAAGACTGCGCATTTGAATTTCAGTTCACAATAATAAAACCAGTGGGCAAGTAAACAGTCTTTTGTAGGATCGTGTTGTACTTCTTGAAATTATTTTTGAACATTTCTGTGAATTCAACGACAACGCAAAACGAGCAACAGAAATACTCCAACCAGTGGCGTAGCAGCTGCCCCCGCAACCCCCGCAGTGCGGGGGGGCCCCGAGGTATAGAGGGCCCCGAAGTCTTGCAATGAATAAAGATTTAAGGAATTAGAACTTCAACCTTACTTCTGTCGGCTTTACAACTAGGGCCCCTTCTCTATACTTTGCGGGGGGACCTGCAAAAGTGTGCTACGCCACTGACTCCAACCATTAAATGTTCATTCTTTGCATGTTCTCCTGAGAAAAGAATGAAATTATGCTAAATTTGACGAAGATGCTAGATTGTAAAGGCGTGTGAACAATGCTACATTAAGCACTAAGTGCAAGATGTGGCTTAATGCTAGATGTGTCAGTTCCTAAACAAACGCGCCAAGAATACTTGGAGTTGCCTGTTATACAATAAACGGAAGTATTTCTCCAGAAGGAAGAGAGACTGTTCTAAAGGGAAAAAATAAAGTCCCCTCTCTAGAACTTTTTTCAAAACTGCTATTTAAGCTTTCCATTGGCTGAGTGGTAGAGCGTTCACCTCCGGTGCTTGGGATCCCTGGTTCGATCCCAGCTCGTGTTGTGTGAACTTTATGGTGGACAAACACCGTGCTCGTGGGTTTTCTCGGGGTCCTGTTTCCTTCCACTTTCTTCATTCCACCATTCCATTCATTTCTCATCATCACCGTCTCCTTTAGCCTAACCGGCGTAATCGTGGGACGTAAAAGTTAGATTCCATTCCATTATATTAGAGTTGTAACTAAAGCATACTGTAGAAATGGTTAGTCTTGTCTTCAAGCTAAAATAGATAGAAAATATCTTCTAATTAATACACATTGTTCACATTTATAATAGGGCCGCGGTGGCTCAGTGGTAGAGTGTTCACCTCTGGTGCTTGGGGTCCCGGGTTCGATCCCACTCCCCACCAAGTGAACTTTGTGGTGGACAAACACCGTGTGCGTGATTTTTCTCGGGGTTCTCCTGTTTCCTCCCGCATTCCACCATTCATTACTCATCATCACCGTCTCCTTTAGCCTCATCGGCATAACCGTGGGACGTAAAACTCAAAGATTTCATTTCATTTTTTCACATTTATAATACATTGTTCACGTTTACAATATATAACAAGCAACAAACGCAAAGAACATATTTGCATACTCAATGATTATATATGAATTATACCAATACACTATAAAATAGATTTCAAATAAGAACGAAAATTGAGATCTTGTATATCCTACTTGTTAATAATACCAAATAACCCACATATGTATATCATATGTACAGATTTTTAAAAAAAACAATGGAAACAGCAAAGGCCACAAACCGTGCCATTGCATGTGGAGGGGCATAATGTTGCATGGACATACCGACCTTCCAATATTTGAATGCAGTACACTCGCCAGTCAACGTTATTGTGATACTGCACTCCTTCCCCAAGTGTGTCTTTTAAAAGGTGCACTCGGTGCCAACTTATCCTTCATAGATGACTGCGCGTTCGCATCGAATAGAGTAGCTAACAAAACTCTTGGAAAGAAGATATTCGGCGAATTGACTGAATTATCCCTTCCCTCAACTTAAATCCCATCGTGCGTATTTGGGATGCTATGGGGAGACATCTTGCAACACGTCCAGTTGCACCAAGGACCATCCAGCAATTGTCAACAGCGGTGGTGGAGGAATGGAGCTCCATATCTCAACAACTCATTACCAACCTTGTAAGTAGCATGGGCGTATAGTGCAGAGCATGCACCACTGTCTGTGGTGATCACAGAACCTTGTAAGGACCATCTAATATCTTCTGTAATGTGTGAGGAGACATCATGAGTCGCAGTGATTTCAGCGTTGACTTTGAATAAAAGTGTCATTTTTTCTAATAATATGTTTTTTTTTTTTGTCATCATCATAGGTATTCTGCCTTTATTGACAGGTCACATGCCGCAGCTGAGAAGCTTCCATGCTCCACGGTCCTACGCTAACTTCTTCGCCTTCGCGTATGATCTTTCTGTTTTTATATCATCCATTAATTGTAGTCTCCTTCGCCCCCTCCCTCTCTTTCCCGCCACCATACCCTCTAGGACGTCCCTCATGATACAATCTCTTCTTAGGCAATGTCCCAACCAGTTTCTCTTCCTCTTCCTAATAATATCTAAAAGTGTTCTTTTCTCAACCATCTTATCTGCAAATCTTACGCATCTAATCATTCTACCTCCTACCGAAATGCCATCATCATCATGTAAACTCTTTTTCACTATCTCTTCTAGGTAGACATTAAATAGTGTTGGCGAGAGGCAGCATCCTTGTCGAACTCCCCTTCCAATTGCACTCTCTTCCGTCAGTTCTTCCCCTATCCTAACACTTACTTGTTGGTTCATATATAAGTTTCTTATGAGTCTTCTATCTTTCCATTCCAACCCTATCTTCGTTAGAACTCCCAAAAACAATTTCCAATTCACGCGGTCAAAATCCTTTCCTAGATCAATAAATCAAATAAAAGATAACATACACCTCTTTCCCTTTTTCTATAAATCTTTCACCGATCGCCCTTAATAATCCAATTTCATCTCTTGTGCCCTTGCCTCTTCTGAACCCGAACTGCTCCTCCTGAACTTCTTTATTTGTTCTTTCATATAACTTTCTGTTCAGTATTCGGAGCAGAATTTTAGCTGCATGAGATATGAGACTAATAGTTCTATAATCCTCACATCTCTTTGGGTTCGATTTCTTAGCCATCGGTATCATGATCGTTTTTAGAAAGTCTCTTGGCCATTCTCCTGTTTCATATATTTCATTGCATAGTCGGAACAATTCTTCCTTTCCCTTGTCTCCTATATTTTTAATGAATTTGATTGGTATGTTATCTATTCCGGTTGTCTTTCCATTCCTAATCTCAGATATAACCTTTTCAAACTCATCCCTAAGAATACTAAATCCTTTATCATCCTCGCCTACTTCATTTTCTACTTCAACATTTAGGCTGTACGGTCTAACCCTACTCTCATATAAGTCTTTTTTTCTCTGTCTGTCTTCCCCCCATTAATACTTTCTCGTCCAATAGTCCTTACGAAGCCATCTCCTCCCGGAGATCCGAATGCGGGGATGTTTTTTTGTATTGCTTCCTATATCATATTTCTATGCACGATTCAAGTTCCACCAATCTATACCACTTCTGGAATATGAGACTTACTTTCGCAAGTGACATAGCACGCGGAATTTACCTTTGTCCTAAGAGTTGCACAACAGTATATATCTAGGTACATATAGTAGCAGAAGTGTCCCAGTTACGTAAGGAAGGATAAAGTTTAATGAATAAAATCCCAGAAATTTCAGTGTTATAGGAAATAACTTCTTTCCTCTAAAAACGGGAAAACTGGAATATGTGTCCGCTCATTCTTATTAAGAAGCTTAAACTAACTAACTAACTAACTCTATGGCCTATGGAACCCGGAGGTTCAATGCCGCGTTCACAAAAGCTCTCCACTGACTTCTATCCTTAGCTAACTGCATCCAGTTTCTACTTTGTATTCTAATCTCTGCGAGATCCATCTTAATATTGTCCTCCCATCTGCGCCTAGGTCTTCCTAACGGTCGTTTTCCAATTGGCCTTCTAGTCAAGACTTTGAAAGGGTTTCTACTTTCTTCCATTCTAGCTACATGACCCGCCCACCTAAGCCTCCTAGACTTGACGACCCGAACAATGTTGGGTAAACCATATAAATTATCTAGTTCCTCGTTATGAAGTTTCCGCCATTCCCCATTCCCGTTCCTCTTGGGTCCGAATATTCGTCTCAGGATCTTGTTCTCAAATACTTTCAGTTTATGTTCTTCCCTCAGAGTAAGTGACCATGTTTCGCAGCCATACAGAACAACAGGCATGATTATCGTTTTATAGATTTTAAGCTTCAAATTCCTCGACAGAATTCGCGACGACAAGAGATTTTGAACCGAATAGTAACACGAATTCCCTGCTTTTAGTAGACATTTAATTTCTCCGTGAATATGATTTTCGTCTGTTAATATTGATCCTAGATATTTGATACTATCCACTTTATCAAAAGTATTATTTAATATTTTAACGCGTCCATAATTTGCTGTATTCCGGTCCCGACGCACTTCCATGTATTTAGTTTTATCTGCATTTACTTCTAAACCCATATCCCTGCAAGCGTTTAATAAGATATCTGCATTTCTTTGTATTGTTCTCTTATCATCCCCTATTAAATTTACATCATCAGCATATGCCATAACCTGGTGAATACCGTTCAACTCTAGGCCCTGGTTGCTATCTTTGATTTTCCTTATAGCATATTCAAGAACGAAATTAAATAATAATGGCGACAACGCATCTCCTTGCTTCAAGCCATTTTCGACGTGAAAGCTCGTGGACAAAAATTTTCCTACCCGGACTTTACTTTGGGATTCATTTAAACATATCTTAATTAATCTAATTAGCTTTCTCGGTATTCCAAGTTCTGTAAGAACATTGTATAATGTTTCTCTCCTAACCGAGTCGTACGCCTTTCTAAAATCAATAAATAATTGATGTACCGGGGTATTGTATTCCCACTTTTTTTCGAGTATTTGGCGAATGGTAAATATTTGGTCGATAGTTGATCGATTTCGTCTGAATCCGCACTGATAATCTCCAATAATTTCATCTGCGTATAAAGTCAGTTTTGCTAATAAAATATTTGAAAGGATTTTATAGGATGTTGACAGAAGAGAAATGCCTCGATAATTATTACAGTCAGTTTTGTCGCCTTTGTTGTGAATTGGAACAATGATTGATTCTTTCCACTCTTGTGGCAATTCTTCCTTGTTCCAGATAAGGAGAATGAGTTTGTGTATCTTCTTCCACAATTTTTCTCCTCCAGCTAAAATTAACTCAGCCGGAATTTCATCTACACCCGGAGATTTCTGTTTTTTTTTTTAATTTCTTTATAGCGGTTTCTACTTCTATTCGGTGGGGTTCTGGATATACTGTTCTGCGGTGTGTATCTCCTTTCCTCCACGCACACTAGTTTTTGGTTGCGTGTTAAGCAAATCGTCAAAGAAATCTTTCCATCTATTTAAGATGCTATCCGCGTCAGTGAGAATTGTACCGTCAGATTTCTTTAATATATAAGCACGAGGTTGATAGTCTTTCTTAAATTCGTTGATTCCCTTCCGGATGTTTTTATTTTTACTATTCTCTTCAAGTTCCTTAATTTTAGCTTTCAGAAAATCGCCTTTCTTTGTTCTAAAAGTTTTGGAAGTTTCCCGCCTGATATCTGTGAAATTTTGTGTAGTTACTTCACGTCTCTGACTTAAGTGAATCCTCATATTCAACATTATGTGCTTATAACATCTGAGGTTAGAACAGTATAGGAATTATTGCTTCTTAGTTCATGAGCGAAGTGTTTGCATGCTGGATTTCACACCTCCAACTCATGCCCCCAATCATAATATTAAAACAGGAGAGGGTAAGATAATTTTGGGCGGCTAACTCGAAATGAAATCTTTTACGTCACGTCCCACGAGTATGCCTTCTAAGCTAAAGAAAATGGTGACGTTGAGAATGAATGAAATGGTGGAATGAAGTAAGTGGGAGGAAACTAGAGAACCATGAGAAAGTCCACACACACGGTGTTCCTGTGCCACAAAGCCCACTTGGCACCAGCCTGGATCGAATCAGAGTCCTCACATACCAAAGGTGAAAGCTGTTCCACTGAATCACAGGAGCCCCAGGGCAAGGTCCAGTCCACTTTACGTTCATAGTTTCTTAGTACATAAATGTTACGATTATGAAATAGATTTTCCTTAATGAGCTGCATATAAACAAAAGCCTTCGAAATGCACTAAACAATTATTGCGATTTGATTGTGAACTTATATTAATTGTTTCTGTAAATTCAAAACTGATTACAAAATGAACCCGTAATTTTATTAGGTGAATATAAAATATATGAATACTCCCAGCACAAAAGAAAACTATCTGTAATTGTCATGAAAAAAAGAAAGAAAAACAGGAAATAGCATTGCCACCAGATTAGTAAGCATTGAAATACATTTCAGACGTGAACTTCGGAAAATAAAAATTACTAAACGCAGTGGCGGCGATTGGTCGTTAAAAGTGTGTGTGTGGGGGGGGGGGGGCAAAATATAATCTGAATATGTGTATATCAATGTTAATGTTCCTGGTTGTTTCTGTATAACTAATAGGATACTATCTTTTTCAGTTAAAATACCATGTATCGTGTTTCATATTTAATTAAGTAAATTGACAAGAGCAACGCACATAGGTACTGACCCTTGATTCCTTGCTCAGGAACATCTAAAATTCTGTCTGGAAAATTGTGTGATCAGATTATTTAATAACATATTTGTAAAACAAATAAATAGAAAGGATATTATTGATCATACTAATGAATAATGAGGCTTGTTTTGTAGAAGTTACATTGAAACTGGGGATTAATAAACAACTTACATTTTTAATTCCACACATGCCATTAAATGTATATTAATACTCTTAGAAAGTGAAAGACAGTAAATACTACAAGCATATGCTACGACCCATGCAATTAAAACACAATTCCTGTAGCTGTCTTAACTCCACGGGAAGAAAAATAACCAATACACACTTACACAACGACAAATATTATATGGTACCATTTTTTTTCTATGAATCAGTAATATATGCAAAAGATTCACATTTCCAAATGAAACTATATACATTAACAATTTTAAATTATGTTTTTTTAAAGGTAAATTATTGAATTTCAGTCAATCAGCTACAGCAACATCCCTATTTATCCTAGGATCATGGTTAGTACCTCATTCTGTTCAGAATAGAACAACCTTTCAAACGGTTCCATTTACGCTTTCCTATCGAGTCCCTAAGACGGGAAATTTTGAAGAAAAATCTGGATTTTTTCTGATATTTTTTCAAACTTTGATACCTTCTGGACCCCCTTTCTTAACGCACAGATCTCAGAATCAACTGAAAAATACGAAGGAATGTACTAAATATGTATTTAAAAAATTCAAGCTTCTATCTTCAAAACTAAGTGCGGGAAAATGTTTACCAATGAGCTAAGAACATTCCCACAATGCCCCAGATGACCTGAATGTAATGTAAAATTTTGCTGAGACATCCCCATTTATCCTATGATCTTTATTCGTACATCATTCCCTTCAGAATAGAACATGCTTTCAAACGGTACCACTCACATGTCTCCATCATGTACCTGAGGTGGAAAAATAATGAAAAAATGGATTATTTGTTTAAAAAAATATTCCTTCTTTGTACTTTTTTGCCCCTCTGTACCCCCTCTTTTAACGCAGAGATCTGAAACAAATTAAAAAATACTAAGGGGTGTACTAAATGTGTGTGCAAAATTTCAATCTTCTAGGTGCAAAAGTAAGCCCGCCAAAAATAATATCTCTACAATACTCCAGATTCCCGTATAAAAAAGGATCTCAGGTAAACATTAAATGAGACATCCCTATTTATACTAGGATTATGGTTCGTACATCATTCTTTTTACAACAGAACAGCCTTTCAAACGGTGCCATACACATGTCTTTATCATGTATCTCAGGAGGGAAAATCGCGAAAAAAGAGACCTTTGTTAAAAAGATGTTCTTTTTTCTTACCTTTTTGACCCTCTGGACCCCCCTGCTTTATAGCAGAAATCTGAAAAGAATCTGGAAAATATTAAGGGGCGCACTGAATGCGTGTGCAAAAGTTCAATCTTCTAGGTTTTGAAGTAAGCCCTCCAAAAAGTAATAAAAAAGTCATAACAAAAAATTTTTTTAGTTATGACGTATCACACTCTACGTCTCGACGCAGAAAGGCGTGAAAGCATATGTAACGTGTTCTATAATGCCTCCAGGCTTGAGAGAAAAAAAAGCAGAAGTAAAAAGCTTTTTTGGTCCTTTTTAAAATCGAATAATGAAGATTCTAGCCTATCACCGAAAAATAGATTATATAATTTAAAAGAGATAAGTGGTCACTTCAAAAAAGTGGGGGGCAACTGCCCCCTCTTGCCTCCCCTAATCGCCGCCCATGACTAAACGCATCCTTCCTTCAGCAGTGCGCAGAATCGATGTCTTGTGAATGAACACCTCCATGATAACAGAGAAAAATCGTTGTTAAGGGGATCTTCTACCATCTCCGCTTAGGTTTCTAACTCTCCATTTGATAACATGTAAAATTTAATATGGTAATTTCTAACAAAGTATTGCAGGTAATAACTTGAAATTTTTAATACAAATACACAAGACCCATATAAATCCAACCACGGTCTCCAATTTACGTTACATGCGTTATATTAATTGCAATATATTCTTCAGTAAGTTTGGCAACAGAGAATAAAAAGTATGCTGCAGAGGGGAGAGGGCTGACCATCTGTTTGCTTGTTAGCTGCTTTTAAAAGGACGCTCTTACCAGAAAAATCACGTTGTGATTCTCACTTCTCAGTGGTTAGAATGGTCTGGACTGGAAGAGCCCAAAACCTCTTCTTTCTTCCTTTCACGGTTTGTTTGTTTCTTCCACCCCCTGCTGTCACAAGGAGACAACTTGTTTCGGAAAGCACTTTGAATTAGTAGCGAAAAGCCAAACTGAATGACACGTTGGTCTTTGCGAGGTCCCTCAAGATGCAAGGCCGTGGGCAGTCGCCCACCACTTGAAACGCCTCTGCACTAGAGGTCTGCACGTGCTCGGGCCTACAAAGAATGTATCACTTCGGGTCCGGGAGGGGTTCGGGCAGTAGCGTCATTTCAGATTTGGCTTGGGGGGCCAAGACCCCTTGATATAGTCTATGTAAAATTTCGCGTTTTTCACTGATTTACTACTATGCTATTGATAAAATTATATAAATCTCAAACTCGGGAGGGGGGCAAATGCCTCTCCCTGTCCTCCTAAATGACGCCCCTGGGTTCGGGCTGTGAATTTTTAAATATACAACCATATTTCTCGGACTTTTTCGGGCCTAACTTTGTAAATATAGTGTAAAACGATACAAATTGCACCGTTCTTTCTGGAGGACTTTTAAAACACAACTGCAAGATCAAACCTCGAATTGCTGTAAATAAAAATACAATTTTGCATTAATAATTAAGTTTCTGCAATTCGGGCTTATTTCGGGCTCATTTGCTTATCACAGAGCTCAGTCCGGGCTAGAGTCTAAATGCTAAGACATATTTTGGACTCGGGTCGGGCCTCACATTGTAAATTCACAGGCCGGGCCCGGGCTGAAAATTCCGGCCCGTGCAGACCTCTGCTCTGCACCCGCACACATTCCTTCCTAGTCCAGAAAATCTCCTCCCCTCCGCATCGTCAATAATGGTAAATTTGTTCCTCGTATATTTGCTTATTATTGTAAGAGAAGTTCAAACCAGAACTCTAAAATTTGTTCGTTCTCTGGGGTAATGTGAGTAATGCAAATTAAGAAAGATATGCGTAATATACAAATGTCAGAAAAACTTGATATCAATTTGAATAACCTTCTACGTAATGTTTATTTTCGAAATAATAAACTTATGCAAGTATATCGAGGCATCTGAAATTTAATGTTAAATAGTGGCGAGTGAGCCAGAAGGGGCGTGCACTATTCAGTTAGTCAAAGAACTCATATATGTAGCTTGAAAACTAATACTATTTAAACCAATATTGAATTAGACAAATCTGATCACTCTGGCCACAGAAAAGGCGTCACCTTCTATGGCCCACCCATCGCATGATGGGAATGAAAGACAGAGGAAAAAAAAGACAAATTTGTAAAAAGTAGGGTAACCATAATTGGAAATAGTGTGTGTATTTTTAAAGGAGGAAACCCAGAAGTACATTCTCGATATAATAATAATAATAATAATAATAATAATAATAATAATAATAATAATAATAATAATAATAATAATAATAATAATAATCTTTCTCACTTCAATCATAGGTTGATGCGCAAGAAGGAAATTTTAAAACTTTTCTCTCCCCTGGGAGAGCTGTTTTATAATTTGATAAGGTCTCTTCTTCGTAACTGCATATATCCCTGATCGGGCCGCGGTGGGTCAGTGGTAGAGCGTTCACCTCTCATGCATGGCGTTCTTAGTTCGATCTCAGCTCGCACCAAGTGAACTTTGTGGAGGACAAACACCATGTGTGGGGGTTTTCTCGGGGTTCTCCCGTTTCCTTCCACTTTCTGCATTCCAGCATTTCCTTCTTTTCACAACATCACTAGCTCCTTTAACCTACCAGGCATAACTGTGGGACGTAAAACTTATAGATTTTTCTATCCTTGATCTTCCACTTCCTGGTTTTTCTTCTGCCTTTTCCCCTATCAACATGGTGATCCAATCGGAGTGCCGAATAAGATGTCCAAGCATGCTGTTTCTTTTTTTTTCGTATTATCTTCATGATCTGTCGTCCTTCATTAGCTTCCTTTAGTACGTCTTCATTCCTTTTCCTTATACAGTATTATTATTATTACACAACCACACAAAATAAATAGAAGTTCTGTGCACTGGACCCCAGGGTATTGATTCGATGTATTTTGGTACCCAGAACCCAAATTTCGAAACTCCAGGACGATTTGACCGTGTCAACTTTGTTTTATGGGCGAAGAACGTAAGTGCTGTTTTACGTTTGCTTATGTTTATCGCCCATTTAAAAAAATATCACGGTCAATCGTCCTGGGGTTTCGAAATTTGGATTCTGGGTACCAAAATATTTTGAATCCATACCCTGGGGTCTGGTGCACAGAACTTTTATTCTTTTTGTGTAGCTGTATTATTATTATTATTATTATTATTATTATTATTATTATTATTATTATTATTATTATTATTATTATTATTATTATTATTATTATTATTTTCCATGCGTACATTTTCTCGAAAATATCCTCCCCCTAAGAGATGATCAACAATTCATTCCTGAATAGTACTCAGCTTCTTTTCCTACTAATGACTATTTAGGAGTTTTTCCTTAGCTGAATCTCGTTATATTGTGTCTCCATTGTACGTAGAATAGGATTCGATTGCCAGTGTAAGCTCACAACTTCCGAAGTTGAGTCAACATCGTGAAAGAAATGGAGAACTATCCGAATAAAGTAGTAGCGATCTCTGGCCAAGAAAGACGAAAGGATTGTTTGATGTCATTGCACTGATCACGATCTTCTAGGTTGTGAATGTTTACCAGCTGGCATGTCCAGGCCCCTATGGGCTGTATTGCTGAGTTTAGATTTTAGACTAATAAACAGCTGTCTTTAGAAAATAACCTTGTAACACAAATATGATAGTCATGAGTTCCGAACCATAGTGTCAAGTGGTATAAATCTCACTTGGGTGGTAAAATTTGTTATTAGACATTCGTGGAAATCAACTGCTCTGTTAAAATATTTCAGTTTTCTAACATTGTTATGCCTAATTATTATTAAGCACTAGCAGCGTTCACCCCGCTTCGCTGCGGTCACCCCGGAACGCAATAAACTTTGTTACTTAGATAATTTTTACTTTTTCGCTTTCAAATTGCATTAAATGTTAACATTATAGCGCCTGTCATTTATGTTAACCCGCCGAGTGATAGCAGCGTTCACCCCGCTTCGCTGCGGTCACCCCGGAACGCAATAAACTTTGTTACTTAGATAATTTTTACTTTTTCGCTTTCAAATTGCAGTAAATGTTAACATTATAGCGCCTGTCATTTATGTTAACCCGCCGAGTGACACGGTCATGCGGGTTGCATATAAATACGTTTATTTTTATACCTATGATGAACTAATAACAAAGGATTTGTACGTATGGACACTTGAATGGTCAATTATCTCAAGACACTGGTAATTAAAAATTAAAGTGATATGATAAAAACCATCTAGGGTCCAAATCCTAATAACCCCCCAAAAATAAAAGAAATTGGTTCAGCCGTATTAGCGTGATGAGCTAACAAAGGATTTGTGCGTTCTCTTTTATAATATAGATTAATAATTAATTATTATTAAGAAGAAGCTGAAAATCGAGAAACATGGAAGAAATATTTCAAGGTCCAAACTGAAAATTAAGAAGAAACGAAAACAATCTCATCAGTCCCAGGACCGGCCAAAAGGCAGAATACTTAATAATAATAATAATAATAATAATAATAATAATAATAATAATAATAATAATAATAATAATAATTTTAAAATTTCGTTCTTGATTATAAGAACACATTATACATTATAAAAGTCGTATACAAAGAAATGTATACATCCTAGAAATAGTATATACATATCAACGAAATACCTTACTACTGTCAAACAACATTTGTACTGTATATACATTTATATTAATTCTATAGACTGTCACGTCTTTTAATCACGTGGCTCCCCAGCTTGCCTCACAACGATGAGCAAACGCCAATGATTTAAGTATTCTAGTAGGGAATCGAACCTAGAATCACGCGAACAGGAGTCAAAAGTTCTAACCACAAGACTATGGAATCCCTTAGTATGACGTTATGCTTGAAATTCAAATGATTCTACCAAAAACAATTATCAACGAAATAGTTTATTACATCTCTAACACATTACATTTATACTGTGCATACATCTATATTAATTACATTATGAAAAGGAGTAGAATGACTATATGCCTGAAATTAAAATGATTCTACAAAAAGCACATTTTTCAACGAAATACCTTCCTATTGTCATGTATACGGGTAATTTTATTCGTGGGTGGAAGGAGGAGTCGCCCGAAGTAAGGAAGAAATACAATACCCTCCTATCTGATAATTGAAATCATGAATAAATTTTATTATTATTATTCTTTCTGTATATGTTCATTTTCGAGTTAATCATTCCATATCGGACTCCCGAAGAAAAAAAAACTATCGAAACAACTTATTGACCGTGCTGATAGCGACTACTACACCGTTTTTCAGTTTTGTTAGTGTTAGGAAAAAGAAGAGTGAGAAAGAAGAGTAGCAGAGGGAGGCTGAGAAGAAAAGAAAAAGAAAAAGAATGAAGAAAGATAAAGGATTGGAGGAAAAAGGATTACTGGATAATTCAGGAAATATAGTAATGAACTTGAATGGTTATTAACGAAGGATCAATTCCGAAGTGATCCGGATATAGACACATGTCCATAAATACGAGCCTGATCTGGGTCCAGGCGACTGCACAAGAGGTAGTTGCCCAAACCCAGCCCAAGCTAGGTGAAAATGGAATTTAATTGGTTGTAAGGTAATCTTGAATGGTAAATATTAACTATCCAGTCTCTGAACTCCATACTCTGAGATCGACCACACATATGAATTAGCTTGGCGAGACTTCTTTTTTGGAAGGAGAGAGTACCAAATTCTTTTCCTCTTTGATTCCTTCATTTTGTCACACTTCTTGCAACACAGATATTATAGCACAACGACAGTAGAATTTCCAGTAAGTGCACTTTGCAGTTTGTTTCAAGACTATTCTAAAACTCAATGGTCACAAAATCACCCTCCCCTCTTTCCCTTTTCGAAGGGATCTTTCGGGGGGAAAGGTGAAAAATGTGGAAACAATTGGATACAATTGGATACAATTACTAAGAACATTTTCCTTCTTCCTTCACAAGTCTCTTGTTTATGGTCATTTCGTCTTGTGTGATAAGGCGGACTTCAGAACACAAAATTGCAACGCTCCAGATTCCCTACCCAAATTGTCACGCGGTTCGTATGTCAGTCTTCGAGTTTCTTCAAAGAATGTTACATTATCTGCTATGAGATCTGCAAACGATCTTCATTGTATAACTGCTATCTCGATAGAGGCAGTGGACAAAACTGAGGACAAAGCTGCCCAAAACAAGTTTTTGACAAAAAAAAAAAGGAAGAAACAGAGACAACATTTGTTTTTAGCCAGAAGCGCTCATAAATCACTACCACGTGACGCGAAGACTATTAGGGCTAGAGGTTCAGCAGAGAGCTCTCAATTCCTGGAGAAATTCTATCCTCTACGTTGCCAAGTGTAAACGGAAGTATACATTATAATTAATCTAAATTGATCTGGGGCATTAAATCAAAAACAGAAACCATGAACATATAGGTATTGCTGTTGGAAAATATCATGGAAAATTTTGAGACGGTAAGTGCAATATCTTGTTAAATATTCACATAGAAATATCTACGTGTTATCTTATAGGGATCCTGAAACACTTGCAAGTGGGTAGACATCCCCTTAAGTCAATAAGAAAAGAAAGCTAAATAAATTCATATTAAAAGTTATATCAGCGTGTAAATACGAATACACACCAAAGTTCGAAACTTAATACGCTATTACTGCTATATAGTCAGTATATATCAAGCATTCGTTCAGCTTTCATTTGAGAGGATGGAAATCCCAAGCTCCTGAACAATTATGTTACTAGAGTAAAGTGAGGAGTGTATTCATTTTACAGTTAACTGCTTTGATGCCAAGTGGAATTACTCCAAAATTGAAATTTTCCAGCACTGAAATTTGAAGTTCAATATATCATGAACAATCCACATTTCTTTTATGTTGGGAACCAAAACCATAACTACTGTATGTAGTTTATTATTTTATACTTTAGTGTTTACAAAAATCCTTTTAAAAAATACCTATCTATAGAGGTGAAAGGTACCTATGTGTACTAGTTCTTGGGATCCAAACAATCCATTTATTGCAACATACTATGTAAAATAGTCTCGTATCATAATATGTGATGCATACACGACTCCAAAAGTGCATTACCACCAGCAATTCTCCTTTTCCTGCAATAGCAGGCAACCCATAAAGCTCGACGGTTGGGTTGGTTGCAAATTCGAAAGGCGTTGGACTAAACCTCAATTTTGTCACAAATATATCAGTGTGGCAAACTGCAAATAAGAGAATAAAACAAATTGTTGAGAATGACAATTTTATTATTGTGACGGAGTTGGATGACATGAAAAGTTACAAAATGACTTACTTAAGCAGTTCAAACAAGATGAATGGCAAAAAACAGATATAAGAAGAAAGCATTTCTCTCTTTTCCCCCACCCCCCAAAAAGAAACTCATAAAAAGAAAAAGTTATATAATATAAAGGTTTCATATAAAAGCGAAAAGCACAAAAACAAATACATAAACGAAACGAAAAAGAGACAAACACAGAATAGGGGACACCAGTGGCGTAGCAGATTTGCAGCCCTCCCATGCAAGATAAAGAAATGAGACCCTAGTTGTAAACCCCATTTTTATAATAATAATTATTATTATTATTATTATTATTATTATTAATAGTCGTTTCCTTTTCAAAATCTCTGACTCTGCCTAAGGGCATGAATGCATATAGCGATGGGGTGGAAATCTCCAAGAGAGAGAAATAAAAAAACTTTCTTATGGTAAATTCTAGTTCAAAGTTCGAAGCACTTGCTTTTGCATGTAATTTTTGTTTCTTTTTTCAGGGAACAGAAAAGTTCTGGTGCCTAAGAAATTATACCATATAATATTGCAAATTTGCAAGTGGATGTATTTACATTGCAATTTGTGGTAATAAAGATATTATGATTAGAAAACAATATTGTAAAAAGTAAGTTTAATTTCTTCATCCATCGCAAGTCCCTTATACCTCGCCGCCCCCCGAATATCGATATCGAAAATTTAGAATGATATATTCATGTCCATATATTCGCGATATCGAATGTTGATATATGATAATATAGATATCGACGATAGCGATGTATCGACATATCACAGGCCCAGGTCCGAGAAGTGATGCTTGAAATATACTGTAATCAACAATCAAATTCTAAATAAGTTCTCCATTTCCGTATTCAATGTTGAGGGGGAAGGGTGTGAACCCGAATAGAAATTTTAAGAAAAACAAATGTTAAGATAAAAGTAGGTTTTCCGTCTCCCCTTGAATATAAAAATTAACAGAAAACTATTACTGTAATTTACCTTTTACATCTGTTTCTGATTGTTATCACAAATCAGCGACAGTACACATACTTTACATAGTATACCAATACACTCTATAACTTTTCACAACCAAACAAGCCGGAAGATGAATTTCCTGTGATTTTAAAGTGGAATATTCTACAAAATAGTCATAATTCATTGGCCATATTTCTATCAGTACTTTGGTACGGACTAAGAGCTACAAGACTAACAGAACTAGAAATTAGAGATTTCATTCCTTTTTTTCTCTCAGACTAAAAGACTTCTGCATTTTCCTGAGATTTTCATTTTCTTAATATAAGTCCCCTATCCTGGGCTAATTCTGGCTACCGCGGTTTCGAGGTAATCGGTAAACGAAAGAGCAAAGTTTGTCGATTATCAACTCTCGACAGTTTGTGAGAAGATATTTCTCAGTTCATGTTGTTATTTCTTCGTTACAAAAACACTTCTAGTTGACTCTATTCATGGTGAATTACTGAACTTATAAACATTGACAATTATTGAAAAATGAATAATTATTTTTAAACATAAAAGGTCGTTACAGTTCAGTAGAATGCAGTAGTAGAATGCAGAAGTGAAAGAAAATATTGTTTATTTGTTGAGATGTGCAAACTGAATGTGAATAATAAGTGTTTCCCATTCTCTTGTCCAGAGGCGGATCTACGATGGACTTCTGGCGGCTCGGTGGTTGGTAATACTCTTACTTAGAGCTACTTTTAAGAGCTCCAAACTCTGGAATGAGTTTTATTTACATATAAAATAAGAAATATCCCCCTTCTGGGGGACAATCGCCATGATCGCCTACTGGATCCGTCCCCGCTCTTGTGTAGCAGACTTTGAAGATATTTAGCTTGTGTATGCTCTTGACGATGCTGATTAGATATTGCCACATCTGGATAATTTTTTACACTGATATTGGATAGAAACTTATCCGGATTTGCAATATCCGGTTGACGGATAACAAAACGGATGACAGATAACGGATAATATCAGGATAACAGATGACGGATAATATCCGGATAACGAATGACGGATAATATCCAGATAGCGGATACTATTCGCATGAGGGATAACGGATGACCCGGACGGATGCAACGGATGATATCCGGATGACGGATAGTATCCGGATAATGGATTTATCCGGATAATTTATAAAATTAAGATAACGGATAATATCTGGATAATAGAACATTTGGATAACTGATTAGATCCGGATGAAGAATAAAGGATAATATCCGGATAAGGTATGTGATTTTCCTCCACCAATTCCTCTTTTATCATCGGCTTCGTCCAATCATTGGGCACGATGGCTCAGTGGTACAACGCTTTCTCTGGTTCGTGGGGTCCTTACTGTTTCGATCCCCTGCGTGATAAATTTGCGGTGGACAAGATAGTATCCGTGGGTTTTGTCAGGGTACTCCCGCTTTCTCCCACATTTCATTCCACGAACTCTTCTATTATCATTGACTTGGTTCACTCATTGGGCGCAGTGGGTCAGTGGTAAAGCGCTTCGTCTTGTGGGCCAAGTAAGTTTGTGATGGACAAGATTGTATCCATGGGTTTTTCAGGGTACTCCCGCTTCCTCCCACATTTCATTCCACCAATTCTTCTATTATCATTGACTTGCTTCAATCATTGGGCGCACTGGCTCAGTGGTAGAGCGCTTCGTGTGGTGTGCCAAGTAAGTTTGTGGTGTACAAGATCGTATCCGTGGGTTTACTCAGGGTACTCCCGTTCCTTGCCACTTTTCATTCCACCAATTTTTCTATTATCATTGACCTACCTTAATCATTGGGCGCGGTAGCTCAGTAGTAAAGCGCTTCGTCTGGTGGGCCAAGTATGTTTTTGGCGAACAAGATCGTATCTGTGGGTTTTGACAGGGTACTCCCGCTTCCTTGCATATTTCATTCCACCAATTCTTCTATTGTCATTGACTCTCTTTAATCATTGGGCGCAGTGGCTCAGTGGTAGAGGGTTTCGCAAGATGGACCAAGTAAGTTTGTCGTGTACAAGATTGTATGTGTGGGTTTTGTCAGGGTACTCCCGCTTCCTTCCACATTTCAATCCACAAATTCTTCTATTATTATTACTGACTTGCTTCAATCATTGAGCGCAGTGGCTCAGTGGTAGAGCGCTTCCTCTGGTGGGCCAAGTAATTTTGTGGTGGAAAAGATCGTATCCGTGGGTTTTCTGAGTGTACTCCTGCTTCTTCCCACTTTTCATTCCAGCAACTCCTGTATTTTCATTGACTTGCTTAAATCATTGGGCGGGGTGGCTAAGTGGTAGAGGGCTTCCTCTGGTGGGCGAAGTAAGTTTGTGCAGGACAAAATCGTATCCGTGGGTTTTTTTCACTGTACTCCCGCTTCTTCCCACTTTTCGTTCCACCAATTTCTCTATTACCACTTACTTGCTTAAATCATTGGGCGCGGTGGCTCAGTGGTAGAACGCTTGCTCTGGTGCGTTTGGTCTTTACTTTTACGATCCCCAGGCTAGTAAATTTGTGGTGGACAAGACCTTATCCGTGGGGTTTGTCAGAGTACTCCCGCTACCCTCATATTTCATTCCACCAAATCTTCAATTATCATTGTCTTGGTTCAATCATTGGGCGCAGTGCCTCAGTGGTAGAGCGCTTACTCTGGTGGGCCAACTATGTTTGTGGTGGACAAGATCGTATCCATGGGTTTTCCAGGGTACTCCCGCTTCCTCCCACATTTGATTCCACCAATTCTTCTATTATCATTGACTTGGTTTAATCATTGGACGCTGTGGCTCAGTGGTAGAGCGCTTCGTGTGGTGTGCCAAGTAAGGTTGTAATGCACAAGATCGTATTCGTGTGTTTTGTCAGGGTACTCCCGATTCTTCCCACTTTCCATTCCACTAATTTCTCTATTATAATTGACCTAACTTAATCATTGGGCGTGGAAGCTCAGTGGTAGAACGCTTCGTCTGGTGGACAAGTATGCTTTTGGTGGACAAGATCGTATCCCTGGGTTTTGACAGGGTACTCCCGCCTACTTGCATATTTCATTCCACCAATTCTTCTATTATCATTGACTCTCTTCAATCATTGGGCGCAGTGGCTCAGTGGTAGAGCGTTTCCTCTGGTGGACGAAGTAAGTTTGTCGTGTACAAGATCTTATCCGTGAGATCTGTCAGGGTACTCCCGCTTCCTTCCACATTTCAATCCACCAATTCTTCTATTATTATTTTTGACTTGCTTCAATTATTGAACGCAGTGGCTCAGTGGTAGATCGCTTCCTCTGGTAGGCAAGGTAACTTTGTGGTGGACAAGATCGTATCCGTGGGTTTTTTGAGTGTACTCGTGCCTCTTCCCACTTTTCATTCCAGCAACTCCTGTATTCTCATTGATTTGCTTTAATCATTAGGCGGGGTGGCTGAGTGGTAGAGCGCTTCCTCTGGTGGGCCAAGTAAGTTTGTGTTGGACAAGATCGTATCCATGGTTTTTGTCAGGATACTCCCGCTTCTTCCCACATTCCATTCCACCAATTCATCAATAATCGTTGACTTGCTTCAATCATTGGGCCCAGTGGCTCAGTGGTAGAGCGCTTCCTCTGGTGAGCGAAGTAAGTTTGTGCAGGACAAGATCGTATCCGTGAGTTTCCTAACGGTACTCCCGCTTCTTCCCACTTTTATGTTCCACCAATTCCTCTCTTACAATTTACTTGCTTAAATCATTGGGCGCGGTGGCTCAGTGGTAGAACGCTTCATCTGGTGCGTTTGGTCCTTACTGTTTCGATCCCCGGGCTAGTAAATTTGTGGTAGACAAGATCTTATCCGTGGGTTTTGTCAGAGTACTCCCGCTCCCCCTCACAATTCATTTCCCCAAATCTTCTATTATAATTGACTTGGTTCAATCATTGGGCGCAATGGTTCAGTGGTAGAGCGCTTCCTCTGGTGGGCAAAGTAAGTATATGTTGGGGAAGATCGTATGCGTGGGTTTTTTCAGGGTACTCCCGCTTCTACCCACGTTTCATTCAATCAATTCTTCTATTATCATTCACTTGCTGGAATCATTGCGCGCGGTGACTCAGTGGTAGAGCGCTTCGTCTCCTGTGTGGGGTCCGTATTGTTTCGATCCGCAGCCAAGTAAGTTGTGTGGTGGACAGGATCGAATCCGTGGGTTTTCTCAGGATACTGACGCTTCCTCTCACATTTCATTTCACCAATCCCTCTATAATCACTGATTTACTCTAACATTGGGCACTGTGGCTCAGTGGTAGAGCGCTTCCTCTTGTGCGTGGTGTCCCTATTCCTTCGAACCCCGGCCAAGTAAGTTTCTGGTGGACAAGATCGTATCCTTGGGTTTTCTCCAGGTACTTCCGCTTCTTCCCACTTTTCATTCCACCTATTCCTCCATTATAATTTACTTGCTTTAATCATTGGGAGCGGTGGATCAGTGGTAAAGCGCTTCCTCTGGTGGGTCAAGTAAGTGAGTGGTGGACAAGATCGTATCCGTGGGTTTTCTCAGGGTTCTCGTGCTTCTTCCCACTTTTCATTCCACCAATTCCTCTACTATCATTTACTTGCTTTAATCATTGGGAGCGGTGGCTCAGTGGTAGAGCGCTTCCTCTAGTGCGTGGGGTCTTTACTGTTTCGATTCCCGGTCAAGTAATTTTGTTGTGGACAAGATCGTATTCGTGGTTTTTCTCAGGCTACTCCCGCTTCTTCCCACATTTCATTCCACCAGTTTCTCTATTATCATTGACGCTTTAATCTTTGGGCGCGGTAGCTCAGTGGTAGAGCCCTTTTCTCTTGTGCATGGGGTCCTTATTGTTTCGATTTCCGGCCTAGTAAGTTCGTGGTGGACAAGGTCATATCCGTTGGTTTTCCCAGTGTACTCCCGCATCCTCCCACATTTCATTCAACCAATTCTTCTATCAGCATTGACTTGCTTTAATCATTGGAGAGGTCTTGGTCCCTTGAGCATTGCGGTGATGTCACAAATCAGATTCGGTCCCAAGCATTTGGGTTGTGATATAAACCTTTGCTGTGGTTGAATCTCAGTATTTTATTACGCGAGATAAAACCATCCATACAGCTATAAACGCTGTTCTATCTTGCGCAACCAGGTATTGATATTGAGCCAATTAGAAACATTATTTCTGGCGCTTTGAGGCCAGGAACCGATTCGGCTGTCCTGAAACGACTAGGACTTACCAAAGTTACCATCCACGTCCAACAACCCCATGTTTAAAAGGGGAATAGAAAGGACTGGTATCTAAAAGTTCCGGACCCAGTTTCTTGAGGTTCAAGGCTAGGGATCGATTTCTGATATCACAATTGTGCTCAACGGATCAAAACCTTTCAAATGTTGCCAATGCCGTTCAACAACTTCATGTTTAATAGGTGAATAGAAGAGACCCGAGCCCATAACGTCAGGACCCCATTCCTTGAGCTTCGTGGCCTGGGCCTGATTTTTGACATTACTACAGCACTCAGGGGCAGTGGTTAGGGATGGGCACGAGCGAGTTCGAGCGAGTTTTTTTTTAAAACTCGAATCGACTCGAAACAGACATCTTTTAGCTCGACTCGAGAACTCGACTCGAAAAATTTCTTCCAACTCGACTCGAATTTGGATCGAATTTCGAGTCGAGTCGAGCCAAATCTTGTTTGTAGTTTCAAGTTCCGTTTTCAGTTATTTTACATAAACAATATAATTATTATCAATGTTGCTACTTCCTCTACAACTTATTATTATTATTATTATTATTATATTGTATTATTATTATTATTATTATTATTATTATTATTAATTTCTGTAATTAAACTTCAAAGATAGGCGGGTTGCGTCTGAATACTAAAAACTAGTAGACTGCCGATTTCGGCAGTCGTGAAATCTAGGACACAAGGACATCGTTCACGAGGTTCTGAGTTTGAACCAGTATTCGTGCTTGGGCCAAAATTTGTTAAAAGTTATAGCGTGCCAGCCAAACATGTTTAAAACTGTTCTGCCTGGGTCTGCGGTTGTCAACGACTTGTGCGGCTTGGCTCACAGCTTATTCAATATCAAACCAAACCGAGAAGTAGGGATGCGCACGAGTCGAGACACAATTTGTAAAATTCGAGTCGAATCGAGACTGCTCGTAAAACTCTTGATTCGGCTCGAATGTCTCAAAACTCTTCACATATTTTTCAAAATAATTTTGAAGAAACTAATCACTCAGAAACAGTTATATATATACCCGCAAATAACGCCACCAATTCAACATATTGTTCTGGTATTAAAGTGTTTTTATACCTAGAGCCGTGCAAATTACATGGAAGATGAAGTGAACCCTCCGCTATAATGCAATGAGAAAACAAAGATCCTACACATACAATGTCGACCACAATGCACTGAGAATCGGAGTGAGTATGAGATGGCGTTATTACCAGACGTGTCGGCAAATAACGCCACTAGCTTAGAACAAGAGAAAGGTGTTGGAATTGTAACAAAATACATTTTGAACACAACTAAACAATGTTCTTGGTAATGTGCTACATGCTTTGCTCATACACAAAACTCATAGTCATCGTACAGTACATGTCGTTAACCGATAACTCTTCTGATGATTGCGAATCTCTTAACCTAACAGCTGCAGTCATATGGAACACTGCTCGTCGTAGCCAGACAACAATGCGGAACTTGCATCACACAATGTTCGGAAGCCACATTTAACAATGTTGGCAGATTCACATAATTCGTGAAACCAAATCTTGCATTCAATACATTGAATCCACGTTTTAAGATCCCTGAGATCATAGTAATATCCTCCACAGTCCCCATATCGCCATTCTACGTCTTTCTAGAAGATGCTTGTTTCTTCGTGCTGGAAGAAGTGAAAGGGTCAGCCAGTGTTACCAATTCTCCTCTGGCAGTAAGAGAACGCCCCCTGGGATGAGATTTGCTCCTAGTTATTTTAGCTGTAGGCAGAAGCTTGTGGATGGTGTGGGCACTCGGTGGTGTTGAAGGTGAGATGGAGGCTGGTCATGTGCTTGAAGGCGTTGCTGGATGTTGCTGTTGCTTTGAGACATCATTTGGGGGAAAAAGCGACATCGGGTATAGCATTTTTGTTAAAAGGATGCGTTGTTGCGCTGAAGCCTGAAATTGTGTTCTGAGTTGTTGCTGAACGGAACCATGCCTGTGAAAACAGTTTTGGAAACTGTAACTTCCCAAGTGTTATTCCGGGATGCATTCGTCGATAACTGCCAACTGCTTCAGAGCAGTACAATTTTAACGATTGGAAGAAGCTCTGGTCCAGCGGTTGAAGTTCATGGGATCAATGTACAGACAACCACAGCAGTTTAATATACATGATCTCAGCAGCATTTAAAATGGTAATATCATGACGACTGCGATGGCAATCTACAATAAGCAGTGCTCATCCAGAGATTCGAAATGTTCCAGAAATTTACGGAATTCTTCCTTTGTAACATAGCCTTTAGGTCTCATTGCATAGGTGTTATTGAAGGAAGATCATCACCAAACTATTTTTGTTTCATTCTTTCCCTTGTATAACACCATCGGAGGGATCTAATTTGAACCTGATGCATTAATGCACGCAATAACAATCACAGTTTCACGTTTTTCGCCATGTGCGGCATTAAGTACTTGCTTGCTCTCTTTCTATGACAGAATTTTTAGGCTACTGTTGTACGTTAGTGATATTCCTGCATTTAATCTGCATTGTAAATAAGTTCAGAATTGTCACAAAAGGTTCATAGCACAAAGTGTATTTCCCAATAGCGTATACCGTACAATTCTCTCACTATAGTTCTGTTGAAACGCAAGCGTTTACCATAGCTCAAATTCTCCGCCTTTCTGCAAGCGATATTCGAATGTCTTGCTAAGAAAGCACAAAACCAGGCCTTTCCGGCTCTACCACTACGAAAAAGAAAAAATAACACTAGTATTAGTTTGGATTATCGATTAGATGGAGTGGCGTTATTTCCCGACGCGATAGTGGCGTTATTTCCAGCAGCAATATACTTTGTTTTGGTCATTATTTCTATACCAAGAATAGCGGTCCTGCATATTGTATCTACATCATAATATTATGCTAGTACAGCCCTATCAACGCATACCTTTACTAATAGTAAAATCTTACTTTTACCCAAACAATTCGCCTCCCTCGTTTGACGCACTAAAAATGTGTTAGCTGTTTCCTTTGCTCCGCGGCTGTCACATCAACATTTGTTCACTGGTTTCTCTTTATTGACGCCTGGCTGACCTCTAGTCTTTGTGTCTACAAAGACAACAGACATCACTGTTTATCAAACACCCATAAGCGGTCACCTTACGAACCACATGTTCATGCTAGCACTGTGGAAAGTTTTAAATGGAGTTATTACCCGACTGGCGTTAGTTGCCGAAGTTATCCTATATTATACAGGTGCGGATCCAAGGGGAGCTACAGCCCTCTTGACACTCACGTATACACTGGATAAAATAGGCTTCAATCCTGCTTTACACTGGATAAAGCGGCAAACTGTGATTTAGTCGCTCCCTTGATCATATCCTTTACGGGTCCATAGCTGTAAAACTATGGGGCCTATCGTTAGGGATGCGCACGAGACGAGTCGAGACATAATTTTCCTGACAAATTTCGAGTCGAGACACAGCTCTTCCAATAGAGAAGAATACATTTTTCAGGTCGAGACATCACTTTTACAGCACATTTTCGAGACGAGACAGCCTCAAATCTCGTCTCGTGCGCATCCCTACCTATCGTAGTCAGGTTAAGACTTCACTTAGAAACTAATATGTACGATATCCAAAAATACAATGTTTCAGAATCTAAAGTACACACGCGACAATTTTTAGAGAGGAACTTTGGCTATGTGCATATAATTTGAAGTACTCACCAAATACCTGTATAAAAATTGTTGCAGAAGTATGGCAGAATTCTGAAACATGGATATTTGGATAGCGCACGTACTAGTTCCTAAATAAAGTCTTAACCCTACTACGGTAGGTCGCCTAGTTTTGGAGCTATGGACCTTTAAAGTTCATTTCTTCATTTTTTTGGCAGCCTATAACTCCGAAATTAAGCATTTGTGCACCCAGGTTAGTTATTACCTTTCGTCTTATCTTGGTGTCAGGAACAGTATTTCTTCCAGATATGTTTTTGGGGGCACTGCCCCCCCGGAGCTCTGAGTGTGCCCCCGGAGGAGACCAAAATAATACGTCTATAATACAATAATAAATAGAATAGTACCAGCAGTGCCCCCCACCCGGAACATTTTTTTCTGAAAGAACAACTGTTCAGGAATCTCTTTGCATTTTTTAATGGAGTATCGCATCGCAGTTTGCAGTGCAAATGGGAATACAATGCAGTGCAAACATGGAAGTGCAATGTAAATTGAAAAATGTATTGCAAATTGCGATATATCTTTGTGTCTTAAATTACTACGTAAGCTAAAATAAGGAGCAAGTTAAAAATATATTACTATTATTTCAAGAAACTTCCCCCGACTTGAAGGGTCGGTTATTGCAAGAAAAAATGCCTCGACTTTGGATTACAATAGTTTTCCACTTTTGTCTTTCCTTCCCTTTGTCAGTTTATTGTTACTGGGTCATTCTTCAGATCTTCTCAGGTTTCGGGTCATTATCCCTGTTTCTGAACGTGTAATAATAAAAAAAATTCCTTGAAGAAAAGGCGCATTGGCAGCAGATTGGACCTAGCCGATATATGGTATATATAGCATGATTGGGGCTTGGTTAGTAAAACGCAGAAGTGCGTACAGTAGATCAGTAAAACAGTAACGGTATTCTTCAATGCCGAAAATATAGTAAAGGAAAATACACTCATCTTTGTCTCTTTTCTTTTTGCTTTTCATTTGAAATACTGATATACCGGATGCCCATTTACGTTCCTTGTTAAAAACAACATATATTTTAGCAAAATTTCTAGCAAGATTTCTTCTTGGCAGACGCCGCGAACCTCAAAAAACATCCCGAACAAATGGTCTCTCTCTTTCTGTGTGTGTTTAAACGAATGCGTTGTTTTTCCTAAACCTAGTTGTTGAATTTGCCGCTGTCGTAAAACTATTTCGCTGAATTTGACAAATAATATAATAAAATATAATACTTATCCAACAATGAGCGTGGATTGCAAGGAAAAGCAGTGAACCCTAAAGTACCCTGTAGCAGGGGCGGATCCAGAACGGACTTCTGGGGGAGGGGGGCGTGGATTGTAATACTGCTACTTAGCTAGTTCTAAGAGCTCCAAATTCTGGGATGGGTTTTATTTATATATAAAATAAGAAAGCTTCCTCTTCCGTGGGAGGGGGGCGATTGTACCGATCGCTCCCTGGATCCGTCCCTGCCCTATAGCCTCTCCCCTGAAATTAAAAGCATTGATCTATTATTTCCAATTCGAAGTCATTTTTGCTTCCATGTTAATGGTGACGGAGTTCTTGTTCTTTGTATCTCTGTACTCAAGAAAATAATAATAATAATAATATTAATATTAATAATAATAATAATAATAATAATGCATCTGAATAATAAAGATATTTTTGACCCTTCTTTAAAATTTCTGTGGACCTGTCTGAATCTGGATATGTTGTTTTATAGTGTATAATGCAAAAATGCTTCAAACAGCAATCTGGCAAAAAGTATTTGTGTAAAAGACACAAATGCCTTATGAGTTGTTCTACAAAGAACTACTAAACAACTGACGTTGTTTCTGTTTGCCTTTAAACACAATGTTACGATTTAAAAGGCACAGACAAAAGTAGAGAGCAACGTGATCCCCTAAGGGCACCTTCGTTGCTGAACTGAAGACTAGTACTCTGTTAACATATCGCATAACTATCAATAAGCCACACACACAGGTTCTTTCCAAACGTTTTGGTATAACAGGTTAATCAAACAACGTTGTTGTAGGTAAGGGATGAGACTCTGAAAGACCGATAAGTGTTGGAGCTCAGAGCCGTAGCTAGAAATTTCGTTGCCCGGGGCGAAGTAGAATTCGGCGTCCCCCGACACTCACCTTACAAAACTTTGACTTTTCATTTCTGTGCTTTTATTTTTAACATATAAGAGAAACACCTTTTCGTTGTTATGCTGCGCTGTTTTTTTTTTTTTTACCAAGCCGCTTGGACAGACCATTGCAACAACCAAAAGCGATCGTTATGTATTCTTTAACAAATAAGAGCCGCTCTAAAGAGGCTTATTTTAGACCTGCTGCTAAACTTGCCAAACTACCTTGTATACAAATCAATTTGGAGAATAGTTATGAAAAAAGCATGGAGTCGATTCTCCTACGTCAGGACAACCATGTTAGACATGGAGTTGCTGGACGCGAGTGGTAGCGTTGGAAAGGTCCGGGTCCCCTGAGTGCAGTAGTAATTTCAGAAGTCTGGCTCAGGCCACGAAGCCCAAGGAATGGGGTCCTGACGTTATGGATTCGGGTCCCTTCTATTCACCTATTAAACATGAAGTTGTTTGACGACGTTGGCGGCATTTGAAAAGTTTTGATCCGCTGAGCACAATTCTGATGTCAGAAATCGATCCCTAGACTTGAACCTCAAGAAACTGGGTCCGAAAGTTTTAGACACGGGTCCTTTCTATTCCCCTTTTAAACATGGGGTTGTTGGACATGGATGGTAACATTGGAAAGATCCTAGTCCTTTGAGGACAGAGTAATATCCGAAATCGGTTCCTGGCCTCAAAGCGCCAGAAATGAGGTTCCTAATTCGCTCAATATCAATACCTGGTTGCGCAAGATAGAACAACATTTATAGCTGTATGGATGGTTTTATCTCGCGTAATAAAATACTGAGATTGAACCACAGCAAAGGTTTACGTCACAACCCAAATGCTTGGGACCGAATCTGATTTGTGACATCACCACAATGCTCAAGAGACCAAGACCTCTCCAATGATTAAAGCAAGTCAATGATGGTAGAAGAATTGGTTGAATGAAATGTGGGAGGAAGCGGGAGTACCCTGAGAAAAACCACGAATACAATCTTGTCCACAACAAACTTGCTTGACCGGGGATCGAAACAATAAAGACCCCACGCACAGAGGAAGCGCTCTACCACTGAGCCACCGCTCCCAATGATTAAAGCAAGTAAATGATAATAGAGGAATTGGTGAAATAAAAAGTGGGAAGAAGAAGGAGAATCCTGAGAAAACCTACGCATACGATCTTGTCCACCACAAACTTACTTGGCCCATCAGAGGAAGCGCTCTATCACTGAGCCACCGCGCCCAATGATTAAAGTAAGTCAATGATAGTAGAGGTATTGATGAAATGAAATGTGGGAGGAAGCGAGAGTACCCTGTCAAAACCCGCGGATACGATCTTGTCCACCACAAACTTACCTTGCCCACCAGAGGAAGCGCTCTACCACTGAGCCACTGCGCCCAATTATTGATGCAAGTCAATGATAAGAGAAGAATTGAAGGAATGAAATGTGGGAGGAAGCGCGAGTAACCTGGCTAAACCCACGGATACGATCATGTCCACTACAAACTTACTTGGCCCACCAGATGAAGCGCTCTACATCTGAGCCACCGCACCCAATGATTAAAGCAAGTCAATGATAATGGAGGAATTGGTGGAATAAAAAGTTGGAAGAAGCGTGTGTACCCTGAGAAAACCCACGAATACGATCTTGTTCACTACAAACTTACTTGGTCCACCAGAGGAAGCGCTCTACCATTGAAACACCGCGCCCAATGATTAAGGTAAGTCAATGATAACAGTAGAGGTAAGAAGGAATAAAATGCGGGAGGAAGCGGGAATACCCTAAGGAAACCCACGAATACGATCTTGTCCAGTACAAACATAGTTGGCCCACCAGAGCAAACGCTCTACCACTGAGCCACTGCGCCCAATGATTGAAGCAGGTCAATGATAATAGAAGAATTGGTGGAAAGAAATGTGGGAGGAAGCGGGAGTACCCTGAGAAAACCCACGAATACGATCTTGTTCATTACAAACTTATTTGGCACACCAGATGAAGCTCTCTACCACTGAGCCAACGCGTCCAATCATTAAAGTAATTCAATGATTATAGATGAATTCGTGGAATGAAAAGTGGGAAGAAGCGGGAGTACCCTGGCAAAGCCCAGGGATACGATCTTGTCCACTACAAACTTACTAGGCCGGGGATCGAAACAGTAAGGACCCCATGCACGAGAGGAAGCGCTCTACCACTGAGTCACCACGTCCAATGATTAAAGCAAGTGAATGATAATAGAGGAATTGGTGGAATGAGAAGTGGGAAGAAGCGGGAGTACCCTGAGAAAACCCACTAATACGATCTTGTCCACCACAAACTTACTCGACCAGCTATCGCAACAATAAGGACTCCACGCACAAGAGGAAGCGCTTTACCACTGTGGCACCGTGCTCAATGAATAGAGTAAGTCAGTGATAATAGAGGGACTGGTGGAATGAAAGGTAGGAAGAAGCGGGAGTACTGTGCGGAAACCCACGGATACGATCCTGTCCACTACACAACTTACTTGGCTGGGGTTCGAAAAATAAGGATCCCACGCACGAGAGGAAGTGCTCTGCCACTGAACCACCGCGCCCAATGATTACAACAAGTCAATGATAATAGAAGAATTGGTGGAATGAAAAGTGGCAAAAAGCGGGAGTACCCTGAGAAAACCTACGGATACGATCTTGTCCACCGCAAACTTACTTGGCCGGGGATCGAAACAATAAAGACCACACGCACAAGAGTAAGCGGTTTACCATTGAGCCCCACAACAAGAACAGGAAAATTGGAAGTTACTTGGAAATATTTTAAGAACCAATATCTTTCAATGGTAAAGACCACTGCCCGATGATCGTCTTTTAATAACTCCATGAGTATAAAGGACTCATATGTCCCTCTCCTATATGGTCTTTTTCAAACCATATACGTTATCCGGATATCGTCATCCGTTATCATTTTATTCGTCATCCCGATGTAATCTGTTACTCGAGTGTTCTATTATCCAGATATTATCCGTTATCTTAATTTTATAAATTATCCGGATAAATCCATTATCCGGATATTATCCGACACCCGGATATTATTCGTCATCCGGATATCATCCGTTATCCAGATCTAACCGTCATCCGTTATCCGGATATTATCCGTCATCCGTTTTGTTATCCAACAACCGGATATTTCAAATCCGGATAAGTTTCTATCCGATTTCACTATAAAAAATTATCTAGATGTGTCAATCCCTAATCAGCATCATCAGGAGCATAAATATCTTCAAAGTCTGCTACACAAGAGCGGGGACGGATCCAGTAGGCGATCATGGCGATTGTCCCCCAGAAGGGAGATATTTCTTATTTTATATGTAAATAAAACCCATTTCAGAGTTTGGAGCTCTTAGAAGTAGCTCTAAGTAGGAGAATTACCAACCACCGAGCCGCCAGAAGTCCATCGTAGATCCGCCTCTGGACAAGAGAATGGGAAACACTTATTATTCACATTCAGTTTGCACAACTCAACAAATAAACAATATTTTCTTTCACTTCTGCATTCTACTACTGCATTCTACTGAACTGTAACGACCTTTTATGTTTAAAAATAATTATTCATTTTTCAATAATTGTCAATGTTTATAAGTTCAGTAATTCACCATGAATAGAGTCAACTAGAAGTGTTTTTGTAACGAAGAAATAACAACATGAACTGTGAAATATCTTCTCACAAACTGTCGAGAGTTGATAGTCGACAAACTTTGCTCTTTCGTTTACCGATAACCTCGAAACCGCGGTAGACAGAATTAGCCCAGGATAGGGGACTTATATTAAGAAAATGAAAATCTCAGGAAAATGCAGAAGTCTTTTAGTCTGAGAGAAAAAAAGGAATGAAATCTCTAATTTCTAGTTCTGTTAGTCTTGTAGCTCTTAGTCCGTACCAAAGTACTGATAAAAATATGGCCAATGAATTATGACTATTTTGTAGAATATTCCACTTTAAAATCACAGGAAATTCATCTTCCGGCTTGTTTGGTTGTGAAAAGTTATAGAGTGTATTGGTATACTATGTAAAGTATGTGTACTGTCGCTGATTTGTGATAACAATTAAAAACAGATGTAAAAGGTAAATTACAGTAATAGTTTTCTGTTAATTTTTATATTCAAGGGGAGACGGAAAACCTACTTTTATCTTAACATTTGTTTTTCTTAAAATTTCTATTCGGGTTCACACCCTTCCCCCTCAACATTGAATACGGAAATGGAGAACTTATTTAGAATTTGATTGTTGATTACAGTATATTTCAAGCATCACTTCTCGGACCTGGGCCTGTGATATGTCGATACATCGCTATCGTCGATATCTATATTATCATATATCAACATTCGATATCGCGAATATATGGACATGAATATATCATTCTAAATTTTCGATATCGATATTCGGGGGGCGGCGAGGTATAAGGGACTTGCGATGGATGAAGAAATTAAACTTACTTTTTACAATATTGTTTTCTAATCATAATATCTTTATTACCACAAATTGCAATGTAAATACATCCACTTGCAAATTTGCAATATTATATGGTATAATTTCTTAGGCGCCGGAACTTTTCTGTTCCCTGAAAAAAGAAACAAAAAATTACGTGCAAAAGCAAGTGCTTCGAACTTTGAACTAGAATTTACCATAAGAAAGTTTTTTTATTTCTCTCTCTTGAAGATTTCCACCCCTTTTGGCCTTTGGGACCGCTCATTGACAAAACGTGCTCAAACGATCGCTATATGCATTCATGCTCTTAGACAGAGTCAGAGATTTTGAAAAGGAAACGACTTTTTAATAATAATAATAATAATAATAATAATAATAATAATAATAATAATAATAATAATAATAATAATAATAATAATAATAATTATTATTATTATTATTATTATAAAAATGGGGTTTACAACTAGGGTCCCATTTCTTTATTTTGCATGGGAGGGCCGCAAGTCTGCTACGCCACTGGTGTCCCCCTATTCTGTGTTTGTCTCTTTTTCGTTTCGTTTATCTATTTGTTTTTGTGCCGTTAGGCTTTTATATGAAACCTTTATATTATATAACTTTTTCTTTTTATGAGTTTCTTTTTGGGGGGTGGGGGAAAAGAGAGAAATGCTTTCTTCTTATATCTGTTTCTTACCATTCATCTTGTTTGAACTGCTTAAGTAAGTCATTTTGTAACTTTTGATGTCATCCAACTCCGTCACAATAATAAAATTGTCATTCTTAACAATTTGTTTTATTCTCTTATTTGCAGTTTGCCACACTGATATATTTGTGACAAAATTGAGGTTTAGTCCAACGCCTTTCGAATTTGCAACCAACCCAAACGCCGAGCTTTTAGGTTGCCTGCTATTGCAGGAAAAGGAGAATTGCAGGTGGTAATGCACTTTTGTATGGAGTCATGTATACAACAAATGTTAAATTACATATTATCCGTAACTTGTGATATGCTGCAATACATTAAAGCCTCAAAATAGTTGAAGAAGCGAATAATCCAGAAGTTATGTAGCCCTATTAGTTCAGGAGAACGAAAACACAACAATTATAACTATGCTAAATTACCATAGACTGCCAGAGAATTTATGAAGTTCACTTTATCGCATACAAACTAAATATAGGTTACGGACAATAGTTTTATAGAAACTAGATAATCAATTATTATTATTATTTTTGAAGCACAATCAAATATCACGACATGAATTATTAGTTTTAATTAATTGAATTTATCTATTATGTTTATATGTTCTGTACCTTTCTAAAGTAATAAATGCTGAAATTTCAAAGCTGTTTCTGAGTGAATACTTTCTTCAAACTAATATTAAAAATTAGAGAAAGATTTTCGATACATTCGAATCGAGTCGGTGTAACTATATAGTCCAATTCATCAAATGTTATTTAAGAAAAATTTTAACTTTTTAAGTGGACCTCATATAAAAGCGCTTCTAAGAATTTTTCTCTTCGCCAACCAACGAATATATATATATATATATGTGTGTGTCGCGTCTGCGACAGAAGTCTTGTTGGAACCTCTCGCTTCTCCAAATAAGGTGCTAGAATCCAGCGTAGAAAGCAAACTTCCTCTCTAAAAATTCCTGCCTATAGGTTGCCATAGTCATGGGCGGCGATTAGGGGGGGCAAGAGGGGGCAGTTGCCCCCCCACTTTTTTGAAGTGACCATTTAACTCTTTTAAATTATATCATCTATTTTTTTGTGATAGGCTAGAATCTTCATTATTCGATTTAAAAAGTACCAAAAAAGCTTTCTATTTCTGTTTTTTCTCAAGCCTGGAGGCATTGTAGAACACATATGCTTTCATGCCTTTCTGCGTCGAGATGTAGTGTGATGACGTCATAACTTAAAAAAATATATTTTGTTATGACTTTTATATTACTTATTGCCGGGCTTACTTTTTCACCTAGAAGATTGAAATTTTGCACACACATTCAGTGCACCTGTTAATATTTTCCACATTCTTTTCAGATTTCTGCGATAAAACAGGGGGCTCCAGAGGGGCAAAAAGGTAAAAAAGAAGTTATATTTTTAACAAAGATCCCTTTTTTCCCGTTTTTTCCTCCTCAAATACATGATGGAGACATGTGAGTGGTACCGTTTGAAAGGCTGTTCTGTTCTAAAAAGAAAGATGTATGAAACATGATCCTAGTATAAATAGAGATGTCTCAGGGAATTTTTACCTGAGATCCTTTTTATACGAAAATCTGGAGTATTGTAGAGATATTATTTTTGGCGGGCTTACTTTTCCACCTAGAAGATTGAAATTTTGCACACACATTTAGTACACCCTTTAGTATTTTTCAGATTTGTTTCAGATCTCTGTGTTAAAACAGGGGGTACAGAGGAGCAAAAAAAAAGTACAAAGAAGGAATATTTTTTAAACAAATAATCCATTTTTTCATGATTTTCCCACAGGGTTGGCTGGTTTAAACCAAGGTGGTTTAAACCATGGTTTAAACCAAGGTTTAAACCAGCTGGTTTTTTTCAAAAAAAAAACCAACTGGTTTAAACCAAAAAACAAAAAATGTTCGTAAAAGTGTAAGTGTTTGTAAAATCTTGATGAACACACATTTGTGGGTTATCACGTTTCACTCCCGTATATTATTCGTATTATATTCAGACCTAAATTCCCCATTCATTACTCAAAAAGATTACACTACAAAAGCAACTTTTTTTTACAAGTTTATAAATGTTTATTTTGTGATTTTTTTGTAGTTGTTATTATTGTTATGTAATTGCAATCGAAGAAAAATTCTAAATATTGTTTCGTTTCAATGTTTACTATTGATAAAATACATCGAAAATGCCGTACTTTTTGTGTGTGTGTGGGGGGGGTCATACAGACCCCACGAGAGGCATTTAGTGAAATAAGTATCTTTGGTATCTATTTATGTATAAATGAGTTTGAGCCAAAGTGGACTCAAATAATTCGTATCTTTATTCACTTTTCTTATTGATATGCAGATTAAGTCGGTGTATTTCTTTACTTTGGACCAATAAAAGTCGTTGTTAACTAACTTGAACTAAATTAGTTCTTCTGTACTCCGTAGTACTTTGAAATTGTTCATATGTAATTCTGTGTAATGGTTTCACTTGTGCAACTGTTTATCTTTTTGTCCTTCTGAAATGATTCTTGACAGGTTATATTAAGAAGCAGGTAAAGATCAGTACATTGTATTTTTTATCAGGATTCCTTCGTGAGTGAGTCGGCAGACGTATCGCATTTGTGGCCAATTAGTCCTGGTTCTGAGTTCAAATGGAGGACAATTTCTCTCAGATGTAACTCGAGAAGCGGTCTTTATTCCGCTTTAAGCTTATGTGACCCTTTCCAGCATAACCCGGTTGTTGCATAATAACATCAAGGCGAAACAAACTTATTTCTGTCCATATATGATATGAATATATAGAGCAAATCATTTAAACCATAAAAACCTGGTTTAAACCAAAAAAACCTGGTTTAAACCAAAAAAACCGGTTTTTTTGGTTTTTTAAATAAAAACCATGGTTTTTGCCAACCCTGTTTTCCCACCTCAGGTACAAGATGGAGACATGTGAGTGGTACCGTTTGAAAGTGTGTTCTATTCTGAAGGGAATGGTGTACGAACAAAGATCCTACGATAAATAGGGGTGTCTCAGGAAAATTTTATATTACATCTGGGTCAGCTGGGGCATTGTGGGAATGTTCTTAGCTCATTGGTAAACATTTTCCCGCATTTAGTTTTCAAGATAGAAGCTTGAAATTTTTTTATACACATTTAGTACACCCCTTCGTATTTTTCAGTTGATTTTGAGATCTGTGCGTTAACATAGGGGGTCCAGAGGGTATCAAAGTTTAAAAAAAAAATCAGAAAAAATCCATATTTCCCTCAAACTTTTCCGCCTTAGGGACATGATGGGAAAACGTATATGGAACCGTTTGAAAGGTTGTTCTATTCTGAAGAGAATCAAGTACTAACCATGATTCTAGAATAAATAGGAATGATGCTGTAGCTGATTGACTGAAATTCAATAATTTACCTTTAAAAAGCCATAATCTAAAATGGTTAATGTATATGGTTTAATTTGGAAATGGAAAGTTTTTGCATATATTACAGGTTCATAGAAAAAAATGTACCATATAATATTGTCGTTGCGTAAGTGGGTATTGGTTATTTGTCTTCCCGTGGAGTTAAGACAGCTACAGGAATTGCTTTTTAATTGCAATTCAAAGGAATTAATATTACAATTGCGTCGTAGCATATGCTTGTAGTATTTACTGTCTTTCATTTTCTAAAAGTAATGACATACATTTAATGGCAAGGTGGAATTAAAAATATAAGTTGTTCATTAATCCCCAGTTTCAATATAACTTCTACAAATCAAGCCTCATTATTCATTAGTATGATTAATATTATCCTTTCTATTTATTTGTTTTGCAAATATGTTATTAAATAATCTGATCACACAATTTTCCAGAAGAATTTAATGATGTTCATGAGCAAGGAATCAAGGTTTAGTACCTAATGTGCGTTGCTCTTGTCAATTTACTTAATTAAATATGAAACACGATATACGGTATTTTAACTGAAAAAGATAGTATCCTATTAGTTATACAACCTTTCGTCAAACAAAATGTTAGAAACAACCAGGGAAACTAACATCGATATACAAATATTCAGATCATATCTTGCCCCCCCACTTTTAACGTCCAATCGCCGCCACTGGCCATAGTTATTTTTAGCTCTGACATCAACAGGTTGCATTGCGAGCCTTTCTGCTTGTTAGAAGCATGGGGAGATGGGGAGAAAAGCCAGTCAGTTTAGCTATGGACGGGCAAACGAACAACAAGCCAATTTACGTTTAAATCTCAGTAACCTATAGTTTTCAGTCTGACTAAAACCTGAACGTGATAAACAGTACGCACACTTTGCTACGCTTCGAGTGAAATTAAATATTGTCGCTTGTGCAATGAACATAGTAACAAATACTACGTATACAGTGCGTTACAGTACATTAGTAACGAATATGCTATGATAATGAAAATGTTGCCTCAAAAAGAAAAGTTTTAAAACGTTTGCTTGCGAAGTGTTATCTGTAAAGTTTTCGTACCTTGAAGGAACTAACAACAATGGAGAAGACTCAGCTGATCCAGCTCAAAAGGAAGAAATTTGACATCGCATCAAATGGAATGTCGTAAACGAGGATTTCTACAAGCAACTGCCACGCTTCATGGACTTACCAGAAAATCTTCCCTTCCTTTCCCAAATTATCCAAGGAGCTGACAAATGTAAAGCAATCGTAAAGTGAGAGTGAAGTTCAACCGGTAACCCCGCGTCTTCCGCGATCGTAGTGAAAATAATTGGGCCGAGTGTAAAATTGCATTATTATATCTAATTATTTAAATCAAAGTGCCAACGTGTAATTTAATGTATGTTTGTGTAGTTTCAGTGTTGTTAATTGAACGAAAACGTAAAAGTCTGCATATCCTTTACCAAAATATTTATCATTGTTTAAATTTATATTTTATAGTTTAAGAGAATTTAATCTACTTTTTCTTTCCAGCATAAATAATTAATGCCTACACAACATAATAATTTTTGCACTATTAAATTGTATAGGCATTAGGAATACGATTAGAATCAGTCTTTATGTCAATTTCCCAGAATATTCTGACCCGAACTCTGAACCGTACTGTCCAGTGGTTATATGATCGGCTTTTGTAAAATCTCCGAATCACCATTAAAGTCTAAAGAAGACGTCCAGGACATAGAGGATCGAACTCCGGACTATCGTAAACGCCTAAGCCCTCATACGGATCTACAGGACACGAACCAATATCGTTGTACATGTTGTTCCCTCACAGGGACTCAAACCACATACCGTTATATCGGAATTTTTGTGAGGTCTTGACTCGTGTCTCGACTCGTCTCGGATTTTAAAGTATGTCTCGACTCGTGTGCATCCCGAATCACTTGCAGTCCAGATAATCTGCAATTTTTAAAACGCCTGAACAGATGCAACCTAACTTACAACGTAACTTTTCTCGGCACTGACAGAAGTTGGTAGCACTAAGTCAGGTCTTTATGCAAGTAAAATTTTGAGTAGATGATGAACGAAACATTTTTCCATTCTGAGATGAATCTCTATGGTTCAGAGCGTGTTGTCCAATGAACACCATATATTAATCTCAATATTCCTGTGTATGTAATGTATATTACATTGTATACTGTATGTTCAAAGAAATAAAAGCACTGAACACGCATGAATCAGAAAATACTTGAAAGTAGACGAAATATCAAATCTAGAATAATTGCTGGAAATAAGTTTGTAACTTATTGCCTCCATTGAGAGAACATTCCAACATCTTTTCCTTTCTGGAGAGATCTTCCTTCTCACACTGAGTATGTATTGAAATTGAAAATTTTGAAAAAGTTTGAACCTGGCGAGGATTTGAAACCGGCTCTCCTGAATAGAAGTTCAATGCGCTAACCACCTACCTACGGCGTCACTTCATTTTCCACCCAAACTATTAGCAGGTTAAAATCGTTTCATGAAAAACTACACACAAAATACTAATGGTCGTATAAGGAGACGTTCCACAATGACTCATTCGATATTTCCTTCTTTAACTCGAAAATTAGTTATATAGACATTCGTCAATGAGGAAAATATCACGAAACGTTCTTCAAGTTGAGGCTACCTCATCGTTTGTAACGATGGTCCAGATTTACATTACTATTCTTCCTCACCTAACTTCTAATTTCCAAAGAAGAAAATATAACAAACATTATTTTCTCATTCTTTGAATTTTATCAACAAGTGTAGAAATATAATGTTCTATTTGTATCTTCCGTAACTACTAATTCATTTTCTTATTTTTGTATGAGGAATTTGTGGCACATTGGTAAACATGAAACTCGTATGGCAGATCCGGGTGCGATTCCCGTCGTGGTAATTGTTTTTTCTTCATTGGACGATATTGTTTACGTAATTGGTATTGTAATTATGGTATTCCTTTATTATTATTATTATTTAAAAGTTGAGAATTGGCTACATATTTTATATTTTACGAAGTTTATGATTGAATTTAAGTCTATGTATTGACATGGAACGTATCTCAAATAGTGAATTACTTAAAACATTAATATTTCTAGCAGCAGTAGTAGTAGAAACTTATAAGCAATTGCTGGGAAAGAATAACTTATTTTTAATAGGTCATATTTTTGACCAATACTATCGATATGACTTACGTATTCATCAATTGTTCGCTAAACACGTTACATTCCCAGACAGTACGAATCAAGGTTGATAAGGTGACGTGTTTCGTAGTTAACTTTTCTATTACTAGTGCACTGAAGAAAGTCGTCTCATCACTAAGACCGAGAGAAATTGAATATTTTCCATGTTATTGGAAGTAATCAATATTACAAATGATAAAAAATTCGTTTAATTACCAAATGGGAATCGAACCCAGGACCACCAGGATGTGAAACTAAAGCTTATCTCACTAATCTAAAACATCGCTGTTAATTACGGGGAGAAAAACTTGGTGTAAAGTGTTTTCAGGAAACTGCCCTGTTTTATGATTTCAATGTTGTAAAATTCTTGTTTCCGTCATATAAAATAGAAAGTATTCTGTAGAAACAATAGAGAAGAGAATTCAAATCTATATTGTCAAAGTAAATTGTTGAAGATGAGTGATAAAGGTAGTATTAGTAGATGTTGTTGCAGTATTTAGAAATGAAGAAGTTTAACGTCCTGTTTGAGGATAGAGGCCAATGCTATGTGAAACTACAGTTTAAATATAACTGGTATTTCTTCGGGTATTTTTATAATTATATTCTTTCACGACCCACTAATTGCAGATTGTCTAGTTCAACATTTTATCCAGTTTACTCGATATTGGGGAAATAAAAATCTCAAACTGTTAGCCCGCGAAGACGTAACACGTGCCCCACGCATTCAATATGTACTTTTTATACATATTTTATTACATTATTTTGTATGGAAGTTTTGTTTTCGTGAAATGTAGAAAAAGAATTATGTAAACAACATGAGACTCAAGCTAGCCCATGCGGAAAGCGTCGCTGGACCAGTGATGGGCAACTAGCGACCACGCGGCAAAGATTGGATGCCCCGCAGTGACGATCCGCTGTTGCCCCACTTTAGTTTTGAAAATTGTACCACCAGCATTTCTCCAGCGACAGGCACACGCCGAAACGTCAATAAACCACAAAATTATTATCCCAAGATATGTCAAATCGCCTATATGAGTGATTTCTTTACATTAAAGTGAGCCCAAAAACACTAAAAGAAAGTACCCGAAAGTCGGTGTGAATCACTATCCTTATGATTACTAGCCGGGTATTGTTTAGACCTCATCACGGAGGCGATGGAGGAAACGTTGTACGTAGAGGGATAAATCGTTGAGTACTTTTAATTTGGCCAATCAGAGTGCTCCTTTGACCATGTATATTCGACGATAGCCGTTCGGGATCACATAAAATGCGTTCGCTATGTAATTTTATAATACAATTACGCGCATCTATTTACTTTATTTCATAGTTCTCTCATATTGACTTTCTAATGATCGGCGACAGTTGCCATTGAAATTCATACAGTTATACGCACTCATCTCAAGATTGTTCACTTCATGATGTAGAGGCAGGGGGTTACTCTTGACTTTAGAAACGATTCGTCTGAAAAAATAACATATAATAATAACTGCATGCACATGACTGTCGATAGTTCGTGTTGGTCCCATTGGGATTCTTCGCGACGAATCGAAAGAGTGCGGCCAAAATGAAGTCCTCGCTGCCAGGGGCGGACTGGCCCGGACGGGAAGGAGGAATTCTCGCCTGGGCCCTTGAGTCAATAATAATAATAATCACCACTGAACTAGAACTAATTCTATGCGAACATATATATATGATAGAGCCATATTGGGTACGGCCACGGCCACATGAACTCTTATAATTTGTTTTATAGAATGCCTGACTACGCTCTTGTAAATATAAATGCACCAATAACAAAAGGACTCCATTTTCACAGGGGAAGTTTAATGGCCCATTTTCAAAAGAATGAATCCCAAGGGGCAGAACGGCCAAAACGTCATATTTATTAGGTATATTGAATACACGGTATGAAGTTACTCAACTGCTGATTACGAGGCCCTGAAAAGTAACCGGGACCCTTCCCAAATTTTCTAAGATAGAAGTCCTTTGAGGGGATAATCGATTAATTGTATTATTTGCCTGTTTTCATCAGTGGCGGCTGTTTAGATTTTGGGCCCCCAGAAAAAGATTGTGAGCCCTCTTGACAGGAACGCAATTTCAGGAAATTGAAGGGGAAGCAAAGAAAGGGGATCTAGAGGTGCCATACATCCGCGGTGTTCGAAGGAACAGAGCCTGTGGTCAGGGGTCTAATCAGTGGCGGTTGTAGTGGGTAGCTCGGGCAGGCACGGGCCTACCCAAAAATGTTGAAAAATATATAAACACTATAAGATAGAACAAAGAATAAATCTATTTTCCACTATTTATATTAATGGTAGGTAATTGTTTAACAAATATCATCAAGCACTACTTTAAAAATACTCTCATTAATCAATCAAATGTATATATGTATTCATAAGCGAGGGAACGGACCTACCCAAAATTAAAATGCTAAAGCCGCGATTGGGTCTAATCCCCCAACAACTGTTGCATTTACTAGAGTATCGCACATTTGGTAAGAATGTCTTTTAAACCTCATTCTGCATACTAGGACCAGTGGCGGCCGGTGGATTGTGGTTTCGGGTGTTGCAGTATGAACGATCGGAGACAGAAGATATAAAGTTGACTCATTGACTAATCAGCATAACTTTAGATGCAAATGCTATGTGACATGTTAAATTAAATAAAATTCTGTTTTTTAAAAAAATAAAAAATACAGAACATTTTATCCAATTAATCCCCTTAATTAATTAGTAACAGGCACGTAGCCAGGATTTCGTGAAGGGGGGGGTCCGTGACATGAAATACTGTGGTCATCACAAAAGGTGTTCGATCACTCTAAACTATTTTACTGGAACATATATTGGTTCGTTTAGCCAGGATTTCGTAACGGCGGGGGGGGGGGGGGGATGGACATGAAATTCTGAAGTCCCAGGCGCTCGATCAATCTAAACTACTTTACTATCAACATATATTGGTTTGTTAGGACAATAAAATGAGGATATGTTGGCAAGTATTTTAATAACAAACTATGAAGAAATTTCGAGCAAAATAATAAAAAAAAAGTATTGAAAAAGATTTTGCAATATTTACGTTTTTCTCCTGTTTATTCAAATATAACAATTTTCCTTTCGTTATGACCTCAATTATTATAAAAAGTACATACTGAATACTGTCTTGTAAACTATCCTTTAATATAAATAAAATGAAGAGTTTGTTTGTGTGTTTGTCTGTCTGTCTGTCTGCGTGCTGCCTGGGGACCAGACGAGTGGACCGGGAGTTACCAAATTTTGGTCAGGGGTTGGCCCAGTCCCCAGATCAAGACGAAGCGTTTTTTTTTAAATTTTGAAATAGTGGGGTCTCAGGGGGGCGTTTACCGGAACTGGCTTGGGAACCAGACAAATTGACCTAGAGTTACCAAATTTTAGTCACGAATACCTTGGTCCAGGCTCCAGACCAGAGTTAAACGTTTCTGTCGAAATTCGAACCAGGGGGGTCTCAGGGGGCGTTTACCGGGACATGTAAAAGTAGTAGAAAATGATCAATATTTATTTATTTATTTAACAATCACCAGATACAGCTCAGAGGCCATTTTACACTGGATATCCAACAACATTAACAATGGAAAGGATTTGGGAAGGTATCGGCCAGGGCAGTTTAGTAGGTGCTATCCCGGCATTTGCCTGGTAGGACTGAGGGAAACCCAGGAAAACCTCAGTCAGAATGATAGGCAGCGGGATTCGAAACCACGACCTCCCAAATGCGAAGCCAACGCTCTACCACTTGAGCTATTAGTGCCGAATTCATATTTTCGCGGTCGCTGAAATCAATGGTGAAACTCCAGTCGCATTAACTTCCAAATTCACGCTATTCGCCTCCGGGCCGGGGGTCACCGGAAGGGGGTGAGATACTAAGACATAAAACTAATCCAAAATGACCAATATTAGTGTCAAATCCATAGTTTTCGCGGTCGCTGAAATCAATGGTGACACTTCAATTAGCGATGACTTGCAAGTATACGGGCCGGGAGGCAGCGGGGTGTCGATACCGAGGCATATAAAAAATATCCCAAAATGACCGATATTAGAATCAAATCCATAGTTTTCGCGGTCGCTGAGATCAATGGTGATACTCCCACAGGCGTTGACTTCCAATTACAGCCCCTGTGCGAAGCATATGTATATTCAACTAGTTTTACAATATATGCGTTCCTTTCTCTGTTGAATCAAATGCTAACAGAACTTTCTTTCAACATGATTTTTTTTTTATTATTCCGTCAACTACTGTCGGTTCCAAATGACAGGTTAAAGGAGCAACAGAAAATTGTCCTTGAAATAACATGTTTGATACTGCAAGGATGCGATGACGAAAAGTTATGATTAAAAATGCCCACGCTGTTACGCAACGGCACTTATGCTTTCGAAAGCTTAAAATCTCCCTGACTAATAGCAGGAATTCTGAGAATTCCATAAATTTTCTTGAAATTTAAAATTCCCTGACTTCCAAAATACCTCACCACCATATTGCAAGTAATACAAATCTCCTCATAAGAAAAAAGTAAACAAAAGCTTCCTGTAGTTTTCTTTTTAATTTTTAACGCTGATCCTTCTTTTTGTCATTTCATTTTGTTTTATCCTTCCTTAATTTTTTCATTTCTGGTCTCGAAGGGGGGGGGTCCGGACCCCCCGGACCCCCCCCTTGGCTACGTGCCTGTTAGTAAGTTCATTCTTCTCTCTTTGATTGAAGCAAATCTGTCTAATACATGCTGGTTGAACTCTGGTATTCTTATTGTCAGGTCTTTTTCGATGGAAAGCATAACCAATGGTGATAACCTTTCTTGGGACATTCAATTCCTTGAAAGTGTCAATTCTTTCTCATGTGAAAAAAAAAAAACTTCGTCTTTTGCTGACGCCATAGGTACAGTTAATATTAATTTCAGAAGCTTTGTAGATTCACTAAATATTTTTCTAGATTATTGCGAACGATTCATTCTAGCAAACTTAGTCCCTGACAGTGATCCGAATTCCTCTTCAGCGTTGACTGAAGAGAGTTCGTAGCAGAGATTAGTGTGAGAGTTCGTAACAGAGATAAAAAATGTACATTGAACACACTTAATTCACAGTTTATCCAGGAAAATTTAAAATAAATTGAGCAAACGTATCTGGTGCAAACAACACTACTGCCATAAGATATCCTTTAAATTTAAACTGGATTTTTTTTCGAACACTTTCCTGAATTGCCCTTTGCTTGTTTTGTCTAAGCCTTAATTGCAAATTTTTCCTCAGTTGAAAGCTGGTCAATGTTTTTTGTAAGTTATTTACAGAAGTCATGGTATACAATTCATTCAGAATTTGTAGGTTATTTACAGAATTAAAGCACACGCAACAAAATTAAATCTAATAATTAAAAACCAAAACAGTTGATACAAAAGAGTACTGGTATATGAATTCCGAATGTCACATATTCATACATCAACACACACACACATGTGCGCAAAAGAAAAATCTACATTCCAAATCATCCGTCTTGGTTGTTACGCAATGCACGATGAACACAATATACTTCCACATGAGGCGAAACAATGCTTACCAATGTGGTATGTTCTGGAAAGGAAACCTCGAAACCCGCCAGATGATGGATCAACATGTAACAGAAGCCAAAAATCAAAGCACATCAAAACAAACAGCACTGCCAGTTCTACACCCAGAAATGTTAACTGGGAGGGGTCCAAAGTATTTGACGGAGGTCCAATACGTCTACATAATATGGAACCTGTCTTATACTGGACCCGAAAAGACGATAAGTAATTCTTACTTACTGTCATCTATATTTATTAGAAAAAATGATAGAACGATTATTTTTATAAGATAAGAAGAGTACATGATGAGGCGTAAAATAAAATATTTAGCCTACATCAATCGTTTCTCTGTTAAACAAGTATAGTTCGTTAGGAAAGTCTACAAATGTTAGTTAAGTTTCGAAATTTTTGGGAGGTCCGGACACGGTGGATCCCCCTCGTGGCTACGCCCCTGAGCATTGCAAACTAGTCCCAAATTTAATGGGGCGTTCGCCATCACAGTCTTATGTGGAAATTATCAAGTGTATAAAATATACTTATTTTATAAAAGAAATATGTTTATACTAAAATACTATCCACAGAGGGGGGAGGGGAGCGAATCTACATACTGACTTATTAATATTTGATTCACAAATTACTGTAGAATAAGCCTTCGTTGTCAACATAAGCTAAGAATTGACTTGTAAATGCGGGTCTACTTTCATTTGTTTTCTCCCCTACTAGATATTTTCTTATTTTGTAATTCTGCAATCACTTTTTTTTTAAATTGTCATTATATTGATTTGCTTCAGTATGGTCCGGTAATTTAAAAGTATGAATGCATAAAAACAAATTCCATTTGTTAATTGCTAGTGAAATAAAATCCAGAAATCTTATTTAGCTTGAAAAACCTTCTCGTTCACTGGAAACCGTGCTGTGTTGCAGAAGCACTGCAACAACCAGTCCCTTTAACTTCTGAGATAGGGGAAAGGAGACTTAACATTTGCTCCAATTGCCGCGCTGAAGGAATCTGGTCGTTGTATGCTCGCTGCAACACAATATAAATGAGAGACTATGTGACGGATTATTTTTCGCTTTTTAAAATGGATTAACGGAACGGACAGTTACAGAAGTAAAAAATATGTTATTTAAAGTGTATATATGCGAGTATTAAAAAGTATTTTTTCTGTTCTTTACTACTATTGATAATAATATTTTTTCTTGAAATACTTTGGTCGTTGCGCAACGCTGCAACACTAACATTAGCCGCGACTGACTAGGACTCATGCGACAGAATTCTACAGTAGAGACCCCGAATCCTTACTCTGTAAGATACGTACTTGGAGCCCTATAATTTTACACTTGAATTGAACTTCTGTTCTCATGTATTGCATACTTGGAAGGAGCGAAAATAATTTAAATTAAACGCTTCTGGGAGGTTTTGTCAATTATCTCAATATCAATCAAACAATTTGAATACTAATGCAGTAATCAAACGATGTTATAAGTAGAGCCCAGATTATATGTAAATATTTTTCTCCTTGCATGTAGTTCAGAAAAAGTTCAAGTCTTACAAGATAATTATACCTTGGTTCTATATTACATATTTTTACATATTTTACTCAATATTACACATTTTCAGGCATTTTACGTAAAATCAAACATTTTAGCAGTTTCTTGTAATTCCTGACCATTCTCCACTTGTGGATGTTATAAGGAATATAAAACAACTTGCAGAAATGTTGCTGGAATTTCCGAGAAATCTGCCCTGTCCTGCACTGCATTCCAAACTTTAGGAATGGGGAGGAGCAGAAGATGAAACGCAATTTTAGATGTCTGGCATTGAAGATTTCACTGCTTGACGCAGTTCATTCCGTCACTCTTTTAAGGAAAGTCACCATGCCAAGTTTCATCCCTCCGTGCATTCTGACACAAAAGTAGTCATAGTGTGGAAAATATCTTCATACGAACAGACGTTTTCTTGTGGACGTGTTTATCGTGGATTGAGGTTTTGTGTATTGGTATTTCGTCACGGCACCGGTTGCATCATCGCTAGCATCTAAATTAAAATCATGTGTTACTGTAGATGATGTTTTACAACCGATGGTAAGGAGGTGATTTGTAAAGTATGTGGCAAAACGATAAGTTGCTCCAGAAAATCACAATTGGAACAACATATACGAACCGCGCTTCACACGAGAAAGAAACGGGAATCTCATAAACAAGTTCTTTTGACGCAGATGCGACAGGGATCGTCTTCATCGGAGAATGAGTTTTTCGTGGACATGTGTTATGCAATGGTAGCTGGAAACATTCCTTGGAACAAGCTTCAAGTGCCAGAATACCGGGATTTCTTGAAGAAATATTGCAAGTGAAATATCCCGGACGAATCTACACAGCGGAAAAACTACCTCTATGCTTGCCACAACAACAGTGTCGAAGAAATTCGCGCTGAGATCGCTTATTCCTATATATGGGTGGCTGCGTAGCGAATTTAATAGTTGGCAAACTAGATCCCATCTTACCCTCCAAATCCTACTTGATATATTGCAAGGAGCTTGAATATGCCAATCATTCTTACGTGGCAAGATTCGTAAATGACGGCCTGAAAGTGTTGCGGCCTCGTGGTGTTGAAGAGGAGAATGTTCTTGTTTTCTACACCGACTCTGCAGCGTATATCTTAAAGGCAGGTAACGCACTCAAAGTTTTCTACCCCAACTCAGTTCACTTCACTTATGCTGCACATGCACTTCAACGTGTCGCAAAGGAAGTAAGAAGCAACTTCCCTGACGTGAATAAACTTATTTCCAATGGAAAAAGGTGTTTTTGAGAGCTCCCCAGAGTCCACTGTTCCAAGGAATCTGCCAAATGTACCTCTCCCTCCCGAGTCGGTGTTAATAAGATGGGGTACTTGGCTAGAAGCAGTGACACTTTACAACGAACATTTTGAGGGCGTCAAATCCATTGTAGAATCTTTCCCCGCCGACAGTACAGTTTCCGTGCGTGAAGCGCAAGCTGCGTTTTCTGATCCCAAGATGTCTTCTTTGCTTGCGTACATTACAAGCAATTTTGATTGGCTCCCGAAGGGCATCAAAAAATTGGAAACTTCTGGACTCTTGTTTCAGGAATCCCTGAGTGTCCTGGAGGATGCGAGAAAGAAGTTAGATGTTGTTCGAGGAGAAGCTGGTGTGAATGTTGCCGGCAAGTTCCAGAGGATGCTGGAAAGGAACCCTTGGGTTCGTCACATTTCTCAATGTGTGTAAAATTTTGAGTGGAGAAGTTACAGAAGATCTATATATTTCCGAGAAAATTCACTTCATGAAATACGCCCCAGTGACATCATGCGACGTAGAAAGGTCATCCTCTTCAGCGCTTAAAGTGAGGCGGTATGAGCCGGTTATGCATCCGAAAGTTCGAAAAGCGGCCGGTATGGCATACCAGTAAAAATAACTGATTTAAATTGTAATTTGCGTGCAGAAGACAACAGAATTTACACATGGAAATAAATACGATGTTAGCATTGAGTCAACAAATATGCTTGTACTAACAAATATTTCGTTGCTGCTGCTTCGAAAGTAAATAACAATTTCCTATCACTCTATTCAATGACAGAATTTTTTTTCAACATTTCGGCGAGCAATTCCACCCCCTCAAAAAATTCTTACTATCTTACCACTCGCCTAACATGTTTAACCTGGATCCGCCCCTGGTATTGACGGGATTTACTTTTAAAATTCAAAATTATTCATTTCACATTGTCTGAGCTTCTGTGTTCACAATTATAAGAAAACTAGTGTTGATCACGAGACGAGACGAAACCAGAAGAAACTTTTGAAAATGGAAATGAGATTGGAAAGAATTATTAAATACTAGTGGAATACAATGGAATACAACAGAAAACAATATTCATTGAATTCTAGGCTCATGATACTGGGGAGTAAAACATTTACATATTAGTCCTCTCTCTCTCTCTCTCCCTCTTCCAATAGATTTTGACGTCAAAAATAGTGCAAAATGCCAGGATAGAGATGCTCTTTAGGGTTATGTCCAAATTACTGCTCTAAATGGTCATATTTGTTCCATGCCTTCACCTCATCTGATGTCACTTTAAGCACTGATCCTCTTCCAATACAAATGTAATGTCAGACAAGTGTCTTTCTATATCTTTTAAAAACATCTCAAAATATATTATCATGGTGCATTGTTTTTCTAAATAAGTACCTCAGATAGTATTTGGATTGTATTTTAATATTAGAAAAATTATAACATTTCTTAAACTGTCATACAACAAGTGATTGTTTAGAAAAAAAAATGAACTGCTTTAACTGAGTGCAGTGTATATATTAGTGCTTTGTTCCTAAATCCATGCAAGAATAGTTTTAGTAAGTACACTGTGAAAACTTTCTATTATATTTGATATGCCCTCTACTAATATTCCAAAATATACTTTTTTTCCGAGTTGAACTGCGTTTTATTTCATGTTTAATGAATGCCTAATTATTGAAAAGCTTAGCAAATTAAATATCACACATACAATATATATGAAAAACAAAATTATAAAACAAAACATATATTTTAGCGATATTTTGATATTGCATATTTGAATGATGTTACATATTACACCACATATAATTAGCTTTTTCCTTATATATTTACGTACACTCATGTCCAAAATTACTGTCGCATGTCTATAAATATGTTGTTGTAGGAATATAATTTGATAAGGAATTCGCCCGATATTTCTTATAATATTAGTATGTGTATAATCGGCATAGACATGTATGTGGCAAATTTCATGTCAAAAGAGCAGTAAATAAGAACAATAAAACGAAAAAAAACTCTCTTCTCCATTTAGCAACATTTTGTTTTACTAATTCTAATTTTCGTATTTATAATTCTTTTCCTATGAAATTTACCACAAATATACTTTTCCCAATTATACACATAGTATCAGTATTAAAAGTACCCTGCAAAATCATTATCAAATTATTTTCTTACAAGAAGACAGTTATAGATATGCGACAATAATTTTCGACACAACTGTACATTTTTGGCAAAACGATATTACATATAATCCGGCTCTAGTTATAAGTTACTGATTGTTTTAAATTCTCTTCTGTGTGGTCATTCACATCAAGCCCGATACGTTAAACCGAATATTAAACTTACAAGTCAAGAGAAACCAAAGAATTCAGGTTTTTATTCGTGTGTACTAGCAACGAAGTCATGCGAGTTAATTACTTCTCTTACATTGTATGTAGTTATATTATTTGTTTGTAATTTCAATAATTGTGAAATTGCATAGGTAGTATAGTGAATACTATATTTAGGGCATTTACCATATTTAGGGTGTATACGACATTTAGTGTATACTATATTTTATTGCTGCAAAATAATATTGTTTATTGCCACTTTAAACCCTATGAATCTTAGTAGCAAACATCCCAATCCCTATGTATATATATATATATATATATATATATATATATATATATATATATATATATATATATATAATCATGGACACTTAGAAAATGATGGATACTTGTATCACGCAAAAGAATCATCAGAATCACATGACGACAGAATTTTTTTTGGAAAGTACTGCTATCAGTTCTCACTTTAGATAGTGCATATTTACAACGAGGGGGTGCACGTGCACCCCCTAAATCTGGCCCTATACATACACACACGTATGTGTGTGTATGGAGAGAGAGGGCCCCCACGATTCATCCCCACCTCAGCCCATTATGTCCCAGTTCGCCACTGCTCGCTGCTACAATTGTATATAAGAGAATATATTTACAACTACGAAACCTCAGTTTTTTGTATTTATCTTTTACAGAAACGTTGATACGTTTTTAGAAAAGTGATTTTTCCAAGGACACTTGCTTTCATTTTTTTAGTTTTGGCCTGCAAAATGATGCCCAACTGGGTAAGTAGTCCGATGCATTCAAAACAACGTTGGGCATCCCTGATCTAGAGAGAGACTATTCATTACATTTTTTAGTTTTACACACACACACACACACACATATATATATATATATATATATATATATATATATATATATATATATATATATATATATATATTAGGGTGGTTCTTAATTTTTGATTTCCTAATTTCTTTGGACTCACCCCCTAAAATGGTTCCATATGGGACTAAATTAAGGAAGGAGAAAAATTAACTTCATTGAATAATATTAAATGGTTCCCCAAGCGACCTAAAATTTTGAATCCGATTACAGTACATAATATATTGGGAAAATCTGGAATAAAATCTTGTAATTTAGAAACGGCTTAAGGGAACGCAAAAATACCCTGGATAATGGAACTAGAGGAAGAAACACGCCTAATGTTGTATAGTATTGTCACAGCGGCCATCTTGAAGTCCGCCACCTTGGATTCAGATCAAAATTTTCAAATAGGAAGAGGGTCATGTGACATATCGTTTTGAGGTGGCGTTTCACCAGAAACACAAATCTGGCACTATTTTAAAGATAGCTTTAGTCGCCTAAGAATTATTACCTGTGAAAATGTTTCTCTTTTTCACAAGTAATAACTCTTACACAACTAAATGTAAAGACATGAGTTTGGCTCGAAATGAACAAGAGGGACATGCGCGGCTTCATTAGAAAGAGGAACGCAAAAGAAAAATGCACTTCTAAAAATGATTTGTATGAATTTTACACTAAAATACACGGAGGTAAGCATTTCAAGAAATGAAGAGGAAAACCCAGTTGAGTATGTAAGATAAAATGTAAATATGTGCCTGTGTGCGCCCGGACCCTGCAAGAGATGTAAAAGGGGAAAAACTAATTGTAAAACTCCAAGACAGGTTGCTGCTCTTGATCGATACAAGTCCACTGATAGAACAAGAATACATATTCTGACAGCGACGGCAGAAACATTACGCCATAATGTAAAGGCACTAGTAATAAATATGCATCGATGCTGAGACAAAATCCGTAGCGAAGTTGCATAAGACCACAAAAACAATTTCGGAGTGCATGAAGTGCGTTAGTTGTGCAATGAGACGGAAAACTACTGCCGAATTTGACTGGTAGAGAGACTATCGACGGGTTATCAATATTTATTACAGGAGATGCTCATGAGAGGCTAATTGGTGTTCTCAGTTTGTCATCATGAAGAGGAGAACGAACATATTATTTCTACTACAGTTCATTAGCTTGAAGAATGGAACTTGGTAAAATTCGTGCAGGCAGTTTGTTGTCACACTATTCCCTGTAATATGTGTCATGTGAACGGTGCTTTCATTCTGCTAGAGCAGATGCTCCAAAATGATCTTCTATACCTTCCTTGTAGACACTACATTTATGAATTGGTTTTAAAATGTGTATTTGACAAGTGTTGTGTTTCGTTTGCATCTGGACCGGACGTTCTCCTATTTAAGCATTTTCAGAACGATTGGTCTAAAATAGATTGTACTAACTTTATTCCAGAATTGATGATGATAATGACGTAAGGAACAACATTTCAGATGTAAGAAATGAAGTATTGAATTTTGCTAGCAGACTTGTAGAAGCAGGACACCGCAGAGATTACAGTAAATTTTTAGAACTGACATTCTTGGATGGCATACCTCCTCGAAGAGTTTTCTTTTGTTTGCCTGGAGCAATTCACCATGCAAGGTAGATGGGAAAAGCAATATACTGTTTAAAAATATTTCTCTTTCGCCAACATTTTCCTTTAACGAAGCAAATAGAAACGGGTCTTCGGAGAGCATGAATTTTTCTGATACGACTATATGTCCAAGCTTGATTTAGATTTGATCAAGTATTCCATTCACCATTACAAGACCTGCAATTTTTGAAAGCTTTGTATAGTTATAGGCAAATAGATAATGAATTATCTGAAGTGGCGCTTCTAAATTTTCTCGGCATCTCTGGTACTTGAAGGAGGAATACGTAGCATTGAAGTTTTTTGATGATGAAGTTAACATAGTTGAAAATCAAAAATTGGTTGAAAGAATTAAAACTGTAAGGAGAGACCGTGAAGCAGCAAAGAGGCTTGACGCAAGGATAATACCATAAAAATTCTTGCGAAAAGAGAAATCAGTGATTTTGATACAACAAACAATTTTTTCTCGTGAGATTTAAAATACCCAAAGGGTTTCTTGAGTGTGATCCGATTTCATGGTCAGATAACAATGAATATCTTCAAGGAAAGACAATAGTTAAATTCATCTCCGTAATAAACGATGCAGCAGAAAGGGGAGTGAAACTAACAGAAGATTACAACATCGTTTTTACGAAAAATCAATATCAGAAACAGTTTCTTTTGCACATAGTGAATTCTCATAGATAATATTTTCCTAGATGTGACAAAAGTGAACTGTGTAGTATATAAGATTGAAAACCTATTGAATACTTACCCCAAAGCTACAGTACTACATAAATAAGGGATATTTCAATTTCTTCCATGTTATATTTTTTCTTTTTCCTCATAATGGTCTATGAATTATCTTGATGGATAAACTTATTGGTAGTTCATGGGGAAACAAAGATTTAACTTTCTCTAGCAGTTTGTTTCCAGTTTATGTAAAATACTTCCAAAATTCTTACAAATCTGTGGTCCATAACTACAATAAAATAACATTACATCGAAACATTTCGTTTTTCACACGTAATAACTCTTACAAGATTATTGGTAGCTTGAAAATAATACGAGATTTGTGCTTCTGGGAAAATGCCACCTCAAAATGATATGTAACATGACCCTCTTCCTATTTGAAAATTTTGACCTGAATTCAAGATGGCGGACTTTAATATGGCCATCATAATAATGCTATACAAAATTAGGTTGGTCATTTCGTCTAGTTCCATTATTCAAGATATCTTTCCATTCCCTTAAGCCGTTTGCAAATTACAAGAGTTTATTCTAGCTTTACCCCATATATTATGTATTGTAAACGCATTCAAAATTTTAGGTCGTTTGGGGCACCATTTAAAATTATTCAATGGATCTAATTTTTCTCCTGGCTTAATTTTGTCCCATATGGAACCATTTTAGGGGGTGAGTCTAAGGAAATTCCTAAATTTATTTTTCCCCATATAAATAGAGAGAGAGAGAGAGAGAGAGAGAGAGAGGGTGGTAGGTAACTCCACCAACAAACTTTGGGAGGTGATTCCTTATATGAAATGAAAGAAAAAAGTTCTGATAAACATAGGTCGAAAAACGTTTCCTTTCAGAGTTATGAACCGCCGAAAATTCGAAAAATCATGTTTCGAAACGCCCTGCCTTAGAAACTACAGGACCTAACCCAAGCAGTTCAAGGAATTACATAGGAACTAGTATGCGATCTATCTAAATAACCATGTTTTAACATCCTCGGTTATCGGCGAAATGAATGCGCCATTAGTACTTAAAGGAGTATCCCTATACCTCAACTTCCTTTTTACAGTTCGTTTCGCCGATAACGGACCACGTTAGAACATGGATATTTAGATAGAGCGCATACTAGTTCCTTTGTAATTCCTTAAACCGCTTGGGATCGGTCCTGTAGTTTCTAAGGCAAAGCGTTTCGAAACGTGAGTTTTCGAATTTTCGGCGGCTCATAACTCTGAAAGGAGACGTTTTTCGTCCCATGTTTATTAGAACTTTTTTCTTTCATTTCATATAAGGAATCACTTCCCAAAGTGTGTATGTATATATGGTCAAGGCAAGTAGACCTGGACGGTTAGAGGAATCGTAAACGTAGTTTCGGTTCGTAATATAATCGGTTTCAAACGGTTAACCGAACCGAGAAATAGTTCTATTTTCTATTGATCATTAACGTGTTTTTCCCAAAGTAAGTTCTCAAGAGAAAAACATGGGGAATCGTAATTTCGTTCAAAAGTGAAATAGCAGATCCACAATTAATTAATCTAAGAAGAAATCATTACATATAATTCGGGCTTTGTTTTAAAATATATAAGAATATTCTCAAAAAGTTCAATCCAGCGTCTGTGTTAAACCGAACAGAACCAATTATGGTTTGGTTTCTGAAATAAAACGACACATTCAGTTTGAAACTTAAACCATACTCAAACTGGTTAACCGCTTAACCAATATTTTGGAACTTTTTAGTGGATAGACTGTAATTAGTCTTTCTATTGTCTATTGTTGTTTTGAGCCCATCGGACACTTGAGCAATTAGGTATCATGTTGCGGGCAACAATTAAAAGAATGAAAGCACTGTCCTTCCAAAAATCAATTTTTTTAAAAACGTGTCAACGTTTTTGTAAAAGTTAAATACCAAAAACTGAGGCTTTGTAGTTGTCTCAATTTTAAAAGTTGTTAATATGAATTTACAACTTTACTCCGTTGGAATGTATATGTAAAAGTGGCAAATTTGAAAATATCCTTGTTTTAACATTTTTTTTCCATAATGGACATCATTAATACAATGCGTATTTATTAATACAATGAGTGGTTAGCGCATTGAACTTCTATTCGGCGCAACTGTGTTCAAATTCCGGTCAGGTTCAATCTTTTTCAAATTTTTCAATATCAATTTCAATACATACTCAGTGTGGCAAACAAGTTCTTCTCTCTAGAAAGAAAACGATGTTGGAATGAGGAGAATGGCTGTCAATGGAGGCAATCAGTTACAAATTATTTCCAGCAGTTGTTCTAGATTTGATATTTTCGTCTACTTTCAAGCATTTTCTGATTCATGCGTGGTCAGTATTTTTATTTCTCTGAACATACAGTATAACGAAATAATACAGTACATACACACGCAATATTGAGAATCATAGATGAAGTTCATTGGAGAACCTGCTCTGGACCATAGAGATTCATCTCAGGATGGAGAAATGTTTCGTTAGTCGTCTACTTTACAAGTTTAAATGCATAAACATCTGGATATCAACTGCTGTCAGTGCCGAGTGTAAGTTTCGTGTAAGTTGGGTTGCAACTGTCAAGGCGTTCTCACAGCTGCAAATGATCTGGACCCCAAGTAATGGAATTAGAGCACTTAGGGGGAGATACTTTAGCTCGTGGCTGTACCTTATTGGTTTATTGTTCCAAATTTTACGTTCACGTCAAATGGCACATTTCGAGAACTGGAGCATTTTGTGGTTGATTTTCGAAGTACAACGTTTCTACTTTTTATAATGCAATACTCTTCATCACAGTCCTTTCTATAATTCTTCTTTCAGTGACACACACATAATATGCGTTTCATCATAATCACCACAATCTTCTTAAGGATTTTCCACCACTTTACCCAGCGTTTCTACTTGAAGTTTACATTTTACAACTACGTTAATAATACTATGGATGTATTGTAATAAGCAGCTATTATACAGCATTGCTCAGGCGTCTATCACAGCGTCAGACGTCTACCCATCACTGTTTTAATCTTTTTCATATGATATTATTCTCAGAGCCTTTCCTCCTGTTCTCTGGTATCATGTTAATTTTAGATTCAGATTCTGCGGTAACGACCATTTCATCATTAATCCTTGTACTACTATGAGCAAAATAAATGACGCGTCTCTTTATTTTGAAGTTTTTTGAAAATATCTCCGTTTTCTTTATATGTTCGAAATTTTGGAAGGTTTCCCCAGCAGGAAACGTTAATAACAAGCCCGTTTTAAATATTTGTGTTAGATATTAGCTTAAAATAAATAAATTAGAAGCGAAAAACATTAAATCGACCGAAATTACGGGAATTACCAACTCTGCTAAAGTGGGAAATTTTCAAGAACGCAAGGGAATTCTGCAGTTCAACACGAAGCAACGACATCTATGTCATTGAGAGAAATGTGGATTAGGTCTACAAACGAAACTTTTAACGAAACATTTCTAATATGTCCTATTACGTGCATTATCTGCAAACTTCGATTATATGAATCTATGCCAAGTATTAACGTATAGATAGAGCAAATAGCTGAAATTACCTATGGAAAAGGACGAATTGGTAGCACGATCGTAATGAAAAATCATTTTTACCGTAGAACAGATTCAGTTGTAAGAAAACAAATAGCTCAGTTAGTTAAAGCAACGAGTCTGTATGCCGGAGATAGTTAGTTCGAACCCCATAGAAGTGCAATTGTGACTTATTATTATGGTTATTTTATGTATTTTTTATGTGGGAAAGAATCAAATTGTAACATATGTGTAAAACTCATGACAATACCAAAAAAGAAAAATGTCGTCGCACTTGCATTAGTGTCCCTAATTTTTGTTTGCAAAAAGGTTCGTAATTATTTTCCCTGTGCTCACTGCTCACAATATGCTCGCTGGTGTATAACGAATGCTTTCCAGTAAACGTTAATTCTAATTTGGAGAATTTTATAAAGTTTCACAATGTTTATCATTAAATAATCTTCTATATACTTGTTTGGACATTTTGATAACAGATTTTCCTATTAAATGTTTAATTTTCCCTAGATGTTTAATTACGGAAAAGTTTTACAATGTATTTGTTTTAAATTGAAATTGTTTTGAATTTAGCACATGAGGTAAGTAGCCCGAAGGAGGAGAACTGAAGTAGCTGATATTCTACGTAAAAGCAACCTATTGTAGAATGATGATGCTTCTTACCTTCAGCACATAATCTTTACGTTAGAGAGTCAGATGGAGAAAAATCCTGTTTTTTTCCTCTCCTATGACCACCCATCTTAAACCTCTACATACCATGGTTCGTCTTACACAATTTCGGTGCTCCTATAGACATTCATATAATAATAATAATAATAATAATAATAATAATAATAATAATAATAATAATAATCACCATCATCATCATCATCCTGAATATGCCATACTTACCTAATGTAGTAACCTTAGACATCTTAGTTTAAAATGCTTTCTTTTGTAATAATTTGAGCAACCATGTGGGAGGCGGCACGTTTTTTTGCCCCTCTCATTTCAGTACACTCCCAACAGACAAGGACAACGTTACTGACAAACAGGCACAACGTTACGTAATTTCTGATAAGCATACAGGCAGACAAAATGAATAAGAAATATATTTATATCACCCTCTCCCCCTGCATGATTGGAATATCATGTAGCATTTTTAATTCTACCGAAGATAACCCTGTGCGGTTAGGGGTAGGTAACTAAAGAGATACCTAATACATAGCACCCCTTGATTATAATATTACCGCTTCTTTATTTGTTCGAGGGAGCTCCTACACAACCAAGGGTGACAAAAAGAATAGGAAAAGTGTCTATTGATTCTAGTGGTTGATCCAGCACGGAATCCTGAGGGGGGAAGCGGTGAAGTGAAGGATTCTTTTGATGATGTGAAGCTGTCACAAATTACCATTTAACTAAACTAAACATAATAGTGTGGTTAACCGGAACCCAGTCAGTTCAAATTGATGTAAAAGTTTAATTCTTTACTTCATATTAAAGTTTTGGTTCCAAATGAGAATTTCAGTCCGAGTGGTCAATGATCAAATCTCGGGGGGCTTTTCGGTGTAGAGGCTATGAACTCCTTATACGAAAAGGCAAAAATATTAAAATTCTTAAAACTTTCGAAGTTTTCGTCTATTTTAAAGAAATTTTTGGCTTCATATTCAAGTGTTTGTTCCAAATGACAATTCCAAATGACAATGATCAAATCTCGGGGGACTCTGCAATGTAGGAAAAATAATTACGTCTATATCGTGATCCTGTTGATGACGTCACGAGTCATGACATGAATATAGCACAAAGTGAACGCTAAATGCTGTCGGCTATCGTAGCTGAGTGAGCTAGCGCAGCATGCTAGTAAGACAGATTGGTTTTGGCGTGGGTTCAAATCCTTCCTAAGGAGAATTTTTTTATTATTTTTAAAAAAGTTTATAACACTTCTTTCGTTAAAAAAATTAAAATAATATTCAAAAAGTGATTTAACAATTATTTTTTAAAAATTTTCATTAAACTTCTTTCATTAAAATAGGTTTGCCCTTGTACTATACGGATCCATAGCAAAGATAGTAGTAAAAATAGTAGTAGTAGGAACGAGTTACAATGCAATCCAGCATTCATTTGTTTCCGTGCGATGTTGCCAAACGTAACTCGCTTACAATGCTTTCTGGCTAGGCCTTAGTGTGTTTCGAAAATATGCTTGTGTTCGGGATGAAGTTCCAAGGTTCAGCGTTGACTAGGAGTTTTTGCTATTAATATCCCTTCTAACAATATTGGCAGTGGACAAAAGTTGGACCGTGTTGAAGCTTTTTGCTCCTAATTTAGTTATTTTACTTTATTATTTAACGAATATATTGAAAATATATTTGTCAGCAGGCACGTATGCAGGAATTTATGTCGGGAGGGGTCCAAAGTTATCTGGGGGTTCCGACTTCAATATTAAGATAAATTATATTTTTTAAAAAAATAACCCCCAAAATTAGGTTAAATTTACAGAAAAGTTGGGATTTCAGAGGGGATCCGGACCCCCTGAACCCACCCCTAAATGCGTCCTTGTTTGTCAGTAGTTTCCTCATTTTGAATCCCTCAGAAACTTCGAATATATGAAGGAAAACGAGTTATTTTCGATAAAGTATCACTTCAAGGAGACGCGATATTTTTTATTGCACATGGTGGTACCCCAACTTAACAAGGGCAAGAATTCCTTTACTTTGGTTCTCTGCCATTGCGCTCTATCGAAAGGTTGGGTTTGTAATATATGCTCCTAAGAGCAAACGTGTTTGCCAGAGAACCGTGATACTGAACAGAGCTCCACAGAAATGCCTGCTGAACTTTCGTTTATAGCTACCCTTTGGTGTTTTTTGCCGTCAAGGTCAATCGAGTGGTGATTCAGTTCAGTCCCTGTTCTTAAGCCGTGTTCGTATTACTTCGAACAGTTTTGACGTGTGTTTTCCAACCACCATATGAACAGACAATCAGGGCAAATCATAGCATACAATACATTTAAGCAAATATATTTGTCGCGAAATTATTACACACATTACCCAAAGACACTTAATATATGAATCCATACATTTATTTATATAGGTAAAGCAAAGAGTGGAAATTACCTATCGAAAGAATAAATTAACAGCACGATCATAATGAAAAGCATGCCTCGTAATATAACCGACTTCTTTCGCGTAAGAACTCGAAACTCAGTTGGTCAGAGCAACTAGTCTGTACGAATTAGGTTATTAGTTCGAGCCTAATACGAGTAAGAGTTTTTATTACTATTGTTTTTCTCTTTTTTATGTGAGGAAAAATCAAATTGTAACATCGCGATATCAAATGTATTTGGTTAGGTAACTTTGTCTTAGCTAAACTTTAAATATCAGTAACCGTAAAAATTATTTCACTAACCGATCAGTTACTGAACATTTCAAACACCAGTGGCATAACATGAAGGTTAACCTCACGTGCGTAGCCCTTAGTTATGCGTCCATACTTTCAAGGTCAGACCTTGGGCCGGGCGACTGCCCGGGGCGCCAGAGTCAGAGGGATGCCAAAACGAGCCTCAAAAAGTAAATTTTATAATGTGTTTCCTACTGACTTTTTTGGTTTATATTCTTCTAAAGTAGCGGCAATTACATAATCTTTTTCCATTTCACCATGGAAGAAGAGAGTTTCATAGCACTAAGGGGACTGTATCGACAAATGGAGAGATGGCATGTAGAATAAAGAGTGGACGGGGAGTAAGTATTGTTTGTTTCTTTGCTTGAGTTTAGCGTTCCACGGTTATGCCTTAATGGCCAAAGGAGATGTGGATACTGATTATAGTGAAATCCGAACCACGTTTATCGTTCAACAGTAACCCACCGGGAATTGGACCCGGGACCTCAAAAGGCAGGCATGCTAACCACTAGACCAAGCTGGGGGGGGGGGGGCGGTGTTCGTATTGTTTATAGCAGGCCATATTCTTTGTGAAGTTTTCCTAGGTAATGAATGTCTTTTTGACAAATGGGTTTAAACTATTAAAAACACTAGGATAAAATGTAAAATATAGGCTAATACTAGGAGGGAGGGCGCCATAAAGTCATTTTGCCCAGGTGAAAATTTGTCCTGGTCCGTCCCTGCGTACTTTCTATATATTTTTTGGCTTTGCAGCTTGTGCGGTCCCCAGGCCACAGGGTTGTGGGGGCGCTATTTACGCCAATGCTTCGAACGTAATTCAATGACTGTTTCAGAAATTCTACCATCAGCGTAGAAACAGGAATATATATTTTTCTAATAGTTCTATAGAACTTTCATCCAGAACACCAGATGCAATATTTCAGAATGGGCTCTGGCTAAGTATAAGGAGGATCTGATATTTCCTAAGTAAGTTCCTTTCAGTAAGTTTGATATTTCTTTAACGGTGTTGTAAATAAACATACTCATCGTTATTAGCCCGACACCAAACCATACTGGACAAATCCCTCTAGAGCAACGATCGGCAATGCTGTGCATACACTGCCATGCTTCTGAAAAAATATAAAGTGTTTTATAATCTTTAGACACTTTTCCTATTCTTTTTGTCACCCTTGGTTGTGTAGGGTGCCTTCGAACAAATAAAGAAGCGGTAATATTACAGCCAAAAGGGCGCTATAAATATATTACGTATTTCTTTTGTTACCTAATCATAACCGCCTAGAGTCGTCTTCGGTAGAATAAAAAATGCTACGTGATATTCCACTCACGGAGGAAAGGATGCTCTAAATATATATTTTTATTCATTTTGTCTGCCCTGCTTGTCAGAAATTAAATACTTTCTTTTGGGAGGGTGCTGAAAATAGAGGGGCAAAATAAAACGTCGTGCCCCTCCTACAGTTTAAATTTTGTTACGTGGTTGCTCAAATTATTACTAAAGAAAGCACTTTAAACTAAGATGTCTAAGGTTACTACATTATGTAAGGGTGGCATATTCAGGAATAATAATAATAATAATAATAATTTCTTTGGAGAGACGAAATTATGTGAAACGAATCATTACATGTAGAGTTTTAAGATGAGTGGTCAAAGGGGAGGAAAAAAAGGATTTTTCTCTCTGACTCTCTAACGTAAAGATTATGTGCTGAAGGTAAGAAGCGTCATCAATCTAAAATTGGTTGCTTTTACGTAGAATATCAGTTACTTCAGTTCTCCTCCTTCGGGCTACTTACCTCATGGGGTAAATTCAAAACAATTTCAATTCAAGACAAATACACTGTAAAACTTTTCCGTAATGAAACATCTACGGAAAATTAAACATTTAATAGGGAAATCTGTTATCAAAGTGTCCAAAAAAGTAGATAGAAGATTATTTAATGATAAACATTGTGAAACTTTATAAAAATCTCCAAATTAGAATTAGCGTTTACTGGTTCATTATGCACCAGCGAGCATATTGTGAGCAGTGGGAAAATAATTACGAAACTGTTTGCAAACAAAATTAGGGACACTAATGCAATTATTAGGAAGAGGAAGAGAAACTGGTTGGGACATTGCCTAAGAAGAGATCGTATCATGATGGACGTCCTAGAGGGTATGGTGGCGGGAAAGAGAGGGAGGGGGCGAAGGAGACTACAGTTAATGGATGATATAAAAACAGAAAGATCATACGCGAAGACGAAGAAGTTAGCGGAGGACCGTGGAGCATGGAAGCTTCTCAGCTGCGGCAAGTGACCTGCCAATAAAGGCAGAATAGCTATGATGATGATGAATGCAAGTGCGACAACATTTTTTTTCTTTTTTTAGTATCGTCATGAGTTTTACACATATGTTACAATTGGATTCTTTCCCATATAAAAAATAAATAAAATAACCACAGTAATAAAAATGACAGTTGCACCTCTGTGTGGTTCGAACCAGCTACTTCCGGTATACAGACTCGTTGCTTTAACTAACTGAGCTATTTGTTTTCTTACGCAAACTGAACATGTTCTACGGTAAAGATGATTTTTCATTACGATCGTGCTACCAATTCGTCCTTTTCCATAGGCAATTTCCACTATATGCTCTATATATACGTTAATACTTAGTATAGATTCATATATTTGGAGTTTGCAGATAATGCACGTAATAAGACATATTAGAAATGTTTCGTTAAAAGTTTCGTTTGTAGACCTAATCCACATTTCTCTCAATGACATAGATGTCGTTGCTTCGTGTTGAACTGCAGAATTCCCTCGCGTTCTTGAAAATTTCCCACTTTAGCAGAGTTGGTAAATCCCGTAATTTCGGTCGATTTAATGTTTTTCGCTTCTAAAGGCGGATTTTCATGTGTCCTTTACCTCCGTGAGTTGCGAGCGATTGTGCTAAACAGCCAATGAAATCACGCATCGGAGATGGCGCGCTACACTCGCGTCAGAGTAGAAATTTGTTCAATTCTGACGGAAGTAGCGCGCGTACACTATTGTATTCACTGACTAACATGGCGGAAGTCGCAAACTTTCTATTTTACGCATGCGCATTACCTAGGGAGTAGTAATTTGGCGCAATACACGCACGGATGTATGAAAACGAAAATAATTTACGGTGAATACGCTACATGTGATGCTTCCGTTCTAACGCGGGCATGAAAATCCGCCTTAATTTATTTATTTTAAGCTAATATCTAACACAAATATTAAAAACGAGTTTGTTATTAACGTTTCCTGCTGGGGAAACCTTCCAAAATTTCGAACATATAAAGAAAACGGAGATATTTTAAGAGAACTTCAAAATAAAGAGACGCGTCATTTATTTTGCTCATAGTAGTACCTCCTATAATCGATATGTTTCAAATATAATCCAAATCTTATTCGATACTCTTTTAAATAGTACTCGTAAATTATATTACTGAGAGAGAATTTTATTTTATCAAATACCTCTTCCCATTTCGTCATCCCATATCATTTGCATTATTTCAACTTTAAATACTTGGTTCATATAAGTTTTTTCGAATCTTTGATTTTTTATCCTAAGCTTCTTCAGTATCAGTAATCGAGACACTTGCTGGAATTTTATGTTCTGTGATATATATCGGGAGAGACTGCAGTTGCAGGTGAACGGAAAATCCAGCGTGTATCCATCTGTCATATACTACCCACACTAGAGTTTCTGCTAATTAGTAAGAGAGAGGACGATAAATAAGCTACATATTCGTCTTTCTTATTGGGGAATATCACTAATATGTCGTACTTTCGTAATGTTGCCAATGCTATCCTCAAAGCTTATCTGCACATTTATCTTCATTAACACAACGCGCGTCCCCACAGCGACAAGTGAACCCTTCGCCCTCTTCCCGGAACACTCTTTCCCTGGCCTGCTAGTTCCTAGACAGACAGACAGCATTTGCATGACCAGCTACACATCTTAGCTATTGCTCGCGTGGCTGCTCGTAGTAGTTATATGTGGTATTAAGGCGAGTGTTGTACGTTTTAGAACAGTCTGTATAAAATGTTCAGGACGCCTCATCGATGCTATGTTGCGAACATTATCATCTACTAGGGGTGTTCCAAGAACCGGTTAACCGGTTTCGGTTCGGTTTGTAGTCTAAACCGAATCAATCGGTTTGGACTTCAAACCGGTCGGGTTCGGTTTGGGAACGGTTCGGTTTGTAGAATGGTTCGGTTCGGTTTAAGAACTTTTGGTCCCTTTTTGAGGACTGTTTTGTTCGGTTTCAGTTCAATATTTGAAATCGACAGAACTGCAGTTTGCATTATTAGCAACCGTCCACCCAGACATTATAATAAGGGTGAATGTTACGTTTCTCGGTATAACTTTATTCAGATTAAAATTATTTCGATATTTCTGAAACAATTTAGGGGTCGTACTTGTGTGGGTACTTTTACTGATGCTTTGAATTTTGTAATAAAACTCTTAATATCAGTTGGAAGACAACTTTACGGCATGGGCGGATTTAGGAGATACCGTGGTAGGGGTGGCAGTTACTTGAAGGGTGGATGCTATTCCATGAGAAGCTACGTTTAGAATGAAACATTAAATTCGTCTTGAAATGACTGGTGGGGGGGAGCATGATTTACACCTGTATGTGGAATATATCGTGGTGTATATTATCAGGTAACCAAGAAAATTTATGCTGTTTTTGACGAAAGGCGTGTCGTTTATGTGTTATAGGCTGCCGAAAGCGTGGGAAAACAAACTTTAGAGTTAAATATTGCACCAACTACTGATTGTAGACGTGATGCGGCATGATATCGACAAAATATCCTAACCTGCTCTATCCAAATTTGCAGTTTTCAGATTTGTGCACAGATTGGCGGCACAGGGAATTCCTTGATATTTTATGACGTAAATTGAGTGGACAACAACATGTAAAGGACATTTCACTGCCTGGAAATAATACTACGTGGGAGGTCAGTACTCATACACGAAGATAAAAGATGGCGGATGAAGTAAAATTACTGTGTGTGCTTGCATACCGCCTCAAAAAGTACTAGTAAAGCCGTTGCACAAGAACTCACTGGAAACTTTACGTTCCTATAATGTAAAAATACGTACGGCACAAGCCGATAAGTAACATAAAATAAAGAAATTCCGATTGCTGATCTGCTCATATTAATATCACAACGCTTTTGAGAACGCATCTACCTTTCCAACTACAGTAATTGATCAAGAACTACAGACAAATAAAGAACGCGTAATAATAATAATAATAATAATAATAATAATAATAATAATAATAATAATAATAATAATAATAATAATAATAATAATAATACACACAACTGTTTTAGCACATTCATTTCAATTAGTACATCACACAAATGCGACTACAGTACGTTTTTTTCAATCAATGATCTAAACTGACGGATGTGAAACAAAATATTCCTTCCATTCAGGATATTTATACGTACTGTAACAAGGGCCGATATTTCTGGATCCAAATCGTATAACGGGACTGCATACAGAAGGTAGTTGTAGGGAGCAAAGTACAGAGGGGAGTCTTTGTTTACGTGGAAAGAGGATGGTTGTCAGAACGGACACTGCATAAGGTGTTCAAAGTTTCAACCCACCACTTCAATGCAAAGGTTACAGCTGCGTCGAAGGGAAAGACGCTGCGAACGCGTTGAAACACTCTTGCCGTTTCCTGAATGCTCCACGCTGCAGCAACAATTCGAGCAACCAAATCCTCCTCTGATTGCACAGGCGTCGCGCAGATTAGTTGTTTCATATGGCCCCACAAAAAGAAATCTAAGTGGTTACGGTCGGATGAGCGAGGTGGCCAAGATACCGGTCCTTCTCTGCCATCCATTTGTTCGGAAAGGACGCGTTGCGACAATTTCGCACTTCCACAGCAGATGTGCTGGAGCACCGTTGTGCATAAACCACGTGTTTCGATGAACAGCCAGTGGCACAGTCTCTAGTAGTTCAGGCAGAATCTCTTTCAAAAATATCCAATACTCCTACCCGGTTAGGCATTGTGGTAGTAGGTATGGTCTGATGAGAATTATCAACGATTCATGCCAACACATTCACAGAACACCGTTCCTGATGGGCACGAGTTGACATTCCGTATGGGTTTGCCTCAGACCACAAATGTTGAGTGTGAGTGTTCATCACCCCATCATGGGAAAACATAGCTTTATCTTTGAAGAGAATACGAGACATGAAGCGGGATATATTAGCATGGTTCGCGTAGCCACTGGACAAACTCCCGCCTACGTGGATGGCGTGTAATGCATACACCCTTTGGACATGAAAATAGTACATCTGATTTTCGTGAAGCATGTTCCGAATCTGCCGATGATGGGTGTTAATTTCAGCAGTTACTACCGGTGTGCTGGTGGACGGTTTTCTCTGATCTCAAGTGTGGAATTCTAAGATTAGGAAACTGTTGTCTGTACATCGTTGTGCCACACGGCCCTTACCGTCCGCTTTCCCGTATGCCAGATGAATTTCTACCAATTTGAATTGAATTGAATTGAATTTCTCTTTATTTCAGCGGGCGAGGTTCAACCTGAGGCTGCTCTGCCACCTAACTCTTATCATTACAAAGAAAAGAAAGAAAAAACAAAGACACAAATAAGGTATAAGATACAAATAACAGCATAACATGGTACATTCAATAATACTAAGGATAAACAAAACACTCAGTAAATGTAAATGTAAAAAAAAAAAAAAAAAAAAGAAAAACTAATACTGTTAGTCCAATTTCATACTGTAGTAAACTTTTCTTGTGTGCCAATGCTTTGTCTCTGATCTCTAAATAATAATGTTTGGAGTGATAATTTAAATAAATTGTATGGTTTGTCAGTGATTGACTTTGGTAGGGAGTTTCAGATTCTTACTGGCGAAATCGAAACTGCCTTCTCTGTTATTTTTCAAGAATGCCGGGGCATATTCAGTTTATTACTTCCTCGGGTATTGTAACGGTGAATTTCTGATCTACATGTTAATTTATGATGCAAGTAAGGTGGTGTTTTATGTGAATCTATTATGTGTAGTAAACAACAGTATCGGAGATATCGTCTTCGGGACATGGTTAAAATATTTTTTTCATTAAGTACCGGCAGAATATGCTGAGACTTTCTGTAATTGGGAGAGAAGCGTAAAGAGTAATTCTGTATTTTCTGAATTGCCCTAGTATTTTGAGTGGAGAGAGAGCTACCATATATTGAATCGCAGTAATCGAACAGAGGCAAAATGAGAGTGTTAACAAGATATAATCTTGTTCCTTGCAACAAATAGCCTTCTAATTTATAAAGCTGTCGTAAGATGCGCTTAGTTTTAATACACTGTTCAGAAATGTGTTTATTCCAGCTAAGCCCTTGGTCTACTATTAAGCCTAGATCTTTTACAATTTCTCGTGTGTACTCCTCCATTACCTCTGTAATCACACTCGTTGGCCGTATGGTGATGAAATAAAGAGAAATTAAAGTGGGAAATGGCAGATGTTTCCTCGCCATTGTGTTCACTTTCCAGAATCGAAGATAGTGAGATTGCAACTTAGTGCAACTCTTCTGTCAGAGAATATTTATGCGTACGATTAGCAAATGTACAAAACCTACATCGTGACGGAGAAGATACCACACCCAGAGCCGTAGCTACGGGGGAAGGGCGCCGAACAAGCAATAAGAAAAAAGAAGTGTTGAAAATGAGTAAACGATGTGGTGCCCAGTAAAATTTGGAGCCCTATTAAATCAATATTGTTGTCGGTTTGCAAAGAAACAGATTTGTTAAAAATTTTCTTGCTCGCTACGCTCGCAATCCAAACGTTTCAGTAACACACACAAGAAGTTTTTACTTATTATTTACAGTAATTATATAATGATTTGTTAACGATGTGATATACAAGGTGCCGAGTATTGACTTATATTGTACGTAGGAGCGTTTTCAAAATCAGAAACGGTCAAAGTCTGAAATATGTGTTCGGCGTTTTGAGGATGATGAGTCTGGTTAGTTAATCACGCTTTTCTTATAATATTAATCACAACGGTGAGAATGAAAGTATGAAAAATGAGAGAAATGAAGACACACATGCAAGCTGTTATTTGAGCGGGAATATTAAAAGTGAAGGTAAACAAGGAGAATAATAACATTTTCGAATTTGAAGCAGTTGTAGAATGGGAGCTTAACAGGTTAGAACTTAACCCAACGAATTTCATCTTTTTCAAAGACTGATCACTACCAGTGATTTTTTTTATTCCGTTGACATATGAAATGATATATATATATATATACTGCAATGAATACTTTCAAGCTCTTTGCTATTTTATTCTTTTATTATACACAGATCTGCTTACTAGTCGTATGTTACCAGTGAGTTAAAGATTAAATTCAGCTCCATGTGGACACAGCTGAATTTGCTTTGACGGAGTTCGCTTAAGTTTTGGTTAGCCAATAGTAAACGAAACCACGTTTCAAACCCTTTGGACAGTTTAGTTTGTCAAAGTTCTACGGACAGTTCTGAACGGTACGATTCGGTTCGGTTCGGTTTGGGATGAGTTCGATTCGGTTTGGGAACGGTTCGGTTTCGGTTAACCGTTCCAAACCGGTTTAAGTGGCAAACCGAAACCGCGGTTTAAGTTTTCAGGAACCGTCCACCCCTATCACCTACAATCATTCTCTTCTCGTATGCAACTTTGGGTCAGTGTTTTTAAGCGCATTTGCAGCAGTGTAGTTCTAATAGCCCTCACACAAAATCTGGACTCTGAAGGGTCTTATGATAACACTCTTGATTTAATTACACATTAAGAATATTTCTCTTTCCTTCCTCTGCTGTATTCTCCTGCTTCCTCATTTGCTTCCTCCTGAATGTGGAAGTAAATCTACATCAGTGATGAAAGGTGTTCTTGCTAATTTGCACTGCCAATCTTCTTCACACAAATCAGAAAAATATCGCTTGAATTCGTCATAGATTGAATCTAGGTATGAGTTGATATTCTCTCTACATGGTTAAATCATACTCTTTATTATGAACAGTAGCGTCTTCTCTGGGTGTGCAAGTCGTGTGTTAACGCCCAACGAAAAATTAAGAGAAGAGTATTTTAATTTAATTAAACGATCGTGAGAAATAGGGACCTTTCTCACTTGTAAACGGGACAAAATCAACTGTTGAAGTGCGAAAAAACTTAGAAAAGCTACACGATCTCCGTTATGTTTTGAGGAGGCACCTCTGCGAGTAAGTCGTTGGCCACGCTTTGGCTATATTTTCGCCGCTTTAGAAGACTCATACTGCGCATGCGCTTCGTGTTTCCCACCTCATGCTTCTATGATCCAAGGCGTTGAAAAAGAACTCAACGCCTTGGGTTTTCTGCTTCTCTCAAAGCGTTGCCAAATCTGTAGATTTATCGGTGGATGTACAGATTTTTTTTTATAACAATACAGAATGCAATTTTGTGTGTGTGTGATCTACGGACTATTTTTTTTTATTGTTAAACATCATCAATTCATAAGTTAAAGGTGCAATCGACTTCTTACTAAAATACGTGTAAGGAACACGGTGAAAAGAAACATCATTATTTTCTCGATCCAATAAAATTGTGTTCGAAGGGTCAATTGATTAAAAAAAAAAACGACGCTGAGCTACAGAACGGTTTTCTATTCTGCCTTTTCCTTCCCCTAATTTTCATTCACTTAGGTTAGTGACTCATCCGCAAGACTTACGGTTTCGGCCCCCCTATTACTGTCTTCGAGTGCTTGGTAAAAGTTTTTTTTTTTTCCTTTCTTTAAAACATAGTTTTTTTCTGTTGTCTCTGAATGTCGCAAAAAGGATTTGTTTCACTTGCTACATTTTGAGATTATTTATTAAATAGGCCTATTATATTGAAATTGGTAGGTAGCCGAGAAAAGTTCGATTCAGGAGAATTACTTTTTTTTTTTTTTTTTTTTTTTTGGCTTTCTGATTTGGCAATGCTGGGTGTCCCCTTGTCTTTCGCGTTTACGAGTGTGGTGGTTTCAGCTTTTTAAGATGACTAGTGAAAGTGTAATTCAAAAACTATTAAAAAGTCCTTTTTCATTAGTTTCTTATAATGAGAAAAAACAAATCATTGACCGTGGTCGACCGTGTCCTAATCTCACGATGTCAACTCTTGTGAAGGGCAAAAGTGGTGCTGGTTTTGAGAGACATTTTCGAATGGAGTTGTACGACATGTCAGACTGGCTTTGTGGGTGTAGTGTAGTGAATAGATTTTACTGTTGGACATGTTTGCTATTTTCAACTAAGAAAAATGTGTGGAATCATCAAGGATACGAGGATTTGAACCATCTTAATACTGCAGTGAAGAAGCATGGTGAGTCTGAAATGCATCTTTCTAGCTTTTTTAAATTTAATACCTTCATTGCAACTCCAACAAGAATAGACGTTCTTTTGGATTCCCAACGAAGGGCTGACATTGAGTTGCACAACGAAAAAGTAAAGAAAAATAGGGAAATATTAAAGAGGTTGATTAATGCCGTCTGCTATTTAGCAAAGCAGGAGCTACCATTCAGATCTCATAATGAGCAAGCAGCGTCTCTAAACAAGGGAAATTATGTGGAATTTCTTATTGCAAGTGCAGAGTTTGATTCCACATTAAAAGAACACTTACAGACTTCTTCAGTTTTCCGTGGAACTTCAGCAAGCATTCAGAATGATTTGATAAATTCTGTTGCCGATGTACTGAGAGACGAAATTTACAGCGAAATTCAGAACACAGAGTTCGTAGCTATTATGCTTGACGAAACTTCAGATGTAAGCAATAAATCGCAATTGTCAACGGTTTTACGATATTTTTCGGCGACGGAGAAAAAAATCGTAGAACGATTTCTTGGATTTCATGACATGAGTGCTGATAAAACTGCAGCGGCGCTTTTCAATCATGTTAATGAAATAATGAATACCTATAAATGCGCGGACAAATTAATTGCCCAGACATACGATGGGTCTTCGGTGATGAGCGGCCATCTCAATGGCCTTCAAAGCAAAGTGTTGGAAAAGTATCCTAAAGCTCTCTTTACGCATTGCTATGCTCATGTAATGAATTTAGTTTTGCAACAGTCTTTAGAATGCAACAAAGAGCTTAAAACATTTTTTTGCGGTCTTAAATCACTGCCTGCCTTTTTTTCTCATTCCCCAAAGAGGTTGCACGAACTTTCTGCTTTCATGTCAAAAAAGTTACCATCATTATCTTGTACAAGATGGAATTTTACCTCTAGACTTATTCATACGGTCAGTGAAAACAGAAAATCATTGGTTATGTTTTTTGATCATGTTAGTGAAAGTGGAGACTTCGACAATTTAACTGCAATGACAGGCAGAGGATTTGCTAGCTTCCTAAGGAATTTTGAAAATATATTTTTAATAAAGGTTTTGTCCAATTTACTTGCTTTCTCAGATATATTGTTCAATATACTCCAGTCTAGGGATGTTGATATTTTATACTGCAGTAATAAAATTACTGAATTTCAAAACCAACTGCAAAAGGAAAGAGAGAATTTTGAAATAGTCTGGTCTTCTGTTGATAGAGATGTAGGGGACGAAGAAGTGATTCAGATAAAAAGAAGGAGATTAAATGATGAATCACAGAAGGATCATTGTCGGAGACTGTACTTTGAAATCATTGACAACATCAGTAATCAGATTACAATTAGATTTGCGTCTTTCGAAAAATTGCAGTATTTTCATCTCCTAAACCCATCTAAACTGAAGTTCTTCAACAAACGAGAAAACTTTCCTCACGATTTGTTAAAAAAGCTGCAGGTAGTTTATGGTGATGTTTTTAATTTGTCCAAACTACAAAATGAACTACATGTGTGGTACGCTTCCAATGAGGAGTCAAATAAAACCCCCATTGAGATCACTCAATATTTGCTGGATATGAATCTGGTGAGTGGATTCACGGAGATTTATAAGTTAGCTATGCTGATTGCAACAGTACCTTCCACAACATCATCTGTCGAGAGATCGTTTTCGTCACTGAAAAGGATCCACACTTTCTGCCGCGCTACTCAGACCGAGCACCGAATGACAAATTTAAGCCTCATTTCCATTGAAAGAGAACTGTTATTCAAGTTACGAGAGGGAGATAAATCCAAATTCTATGATGCAGTGATCCAGAGGTTTCTACGTAAAGAAAGACGACTCGAGCTGGAATTCAAGTAATTGTAAGTAAATTGATTTTGATTTTGATTTTCAGTTTCATATTTTGTTTGTTTTTGATCTTTAGCTTCATATTTTGAAGGTATATTTCCCCTATATAATTATTCTTATTAAATGTATTGCTTACGTAATAACATCCTCCTTGATTCATCTTTATAATTTCCAGACTAAATTGTTAAAAGAAAATTGCTATTTATAGGTTGTAGGCATTGGTGTAACTAGGACATTTTGCTGGGGATGGCCATTTTCCCTTACTTTCGAAAATTGCGAGAACTTACATGTACAGACTATATTCAAGAAATCGATGGGTGGGCAAAGTATAGTCATCCTATGTCGAATGCAAACGCTAATAAAATAGTTTTGCGTAAATTGAGGATAACTTATCACATTATTTTCGATCAGTAAAAAAAAAAAAAAAAAAAAAAAAAAAAAAAAAAAAAAAAAAAAAAAAAAAAAAAAATGTGGGTCGGCCCAACTTTGCTCCTGGGGGGGTCCCCTCTAGTTTCGCCTATGGTTGTGAGGATTAATATATTTTTTTTCTTGCCAACGCCCTAACATCCATCTCACGAGACGCCACTGATTATGAAGTAGTTCACTTAATCAAGAAAAAAATTAAATTTTGGGAGTAGAAGTATTCATACGGCGTTTCTATTGTAGAATCTTTTCCATGAAAGCTTTTTTCGCATCATAAGAAGTTAATATATTCATGTTTCTAATTTGGAATTTGATATTGATATTATTTAATATTTTTAAAAAAACTGCAAGGAATGGAAGAGATCAAGAAAAGGAGAATAAAGTTAATCTTTTCCTACATTTAGGAGCAGTACTTCCACATCTGACTTAATTAATGATTTTTTGCACCGCGAGGAAAAGAACAATAACTTACCTGAAACATTAGTGTTAATCAACAGGGAAATAGTCTCCACCGGATTCCACAACACTCTGCTACCTGTCAACCAGCTGCTAAATTCCTCGCTGAAAGAAGTCACCGGTTTTAGAGGCAAAGAACTGGGTCACTGTTCGTCGCACGTCATCCTCATCTTGCAGTTTTTTCTCAAAAAGGTAGTTTTGTAGGTTGCGAAAAAAAAAAAAAAAAAAAAAAAAACAGCAGTCCGTTGGTGGAAGATCTGGTATAAACGACGGGTGGGGAATTTTCTCTTAACCACATTCCTCGACCTTAGCACAGGACCTTTTTGCCGCGTGTGGGCGCGCGTTACTACCGTGGATGAACATACCCTAGGAATGAACCAGAGCAGGAAGTTTCTTCAACAATGCAGTCTGTGCGCGTTCAACTTGCTGATAGTAGATATCCTGTAATGAGTATCTGATTATGTGGCATAAACTCAAAATGGATTCTCCCACGGATCCCACTAAATACGAAACATCACTTTTCAGAAGTGGACGTCCTGTTTTGGCACAGCTCCTGCGCCCCTTTTAGGTACCCCTGACGTTTGCGTGCAATGCATGGTAGAGAACCCACGTTTCATCTTCTGTCACCATGCTGTCCAGAAATGGCTCACACTCGTGACGGGTGAGCAGGGAACTACAGATGTTCCCTCGCTGCTGTTTCTGTTGAGGCGTGAAGAACCCATCTATCGAGTTTCGTCACTATCAATCACCGAATTTCGACACGTACCCAAGGTTCTGCAGATGACAATGAATGGTCGAATAGGTGGCCAGGTGTTCATTGGCCAGTTTCTCAACAATTTGCATTAGTTTTGTTTCGACAACTGCTCGTAGGGCATCGTTGTGTAGCTGCATATGCCTCCCTTTTCGTGGCTTATCGGTCAGGCTGGTATTCTCACACCGAAACCTCTGGATCCATCTCTGCCACTTTCGCACACACAGAGCACCTAGATCACCTACGACATTGATACTTCGTGCCGCTCCGCTGGTTTAATGTTTCTGGTAAAATTCATACAGCATGGCATGCCCTATGTGGTTCTCAGACACTGTCATGACGAAACACAAGCCACAATTCCAAAATATGGAGTAGACCGCTCTCCTTTAACGAACTGCTCATAATGAATTACCCTACATGACAACTATGGCAAGTGCCGCCTACTTCATTATTTACTCGTGAAATGGCGTCATTGCAGTGGTAATCGAAAAAAAAAAAGTTCTTACTTATGGGATTAGCTGATAACGAAAGTTCGTCCTATTTCTAAATATAATAATGGTAAAGATATTCAAAATTATAGACCTATATCGTTATTGAGTATGTTTGTAAAAGTATAAACGGATAAAACTCATATGCAACTATAAATTTCAGAATACCAGCATGGTTTCGTCCAGAGTACGTTGACAGTGACTAATTCAATATTATTAACCATTTCATAGCAAATGTGATAAATCAAGTGGATAAAGCGGATGTTATTTATACGGATTTTGGGAAAGTATTTGCTAGAGCAAACCACAAAGTATTAGAAGAGAAACTTGGTCAATTAAACTTGTCTGCACAGTTCAATGGTCTATTTGAATCGTATTTGAAGGACTGGAAGCAGTTCGTTACACACAAAGGATACACATCAGTCGAATACTTTCAAGTATCTGGTGCTCCAGAAGTGTCAAACTTGAGAGTTCTACTATTTGTAATATTTATAAATGATCTTCCTGAGTGTATAATATATTCCATAAAGTGTTATATGTCAATGATCTTAAACTTTTTAGAAGTATCAAATCAATAAATGACTGTAATGAACATCATCAAGATATGAATTCAGTAGTTAAGAGCAGCTAAGATAACTTACTATATGCATATATTAATAGAGAGGAGTTAAGAGCAAATCAGTGAGGTGTATGACCACCTCGGGCACCAATGCATACTACACATCTATTTGCCATGCTGTCCACGAGAGAGTTCATCAGTTTCATGGGTATGTTGTCCCATTATTCTCGTAGGGAAGTTTTCAGGTCCTGAAGGGACAAAAGTGGTGGATTCTTCTGTACAACTCGGCATCCAAGAGCATTCCAGGCATGATCAATGGGATTAAGATCACGAAAATACGATGGACAGTCTATGCGGTAGATATTCTCTCCAGGGTCTCTTCAAGTTGGGCGATTCTGTGTGGACGTGTGCTGTCATTCATGAACATGAACTCTGGGACCAGTGCACCACGAAAAAGACGAACATATTCTGTCAGGATCTCATTACAATATCGTTCCTCGGTTCCGGATCCGCCTGCAAAAATGTGCACTGGTGTTCGTCCGTTTTTCATTATGCTCGCCCACACCATAACACCAGTGCATTATATCGGTGAATTATAACATGTTCCTCGTTCTTTACCGTGACTCTTCTGACAACATAACATTTGCCTAGTTCTCCTCGTCCCAATCATGATGTGCCGTACATCATTGTAATCTGGCACGGCGGTGGGTGGGGGATATTGGAACTCGCTTAACGGGCTATTGAGTCATCGTGAAATTGTTCGGAGGACATGCAAAGGCCTGACGTCTCGGAAAACTCATTAGCAATATGCGCTGAAGTTGCATGTCTATTCCTGCTGGTCAATTGGTCAATGTAGCGATTCCGTGGAGCTATTGTATCCTACCACGACCCCTACCATGCTCGCATACAGCCGTTCCTCTGGTCACAGCAGCTTTCTTCAGTCGAGAAATAACGCTTTGTGCTAGTCCCTTCACACGTGCAACCTCTTTAACACTTTAACTTGCCTCAAGATGACCACGAATAGCTCTTCCACGATCATAACCACTGAGATGAAATCTTTGCGCCATTTTCCGACAGAACCATTAGCCTGCACTACACTAGTGTAACTTACAACAGCGGCTGTCGTGCTTGGCCGTGTCTTTTTGAGTGCAACCTTCTGGCTCAGTCTACGCCAGGAATCTCGTGCGCAGGAATCTCGCATAGCTGGTTGCTTCTTATCTTGGATTCAATGGGTCACTAGTGTCCTCTACTGATGTATTTATGCTACTACAGGGTGTCCATGTCAGGAAAAAGTCACGAAATCAGAAAACGGTCATGAAAGTCAAGAAATTTAGGTTTTGGGTCACGACTTTTTTTTTTTTTTTTTTTTTTTTTTTTTGTCTCCAAATATAAGTACAAACTGGAAAATTTTGTTCTATGAAACGTCAAAATTCACCACCAAAAATGTCTATGGTCGGGTTTAGACGCTACCAAATCGCAAGCAAAGTACGCTTCTATTGCATGCATGAAAATTCGGCCTAATTCGCTCTTGAGAATGTTACGAAATTTTATGGTTTGGTAAAGAAAAGGTCAAGAAAAAGTCACGAAATTTAATTTGGGATTTTAGTAGACACCCTGCACTACATACCCACGATGCCGTGTTCTCAAAACTTATCACTGAAAATGTGTTTCATCCTTAGCAATTGTCAACCAGTGTATAACCCATAAGCAAAGAACATTCTATTACATACTATTCTTGCACAAAATAGTTAATAATAAAATAGAGTGCAACAAACTGCTTTCGAGAATTCCAATATGTATCAAATAGTAAAACTCACATGGAAAATTATAACTTATTTTATCGTACAAAACCAAAGATGAATAGGTTAAGTAAATCACCAACATAGAGAATGGGTGCAACCTACAACAGACTCACAAAAACGTCAAGTAATACAGATATTTATACTGACTGCATCACAAGGTTTAAACGTGCAATTGTGAATACATTATATAATGAAAAATCACCACTGTAATTGAGTTTAACATCTGTTGAATTCTGCTTCAATAAATATATATTAGTTGACACTTATTTGTCAACTTCAAGTGAATGGAATTTGTCAGTTTTACGTCCCACGATTATGCCGGCTAGGCTAAAGAAGACGATCAACTTCAAGTGAATTTGGTTGAAGTGAAAGAATGTTGACGCTGGTCCTCTTAAAATCTAGCATGTGCTATTGTTTAGGACGTCAAAAATAATTCTGCTTAACTTGGTATCGAAAAATGAAAAGCGTGCCGCAAGAAGGATTTGATTTGTGTTTCATTCAGAATTCTTAGCCTGCTTTATACAGTTTGGTTAATAAAGGAAAATACATAAGATTTTTGTAAAAATAAATAAAAATAATAAAATAAAGAAAAAATGACAGCCAAAATAGAAAGACTGAATTTGTATTAAGCTTTTGTGGACAAGGTTACCTTTGCCACAATAATCGAATCCACGAGACAAGGAAAATAATAATAATAAGCAAATAGAAGGAGAAAACCGGATTCATAAGGTACAAAATGATAAAGTTAACCAAAGAATCCATAATACTCTGCTAAAAGCCTCCCTGCAACAACTCATTTTCACGTAAGGTGGAAGTTCATGTGAATGCCGTAATAACATTTAAAAAATATTACATCACAATTGACTGCACACTGGTAAGAAAAATGTAGTGAAATATTTTATAAATTGCTACTATTTCTGACGAAACGGAATTTGATTATTCACGAACAAGAACGTCATTCCGGTATGCTCTCTTCCATTTCGATACCTGATATACATTTTTAAAGCAAAATACATGTTTTTAAGAAGTATGTATATAATGGGAACTGGATATTTACATTTAAATGTACAATTAATGGTAACGCACATTGATTTGCTGTATTTCATAGTTTTTTTTTTAAAGTTAATATTAATTGCATAATACTTGGTATGACTACACTGGACGTATTGTAACGATCGTCACGAGCTCTGTAACAATGAAATCACCATTATTGAAACGAATATGTGCATTCTTTGCAGAACAAATACAGAAAAATTCAAAGATATATAACTTTCATTGATAAAATTTTTCCGAATCTTATGACTAAAATTTTATTTTTATTAATTATCAGTTTGATTTCAAAATACAGTGAAACCTGTCAGCTTGGTCTACTCTCTAAGTTGGCCACCTGCTTATCTTGGCCTAGTTCGTCTTGAACCTGTATTTTCTCATAAGACATTCGTTACTTACTACTTTATAAGTTGGCCACACTGAAGCAATTTTATCCTATGATGATAATGATAAATTTACCTGCGTATCTTGGCTACGCAAAATACCGTTTTGTTATTTTTTTTAACTCTTTCGTATCCCCATATCAGAGGCAGATGTTTTGTATTTGTGACTGGAGAAAAGAAGCAAGGATTCGCGCGATTTGCTCTTGGAGGTCAATGGCCAGAAGACTACCCTGATAAAGGGGTGGTGAAGGAAGATGTGAATAAGAAAAAGCATGTACAGGAATTCAGGAAATGGTTGTCGTATTTGTTTACCCTGTCTGCTTTGGTAAAACCATTAGCTATATCAGCTCCTCTCATCAGTGGGGAGCTTTAGTAATACCGGAAAATTCTCAAGGGTAAAACTAACCATCTCAATTGTCAACTATTGGCACCTGTCGGCTTGTCAAAAGATAGCGGAGTTTTTGAGATATGAATTCCCTCAAGATTTTCTCAAAACACCTTTTGCTCCGAGGGAAACACTTCTAGCTCATTAACAAGAGGCAGTTAACTACAATATTAGAATGTGCATATCTGCCAAAAAGAATAAAACAAATACGTTTAGAATGAACCACCATTCAGTAACAACTGAAAAGAAGTCATATAAATTGCATATGAATTTCTCAATTTATAACTTAGCTTTTCTTGTTTTCAATCTGAATAACTCAGTGTGTTATAATATCAATTTCAGTAAACTGCGTACATACGCTTCTATTTCGTGGTTGTTTGTGTTATTGTGTTTTCAATCCGAATAATCCAATGTACCAGACTAGTTTTCAGGAAGAGAAAGGTATGTACATATATTAAACATATTATAGTAATATTTTCTAGTACTGTATATTTTTATGATTACTCTATATACATCAGGGGGCGCAGTGGCTCAGTGGTAGAGCGTTCACCTCCGGTAGTTGGGGTCCCTGGTTTGATCCCAGCTCACACCGTGTGGACTTTGTGGTGGGCAAACACCGTGCTCGTGGGTTTTCTCGGGGTTCTCCCGTTTCCTCCCACTTTCTTCATTCCACCATTTCATTCATTTCTCATCCGTAACCGGCATAAGCGTGGGACGTAAAACTTAAAGATTTCATTTCATTTTTTCTATATACATTATTTATAAGTAGCTGTCGTGCCACTGCTTATTAAAGTTTTGCAATCAAGTAATACTAGAAATCCTATTCTAAAAATACAGCAATCACACTTGTTTTCTGTACGTTGGCCACCTGTCTAAGTTGGCCACTTTTCGATGGAACCGATGGTGGCCAAGGTCGACAGATTTCACTGTAGTAACTTTCCCATGTCCATAATATTAACTATAAAATTTTATCCTAAATTTCTTAACTCAAGACAATTCGTATTGCAATAAAATTTGCTGTTTTTAATTTTAGTCGATTCTCTTTGAAGTTAATCTAAATTTTGACTGTTATTTTTCTGAGATTAATTTTTATTAATCACGTACTTTTCCATTGCATTAATATTTAGTTATAATCCGTTAAATTTTTAATTGATTTTTCCAACTAATCTGGCAGTAGTCAACGGTTTATTTCTAATTAGAAAACATAAATACACCCTAAAATATAACAGTTAACTTGGTGCTTCATATTTTATTAGTCTCCAAGACTTCAAGTTTGGAACAAACTGAGGAATAACAACAACATTAATGGACAGGATAACTTTTATAAGCACGATCAACAAATTTAGTTGTGTAACAATTATTAACATATTTACATAAAAGAAATCAGCCTTGAAGATTATTTATATTTGGCTACAAATTACTAAAGAAACTAGACAATATTACTGTGTATAATTACATTATAACATTGTAGCAGCAAATACGAAAGAGACAACAAAATAAACATTCAATCATAATCTTACTCCTTTGTTAACATTAAAAAAATATATGAAGTTTTATTTACCAGAAAGCATACACTTCAAATCTTATATTTTATTGCACTGAAAGTAACTGACATTTAACTCACTACAAGTAAGTAAACACACAACTGGTAACCAGTATCCACCACATACACACAATGTCACATTTTATAAACCTTATTTTAGAACAAAGGAAAAGATCTGCCTAAAGTAAATCGATTTTATACATTTAATATATAATTCTAAAACAAACATTTCTTTCTTTATTTATTTAGGTGAAAAATGCACAGCTTTCATAAAACTGTTGCTGGATTTCGACACAAATGCTAAATTTTGATATAAAATTTAAAATATAATATTCTTCAATATAATGTCCAGAGACAGCCTTCAGTTATATCACTTCCTATTTTATTTTCCTGTAAAACACGAAGTATAATTCTCACAAGAGTGCCAAGAAAATTTCTGGTTTACCATGTCTTACGCTGAAATTTGTCCGTGGCATTTTAATTATAAACAGTATCAAGAAAAATATCACTAATGAAACTCACTCGGGCAAATGGCTCGTCATTCCCGGAATCACAAGATCGTCCATATTTGGAAGAACAAATACTTTCTAAAAAAGATACATATATATATATATATATATTAGTTTACAAGTTTCATGGTTTATGAGAGGTCACAAAAAATAAAATTGAGCACAATCTACCATTAAGGACCTGCATAAAAAAAAAAATGTTGTAACAGGTATCCAAAAAAAGTTCTGTCAAATTTTCAGTGGTGGAGGGTAGTATGCGCTACCTATACCTTTTGTTTCGAAGTTAGAAGAAAGAGAAAGGAAACGACTTAGCGCTGGCTGCGGTAGCCACAGCTAAATCAGCATGTCAGTGCGCGCAGATTAAACATGGGAACCTCAAGTTCTTCTCTCGTCAGGTAAAGGATCTGTTCGTGGTGACGTGTGATGAGAAGTGAGTTCTTTAATATGCTACTCGTCACTGATATCGTTGGTTGGTACCTTGGTACCACATCCCACTGTTAGATAACTAAAACTATCACTACATGCACAGAAGGTTGTGCTCTATGTTTGATGGGCAACGCGTGGTATTGTCGATCATAAACTGCTGCCGCCTCACCAGACTATCAACGCAACTGTGTACTCACAGAATTTGAAAATGTAAGATGCTTGTGAATCGCAAAAGTGTTATTCTGGTTTAGAACAATACAAGACCACATGTTATCAAGGTTACCAGTGACACCACTATCCGATTCGGTTAGGAAATACTAATGCACTTCCCGCATCGTCGAATTACCACTTGCCAATTGGCACATAAACTTGTGCAGAGACAACTGTCCCGATATATAGACAAAGTGCACAATGTACTGATAACCTTTTCAGATTCACATTCTTCTGATTTCTACGACTATGGAAATGGATATATAGTCTGCCTGAGCATCGTACATGTGTTACTGCTGCTGAGACAACTATTTATAATTTTGCACATAATTCTTATTTCATGATTTTATTGCTTTTCAATTTGTAGAGTGAAAATCCGACGGAACTTTTTTGGGTACCTAAAGCAAGAAAGCTTACATTTTTACTTGAGATGTTTACATGCTTGACTTTGCTTGTCTGGAAAACGACTAACACGGTACATTCGCGAAGTGTCCCCTCGGGATTCGTGTAAAATTGATTTAAATCCAAAGTTCTCAGCGGCCCAATGTGTATTGTACTAATTTTAGTGGCCCATACGGGTAATTTGCATATTTATGTGCCATCATATATCTGGAATTCATATACTACTATAACGCTGGGACAAAAATTGACTTTAGTTTCGTTAGATGTAAATGGACATGAATGTGGGTATGTGCAAAATAAAATGGATCAAATATGGCTTCTTTGACTCATGTTACTCACCCCGACCGCTATCCTGGATGCGCCATATTGGATTTAACTTTCGGTTTTTCAAATGGGAATGGGTGCAAGTGATATATCAAATTCATGTAGAATTTTCTCGGAAATCCACTTTTGAAGTTAATTTTACCGTAGCTTGTACCGTTTGGAAGATATTGCATATTAAATCCTTCCAGGCACTTCGCGAATAGACATTTTAGGGTAATATGAGTTATGGTAACGATGTTGACAAATCGAAACAATTTCTAACTACAAAAAAACTGTACGCAGTAGCGTATTTAAGAGGGGGATTCCGGGCTTAAGCCGCCCCTAAATTTTATTTACTATCTTAAAGTAAATGAAATATGTTGCAGAATTTTCACATTTCCAGAAATAAAGTTAGCAAAGCCCCCGAAACAAAATCGTAAATACGCCACTGACTGTAGGTATAGACAAACTCTTTACAACATTGGTGTTATAATCTTATTACATTTCTGTGAGTGATTGTTATTTCTTTCAAGTTATACCATAACAAGTAAGTATTCTATTACGTTAAAATGTCTAATGTAAATCCAGATACGACTAGTTTTTGGTGTAGACCTACCATTTCCGTATTTATGTCTGTGTATATGTATGTATTTACGTTCAGAGAATCTTTCGTCAACAATAAATCGTTTAAAAGATTACATATATACACGGGGAACTGCATAATTTTCTATTTGGTTCAACATTCGTGAAGTGCCTAACATTTAACATGCAATACCTTGAAAATGGTACAAGCTACGTTACAATTAACTACACCAATGAATTTCCGCGAAAAGTTTATACGAATTTGATGTATCACATGCACCTATTCCCATTTGAAAAACCAAAAGCTGAATCCAATATGGCGATCGAAGATGGCGGCCGGGATGGTTAACACGTGTCAGAGAAGCAACACTTGATCCAATTTGTTTTGCATATACCTACATTCATGTCCAATTATATCTAAAGAAACTAAAATCAATTTTATGACCGAGCTTTATAGTAGTGGTTGACTAAATTCCGGATATATGAAGGCCCATAAATATGTAAATTACCCGTAAGGGCCGCTGAAATTAGTGCAATACACATTGCGCCACGGAGAACTTTGCATTTAAATCAATTTTACACGAATCCCGAGGGGACACTTCGCGAATATACCTTGTAAGACCAACGCCAATAAAAAATACACTATTAATGGATTTAAACAAATTACCTTAATTATTTCAAAATTTCTTTTGTTTTATTTAATATAAAATTTACGTCTTTTATAGTTAATGGAAAACATTTAGTATATCAATAAAACTACGCATATTGGTAGAATAAATGCATGGATATTGAAGAAAACTGTTGAAATACTACGAATAACGTTATATTTTTATTTGTGTCACATTAAATTTTTACTGAGATTTATCAGTATATTATAAAATTTTGAAACCACTTCTACGTTATATTCCACTTTTAGCATACATAAAAGCTCACGACACTATTCTTTAAAATAATCGCCATATTGTAAATACCTGAAGAATTACATCCACTAAGATTTATATACTACTAGACAGGGATACTCAGATAAATGAGAACAAAAGACTTTAATTAAAAACCTGAATTTCATTATATAGGGCAGTCAATTAAGGTATTCATCGTAGACAATAATTAGTAACGAACGCTTTTCTTCATACGATTGCTGTAATTCCAGTGCTCGAAGTGGGAGCTATGCGGGGATATGCAAAACCCTAACACAGGAGAATTTCGATCGTCGTACCCCTATCTCTGATTACCTTTTTTTGCATCTCGGCACGTTTCACTTGACAGGGGTATGCAAACGTAATTATACTGTAGATTAATTTCGTGACGCGTTGACTCTTTCAAAAGATCAATACTGCTGCGACAAACTTACAAGTTCGAAGGTAGAAGCAGAGTTGTCTGCCATTAGGCTGCGATTGACAGCTGAAAAAGACTAACTATGGCTATCAAATTCAGGACTTGACTGACTGACTGACACACACTCAAAAATAAATAAATAAATGAATAAATAAATAAAAATAGTATTCTAAAGTTTAGTAACATGGATATTCTTTAAATAATGGTATTCTTTAAACAATGGCTTATAAAACATTGGTTAGTACAGTTATTTGTTTATATATAAACAATATATTTCTTCCATTGTGAAGTAGTCACTACGGCAAAAACTGTATAATTTTCATTCGCTACCCATGGGAAAAGAACATTCACTTGTGGTGAAGCAATTAAGCATATCTATGATCTGAGGTAGCTTTCAATATATTGTTTAAATATTGTATTATATATACACACTGTGCATTGTTCCAGTTCTCTGAATATAACGTGCAGCATTGCATATGACATACAAACACAATATTATAGGACGAACAAAAATGTGTAGTCTACTTAACCGGAATACTAATTTTAGCCTTCACTTTGTGGAATAACAGATGACAAATAAATAGAAGAACAATTTAACAACTGGAGTTGAAATACCGGTATTCACTGAAAACCAAGAGGTAAAATAATGATTAAGAGTAGCAAGACAAACACGATGTATAAATGAGAAATACGTGTTAAGTAACTCGGTAACATATAAGGATCGTAGAGTGCTATCTCTGCAAAAGTAGATAAAAATTGTGACTTATTAATGGTATTGGGTAAGATCTAATTCTTACATAAGCGCGAACTGAGCATGACGTATTAGACATAGCTCTGTCTAATTTTGTCATTTTAACTGAAATCTTGTAGACTGCTTGAAGTCCTTAGGACTATAAATCAGTACAGATTATTTGATACTGGAAACACGTATTAGTATTTAAAAACAAATAAACCTACTTCGTTGGTTAAGAACAATGAGGAAGTTAGTATCAACCGTGAAAATAATAAACACAAGCGATCACCTCATGAAACTTTATTCAAATACCTTTCGCCTAAAAAGACGGCAACTGATAGTACTATGATACCGATTGCCGTATATTTCGCGGATTGTGACAAGACTATTCCAGAAGTTTCAGTAACACCCAGTGTAACTGAAGAATCGTTTCTTGCTTCTGAAAACCGAGGAAATGAGTATCCTGCTTGTTGGGATCACCAAATATTTCTACTAAATGCGAAAACTGTGCCCGGCTTATTGTAAACAGTAGTAAATTGGGTTGTAAAACATGTGGTTTAATAGAAACTTTAAGTGATAATATAACCAAAGGTTTTAAGATATCCCACGTTTGGAACACATCTTAAATTGCTCTGTTCGGATATACTGCACAACAGCAACGACAGTCCTTATGGAAATAGATATTAAAACACAAAAACAGTGAGGTCCATATTTATTGTGGAAAAAATTGTATTTAATTTGAAAGGAAAGACTGAAAATTTCAATATTCAGACAAAACAACCAAGAATACAGCAGTACAACTCGTGTGTTTAGAACTGTTTATAACATTACTAAGAACGGTAGGCCATTTATAGACTTACCTTTCGATATTGATTTACAATAACTGAACGGATTACAAGTGAACGAATTTTACGAAGTGGTCATTCATGTGCTGAAGTTCTATACACATTGCTACAGAAGCGAGACGTCGTCTTGTAAACAGTGTATTACTAGCTGAAATACCCGTTCTTCGCACGAGGAGAATACGGTTTATGCAATAAATTATATTTGAAGGTAAAGAAAGGAATGAAATATATAAATAAAGAAGAGTAACACCGCAATAAATAAACAACAAAGAGTAGCACTTTCAACGGTACCCTGTTAATATGAGTGCAATAAATCACTAATAGCAACGCCTTCCGCCCTTGTCCTTCTCAATATGAGTGAAATATTGGCGACGCCACTGTCAGTTTCCGAATTAGCTGCCTGTTCCTTCTTGCCTAAATTTGGACTCAAATGTTATCAAGTTTGTTACCAATCAGCTTAGCGATCCCGAAAACTACGGATTCAGCATTAATATCGTCATTTTGGACTAATATCGGTCAGTCTCCCGTTTGTAAATACAAGGATTTGGATTTTTGGCCTCTCGTTTGACAAACATCTACATTTACTTAAGGAGCATGTAAAAATTGTACTTACATGACACACAATATGTAGCTCTGAGTATTAGAAAGTGTATGTATTAATACGCACAGACTTCAATATTTATGTTATTTTAATTTATTTTGCGTTACTTTTTGTTCTTCTGTAGGTTAGAACTTTTTAGTTTTTTGCATTTAATTTTTGTATTTTCAGTTGTTTTGATGTGTATATTACGGATATTTATGTGTATTTTAATTCGAAATATGTTTATGTTTAATTAAGGTAAAAGATTTCTTCTAACTTGTGTGAAGGGAAGGAACTTAAAATGCTAATCGCATTGCCTCTTTGTAAAGTTTGGCTAATGCGTTGTACTAAATATTGTTGGCTTCTGGCGTCGCCTGATTTAGTAATCAAATTGGAACCCAGTTCTTTCAAAAATGTGTGAGCTTCTTTGCTGAAAACCCCCATAGTTTCAGTTGCAAAAGCAACGAAAAGATGCTCTTCTTTCAGTTTGGAATACTTGGAGTGTTTTCTCTTGCAGGCCACTTCAGCTGCACTACATGGTTCGTTTTGTGTTGATGGCAAATAAGATGGTGCAAAGGTATCGACGCATGTGACATCCCATATCAACCGTTGACTCATTTTTAATGGAGTTAGGGTAATTCCATCTGGCCGCTTTCCGTCTTCTCGAAACATTCCTGGTGGCTCCAAAATGCTTGGAAAATCAATGCCTGCTAGTGTTCGTTTTATTATATTGTTCAATTCACCATGACGTACTAATCTTCCTCCACTTTTAGTACAACTTAGTGCGTATAACCCTTTTTCATCCATTCTGCTTTGGCATGTACAAGTAAATGTATGGCAGATATTTACCCCCAGACGAAAAGCTACACAAAAACTCTAAAAAGGTACCAATTGTTTTAGATGGCGTGGCTTGCAACCAAGCACCGGTCCCTTTTTTTCTGTAAGACTTTCATACGCACAGTGTCAATTATGCTTTCAGGAATTACTTCATTATCTATTACTTCCTGTAATAATATTGCATCCCAACTTTTTTGTAATTCTTTTGTCTCAGGAATTTTACTGTTGTAGATCCCCTTCCAAATTTCCACAGCCTCATCCATGTGATGTATATCCACGTTGTCAACTGAACTATTTAAAATATTGGAGACAAGTGGACGCACCCCATGGCAAGAAGAAAGGAGGGCTGGTAGGCTCAAGTCCGATGCTTTCCGTGTGTTTAGACCTCCTAAGCGAACTGGAAGGCTTGCTTGTGTCCATTGGGTTTCGTTTAGGGAATAGTTAATTATTAGCTGTAATGCCATTTTCAAGTAATTATCTATCTGTAAAGCTTTAGATGGTCTTTTTCATGTTGGAATACTTCTTAAAAAGTACGTTAGCTTTGGAATGCCGAAGCAATTTTTGAGAAGAAAATAAGCTATGTGATTTGGTCAACTTTTTAGTTCCTCAGTTATTAATTTGAAACTATTCATATGTTTCTCGAAATGGAGATCATACCCTTCTTCGTGGAGCGGAGACCCTAATAACGATAATTCATCTGGTTGTAAAATACGTATGCCTGGCAACATCTCTTTAAATTGGATTTCTACGTCTGTGTCTATTTTACCCGATGTGTAATAGAGTTCACATTTCGATGGATTCACTTCTAGCCCAATTTTCTTAGATTCTGTAATTAAATGCTTCATGTCCTCTATGACTATATTCGGCGATCCTCCTAGGGTTCCATCATCCAGATAAAAGGGGTTCAGTCCAGAACAAAGCTCTTGGACTATCGGATGAATAGCCAAACTAAACAACATTGGACCTGCAGGATCTCCCTGTTGGCATCCTACTTGTGATGAGATAGTTCTTTCTCCATAAAATAATATTGATGGATAAACATAGCTTCTCCCCCCCCCTCCCAAAATACAAATGTAGCATAAAAGATTTCACTTTTTTTTTAGCATTGAGTCTCTTTCCAACGGATTAAAGGCATTGTTGTAATCGATTTTTAAGATTACTTTGTTTGCGTTTTCATTTCTCCTTATGTATGTCCGTGTGGTATGTATAATAGCTTCATTACCTTTTTTAGTTGCAAACCCCAGTTGGTGTAGTTGTAAGTATTGAGAGCATTGGTTGTAAACGAGCGAAACAGCTATCTTGGATGCTAGTCTTCGAAAAACACATCCAACTGCTATAGGTCTGATTCCGCCATCCTTTCTTCGTAATGCACACAAATTCGCTCCAAAAAGGTATTTCCACACGTCTTGATTTACGTTTCCATTTAAAATGATGTTAACCAATTTCGTGATTTCGCCTAGTAAAACAGACGCTGATGCTTCTGTAGATTTAGAAATTAAGTCTTTCAGGTGTTGAAGGGATAAGCCATCGATTCCTGAAGCGGAGCCACTCTTAAAATTATGGATTGCTCTTGATATCATGTCTTCATTTACAAGGAGAGAAGATGTCAAGCACTCTGGTTGCTCCGGCATTTCTAAAACTCTGGAGGGAGACGGATGTTTGTTTTGTAGACTAACAAAAGTTTCCTCACTCGAAGGAGCCAGAGAATCGTCGGATATCAGTAATCTTAAGGCACCTCTTGTATTAAAATCAGCGATTTTGGCTGTAATCAGTTTAGATAAGTTTGTAATCAGGTTTTATCTTATTTATGTGTATATTTACCAGGTATATCTTGATGATATGTGGAATTCTATGTAAACCCTCTTTATATGAAACGATTTTTTCTCTACTGAGGGTTAAATAAATAAATAAATGTTACACCACAACCTACATGACGATGTGGTTAAACTTGGACTTGAACGGAGTGGAGAGTGTCACTATTAATTTCACAATCTCGAAAACTACGAATTTGACACTATATCATAGGGACTTTGGACATTTTATTTTTCAGCTCCCCACCTCACCCTTACCCAACGCAGCCCACCATGCCGATAGAAGTTTAACTAGAAAGGAGTCGAGTGTTACTATTCATCTCAGCGACCTCGAAAACTGAATCTGACTCTAATATTCGGTGTCCTAGATATTTATAATCTCCTTTCAGGTATACATTTTGATCCCCATAATTTTCTACCAAGCCGATATTTTTTTAGTAAAAAGAAAAAGCTTCTGCATACAGATCTTTACAAGATCTAATTGCCTACGAATTTAGTGGCTGTAGGCCACGCCTTTCTATGTGACAAGCTGGTGATACATTATTTTGTTCATACTAAAGATGAACCGAAAATATCGGTCCTAATTGATGGCTTCATTTCTATATCTAATCATAACATTCTAGTTGTATGTTTAAGAGAGTGCATCGGAGTCAAAAGTAAGCAAAAAATAATTAGCGAATATGTAACATTTCTCCTCGATGTGACTGAATTAGAGAACAAAATATTATCTGAAATAGTGGACAAATTGTTAATTTGCTCAGAGAACAATAGTTTATCTCACAAATATTTGCTTCGCAATTTGTGTGTTTTGCAAGCGATGGGACATCAAATACATTGCCAGAAAGGGAAGCGTCACACCTATCTTAAAAAGGAAAAAGATACCCAAATCTAGTGCTGTGGCTTTGTTGAAGTCATCGATTGGAACTAGCAGCACAAGATAGAGTAAATTATCTAGCCGGAATAAACTACCTTCACATATTTTTTGATGAACTGTATAGTTTATATCACTCTTTCGCTAAGAATCAAAGAGAACTTGAGCACCATCTAGTCGAGTTGCAGTCCTAAATTCTACACATTGGAAAATCTTTGAACTTTCGTTGCCTAGCTTCATTACTGCGAACAGTGGAAGGGGTATGGCAAAGTTACAGGAGCCTTTATCAATCTTTCAGTCGTGCTTCAGAAAACGAAAAGGAATATTCACAAGAATGTGTCGCATTTTCTGTTTAAAAGAAACATTGACAAATACAGTAATTAAAAACAACTTAGGTAAAGACTGTTTCATAGAAGATTGCAAGGCTACGCAATTCGATCTTGGCGACCCTGCCAGCTGAGTTTCCCCATACACTACCGGCTGTGAAGACTTTATACAGGGTGACCAGTCTTGTATCTAAATTTCCTTCTAAAGATCACAATTCAAGGAACAAAAAAGAAATGAATGACGAAATGGTTAGTATACTTATTATTATTATTATTATTATTATTATAGTAGACGTTAGATGAGAGTTTTTATTTCTTCAATTTCTGTTTATATTTTCAATCTCGATAAGCTAACTTAGTTAAAATAAAGAAAAGCCAGGTGTAAAGCCCTTTTTGTCTAAAGCTGGCAATAACCCTTTTGGAAATTATTTTTGCCGTTCGCTGAATTCACTTTCTTGAGCAAAGTTCGTTGATGTAGTTAATCATTACTACAAAAAGGAACCGTCTCAGTCTGTACGTAACGCTAATTCCTAATAGTGCACAGTCTCACTGAAACGATAACAGATGTCGCTAGTATGCAATTTGCAGATTTAGAATTATTGTGACGATTTAATTGCAACTTTAAATTTAATTGAAAAGAAACACTAAAAATCAATGAACAAAAAATGTTATTGAGAAGTTTCACCTGTGCTATGTAATTTGTCAAAATACTTAAAGAATACCAGCTCTAATTTCTCGCTCAGATACCATTCAGTACCAGATTCAACTACTAAATGAGTAATTCATGATCTCGCGTAGCATAGTCGCTAACGCTCTCGCCTTTCGTGAAAGCGGTTCCGGATTCGATTTCCGATGGGGACACTCGGTCGACAAAGTGTAATAGCCATTTCAGGTCACCCGTCCTAGTGAGGTTTTCCGGGGTTTTCTTAATTGACACCAGGCAAATATCGGAATAGTATCTAACATACAGATCCCACGCACCTATTTTCCTTCCACTTCCTCGGATTGTGTGTTCGTCAAAGGACGTCATCCCTCATAGATAACGGACTTAAGGATGTAGATGCCGGTAAGACCCAGAAATATGTATAAATAAACATATAAGTAATAAATGAGTAATTCACTGATGGTAATGTTTTTTAGAATAATAAATTTATTTTCTAAATCTTTTGTAGATACATTAACATTTTTATTTATTATTCACTAATACAGTTTTAGATGTGGAGTTATTCCACCTACTGAAATAATTCGAAATTTTTCATATCATGGGAGAACGACACTTGATTATATTGAAGCCACTCTATCATCACTTGTTTTACACCATACTTCGAAGGAGTTTTATTCGCTTGAACATTGTGGTAGAGAGCATTGCCCTATAACAATGACACTTTATTTCAGCAGGTCAGATAGGAGTTTTTCATTCACCCATTTCTCAAAATTTTTAGATTCATTTGTTCATGATAATCTCTAGTCGCTTTTCCTCCTCTAAATATTAAAGTTGTTCCATCAATGAAACTACTTTGCTATCGAGCACTAAGTACCAACAGCATTAACAGTTAGAGGACCTGATGCTGGTCAACACTCCCTGGAACAACACTTCGCTTAGTCAACATTTATTAAATGTCAAATTATTGTTCACTCACGATTCGTCAATGTACACTATGCTCCTTTTCTGGATGGGCGTTGCCAGAAACTTTCGCAGGGGGGTCAAGAACAAATGCTAATAATATATATATATTAAAGAAAATCACAATATTATAATTAGGAAGTAATGCAAGTACATATATTATGTTGGCTTTAGAAGAACTTTCCGAAGACAGAATCGTATGTTCCCTCCTTAATACTTCATAATAATTCCTGTTTACAACATCTCAAACGTTGAAAGAATCAAGGAGAGAGAGAGAGAGAGAGAGAGAGCGAGAATGCATGTTCGTGACTATGTTGTTACCGTACGTGCCTTTGGTGTGGGAGATTCGAATTAGATTCCCGGCAGAAGTTGAGCTCATGAAGTTTGCATTCCATATGAAGCTTTAGATCCACATCTCACCCTCGGGGCTGTAAGGGACACTAAACTCAGAATAAACCAACCCAAAAAGGAAAACTTTATAACAGTACTGTGTTTCTTGATGTTTGTTTATCAGTCCTTTGCGAAGTCATGCAACAACGACAACAGCAGTCTCGGGATCTCGATAAATACAAGAAAATATTTTTTGTGCATGAAAATCAGAACCTAATCATTTCACATAAATAGAAATTAAAAAAAATAATAACACATGCAAAAATGTATTTACGAAAATATTACGGTTTTACTTACCAAACAGGAAAAGAGCAGATTTTATAAGATAAAATCGTCATCATCTTCGTGTTTGTAAATAACTAAGCCACCAGGTAGAAATAATTCCTTGTCTTGTTTCATAAAGTTCACACAAAATGCACAAAATCTTTCTTTCTTCCGTAACCACTTTACAAAACGCAGAACAATCAAATTATATTTATAAATAAAAAAAAAAAAAAAGCGAACACACAATATAAAGGAAAGTGCACATAAAAAATCTCTATATATAGATAAACATTATTACTTGTCATATGGGTCTACTTTTTGAACAAGAATTGCATACGCCTTGGTTCTTTCCCAAAAGCATCCAACACGTCTGATATGAAATGTGTTTTATTTTTATTTATAAGTTCCCGACGGAGACTCATCATACACAATCCTGTCAATCTTTCTTCAGAGATAGTTGATCTTAACCACGTTTTTACACGTCTTAGGGTGCTAAAACTTCTCTCAACACTACATGTTATAACGGGGAGGGTAACCATTACTTGTATTCCTTGCTTTATTGCCGGATAAAATGTGGCGTGATCCATCAAATCAAAAAGAGAGTTTCTCTAAACTGTCTGCATCTAGATTTCTGTGTTTCCATAAATCGTACCAGCATTCAGCTTAAGGAAGGAAATTGTCAAATTCACAAATTTCATTTATTTCATCCATCATCTTCATGAATTGTAGTTTAGAGGTTTTTTTATTTCACGGGGATGCAGTGTGAAGAGTGAAAAGCCTGGACTATGTTCTTCCGAAAATCTATTATTTAGCGACTGTAACAAAGAATCTATGTACGGTATAAATATGGTTCGCCGATAATATTCTTCCGCATTTGTGTATGGAAGATTAGCAAGATGAACTTGTCGAGATGCAAGTCTGGGAACTGACAGCTGAATATTCAGTTCATCAGCAACACGAATACACTTTTCCAAGATCGAATAAAATGTAACTTTAGCTGTATCTCTCTGTTCTTTGAACATACAAATCAACTCCGAAATGTGTGATTTTGCCGCCATTAAGTTCAACTGAACTCCTTGCAAAATTTATGCTACTGGCTCAAGGTATGAGGAATATTGACTGATAACTGACAAAGAAACAATAAAGGGTCCTGTTGTTCCTGCACAAAAAAGACGATAAGCATTGCTTTTAGTTTCAGAAACTGTAGAATTTATTGACAGTTCTTCTAACGCACACACTATTTCTATGAAATGGTCAGAAAATTTTCTGATGTTGCTGTATTTGGAAGTCCAGCGGGTTTCAGAAAGAAGTGGGATATTTGGAATATTTTTTCTTCTTAATGGGTTCTCGCGAAAGAAAATTGTGATTTCTTTGATAGTATCCACTATGTTTCGTATGTAAGAAACGGAACATAGTTTATTAACGACAAGATTAAGCTTGTGTGATGCACAATGGTTTAAAAAAAAAAAAAAAAAGCGCTTTTGGGAATTGTCGTCTGATAATGCTCTGTACAACGTTACTACATCCAGCCATGGTGGAACAACCATCGAAACCCTGCCCTACAAGTTCACACTGAGATAATCCACGTTCTTCCAATGCTTTTAGAATTATTCTAGCAATATATGCGGCGTTTAACTCTCCTAGTGGAATGAAACCTACGAAATCTTCTTGCATCTGATTTTCAGTGTCATAAAACCGAATACCTAGAGACAATTGTTCTACACCCCCAATATCAGTTGTCTCATCTGTAAACACACTATAATAGTGGGAAGAAATAATTTTAGGCTTTATATACTGTTCATATAAAGTGTTGCCTGCAACTGATATCAATTCATTTTGAGTCTGCACAGATAAGTATTTTGCATTTTGAGCAGCAGTTTCAAAGTGTTGCTTTAATGTTATATCTCCTGAATCTACTTTAAATTGGAGAAGATCGTAGAAATTGCGATTTAATATTCTTTCCTCGTAAAGACAAATCATGTGTCGCACAAAAGACAACTGTCTCAATGATTGATGACAGTTTTTTTTTTTTTTCGGTTTTCCTCAACTTGCTTCCGAGTCGCTTCATCAATTTTCAAATCAATGGGCAAACTTTTCGTAGACATAACATTCGAAAATAACTGAGCACGTTCTGTGGACACCCGATGCCATTCAGATTGTTTGTGTTGTCGAGCAGATGCAAAAAAATCACTGTATTTTCTAAACGGTGTTAGTATAAAAGATCCTTGCAATCCCCTTTATACCAGAGATCGAAAAAGAACACACTGCTTGCACAATCCCCCTCGCAACTTTCTAGAATATGCTAGCCACGGAAATTCAACAAACCACTTATACAAAAAAAGGGGCGTTTTCCTGGCATAACATCTTGTTTAAAATCATATGTTTCGATCGGGTGCCACGGCGACATCAATATTTCATATCGACCAATGTCCGACAAACTTGACTGCAAATTTAAGTCTACATAATTGCCAATGTCTTTTGGGTCACAGGACGTCTCCCCACCTAATAAAGTTGCACAAAGTACACTAACACATTTGAGGAGAAGGTACGCTAACGATATTGCCCTCCGGTAACTCTTTTTCTTCGCTCAGATTTTCAACACACAGAATATCACATTTGGTGTTTTCCAATTTTGAGGACACTTGCTGTTTTAGAAAAAGATCGAGTTTCATTTGCTCATGCTTATGCATGATTAATTTCTAAAAAGCAATTCTTTCTAATTCACTCACCTACACATGAAATATTAAATAAATTATAAACTAAGGGGAAAACACCCACTAAACTCTGAAAGAGACCAGAGATCGAAAACCACACACATTTATCACTTTCCGACACTCCCGATCAACTTTGAAGTTTTGAAAACGAAAACCGCCTATATGGCACACCAGAAACACGGATTTCCAATAACTGCGCACAACCAACTATGCAAAACTAAACCTTTCTCTTCCCGCTAAAAATAACATTGTACTTTTAAACCGCAGGGTCTCATAGGAAAAAAAAAAAAGCTCATTTTTTTCTGCTCAGAACGCTACTAAGAACAAGGAAGAAAATGTTTGACAGCATTAGAATCACTGTCCCTGCTGCTCTATTTGCAGTTTTGTCTTCTCGACCCCTTCCCCTCTCTGTAATCCATTAAGATTCTTGGTTTAAAAGGAGGCGGGGTCATTCAGGCTCACCTTGCTACAGTCAGAGGGCAAACAGGTGCAGAGGAGTCGGTGACATTATTGCCTTTACAAACAGAATTCTTGGGTTACTTTTATCATCAATATGTGTTAAATGCTCATACTATTCCGATTCTTGCAAAGGTCAGACAACTGAGTCAGAGAAACACTTTTATTCTGCTTTACAAAGGAAACCACTGCAGAAGTATTAAAAGATGTGGCTCTTCATTTTCTATGGGAACGATTGAGGATAACTTGCTTGATTCTTTCAACGTTTGAGATTTTGAAAACAGGAATTATCGTGAAGTGCTACGGAGGGAACATACGATCCTGTCTCCGGAAACTCATTCTAAGTTCAATATATATATATTCTTGACTACTTCAAGATCAAGGTAATATTAACTAGATTTCCAGTGGGGTCGACCGACCCCTTCGACCCCCCCTGCCGACGCCCATTCTTTTCTGAGACCTATAATATTCGGATTGACTGGATATATCTTCCGCGCCACACTGCAATGTTTGAATATTGAATATCTTTCTCCTATACACTTGTTCCACTTAAATCCCATATCACGAAGCATACATCGTAATGTATGGAAAAACTGATTTTTTTTAAAGGCCACTAGCAGTTTTGGTACTGTTGGTACTTTCCTCTAGTCTAAATGGAAATTCTGAATGGTATCTCGAATCACACTTTTATCAACTACATCACAATTGTATCCTTCAGAACGCGGTCGTTTCTTATCTGGGATAGTTAGTTACCAGCTTCATGTTCCTCTTTCCGAATTTTAGATACACCTTTTACTAATATTTTGGCATAATTATACACACTGCAAATTAGGTTGATGTAATTAGTTTCTTAATTGTCCTTCCCTTGGTTCTTTACCACATTTATAACTTTTCTCACAACTTCTCTAGCTCAGAGAATTTTAAAAAATCGTCATTTTATCTTATTCTGAGTTAATGCAATCTAGCAGCGTAATATTAATAATAATAATAATAATAATAATAATAATAATAATAATAATAATAAGAAGAAGAAGAAGAAGAAGAAGAAGAAAGTAAATTGTAGGTATTATAAATAAATTTCTTCTTTTAGAGTTCAAAAAATCGTTACATATACACGTTTTTTTTTCTCTTTGTTGAAAATATAATTTTCGTTAGAACATGAGGAGTCACTTAATTCACATAAACTTTCGGAACAATTAATTGATGGGAAAAAGCTATATTCAAATGAAAATTGACAGGATTATAAGGACGAAATATAGAACGAAATTCTAAAAAGATACAAAATGCGAAATTCTCACTAAAGTATGAGAAAAATAATATTTTTCATTCTCCAATCAGAAAATTTTGATCTGCTGCAATTTAGGTAATTTTTATTGTCTCTGAGAAATCTTTAATATCCTGCTTAAAAGCTACGCAGTTCTGTGATCACCCATACTTTCAACCTTGGTTAATTTATTTCTATTAACTGTTAAAACTAATTGAACCTAAACCAGTTAAGTCATTTCTGTTTTCCAAAGGTTTCGTTCATCAAATCAATCACCGTCTGATTGGAAACTAGACTATTTTATCACAGCTGAGAATTCTTACCTGGCTGTCAATCAGGGGTGATCACTAAACGGACAAAAATTGAGTTGAACGCAAACTGGACTGACCCGAACTGGAATATACCGAAAGTCATTTTCTCTATATTGTCTCTGAGAAAAACAACAGAATCAAAACAGGAACAAACGTGCTCGTATGATATTGTGGAAATGCTATGTAAAAATAAGTTAAGTGTTTTCATAAATCTCATTTATTACTCCTTTATTTTTTAATTTGTTTAGATTCAAAATTATCTCACTATTTTAATTTTGAACCCAATAATATTTATTTATCGAAAGACCAGATGATGAAAACGTTTTATTATTAGTCTTTTTATTCTTTTAATTAAACATTTTCTTACCTGAAATTCTAGACACAATTTTCTCTCTATCCATTCTGTTACTTGCGTAATAGTAACTCGTCGCTCTCCAAGCTTTGGTTTTGCAGACAACCATAACTGTGGATTGCTTCTAAATCCGTACCTTGGAAATAAATGATTTTAAAATTACAAACGAGTAGTGAAACAAAGTATAAAGAAAGTTTTACATGGTAGTGAAAAGATAATAGTTTTTGAGCATGAGCTTTCGGCCAGCTCTACACTATACGAAAAAATCGTGCTGAACTAAAAGCTCTAACTGTTTGCATATAAAAAATATATTTATTTAGTTCTCGTTTTTCTTATTATTATTATTGCTGAGTTTGCCCACCAACCATCAGGAAAGCCCGATTTTGAAAATCAGCAAGTGCGCTCTAATATACAGTACAGAAGTGTGGACCGGGGGTCTTCAAAAATTTTGAAAATTGACTGGAAAATGGACTTTAAGGTATTTTTGAATGAAAAACTATTTAAAAATTTTTTCGTATTATTTTTTTCTTCGCAGTGGAAACTCTTTTTGAACGAGAGCATGGAGGAGTAATCAGGGTTTTAATTCTATTCGTCAAGATATTCTGAACACTAACCTTTGCATTTACAGATTTTAAGTGGAGAAAAAGCAAATGAATTTAATTAAACACAGCAAAATTTAATCGCATAATAATATTGTATAATAATAATGCGTATCATACAATGCAACGAACTGAAATTTTTCTTCCCTTTTCTTCTTCTTTTTTTTCTCTTTTTCTTAAATTTGTTCTCTGTTTTATTTGTTGGTGCTGAGCAGCCCACAAAAATTCTGGGGTATTCGAGCAACGGAGCACTCCTGGAGTCCTTATACAATCAATCAAGGACTTCCTTATACAAGCAAACGATAGCTCAGGTAGAAATAACCAGTAGCTAGTCAGACAGAGAAGCAACATCTATTGGCATGACTGTTTATTTTTAGGATCAGAGTGATGCACAAACTTAAGATGTTTGCCGTGTATTATTAGGATATGGAATAAAAAGTGTCGTTCTGAAAAAGAGAAAGAGACAGAAGGAATAGTTACTGTAAGAAAAATTCTGTATATTGTTTACAGATTCAAAATAACGGTGGTTCTGTCAGGTCATCTGACCTATAAATACCAATAAGACTCCATGAAATATAGACAAAACAATGGCATTTTACAAGTTATCAGAAAAATGTCTGTGTCGCTTAGAGCTTTTCATTATATCCTTTGCAGAACACAGACGCCATTGATGACTTCAGTAGGTGGACAGGATAGAAACGCAGTCCGAGTTGAGAAATTCTCCTGGGGAAGAATCTCCGGTTATTCTTAATAAAGGTTACCAGCATTTCCGCAGTACTATTTTCAACTCATGTGTATTGAAATTCTCTTGGGGACTGAGGTCATGATCGCCACAGTCCAAACGCATAAATTCAATATTGATATTACATTAAAACCCATTTATAATAATAGGTAAATTCTATGTACTTTTGCAACCACAAATAAAATTATATTAAATTTTAATTGACAGTGCATGCAGAAAGTAAAGTCTAAAGACATTAAAGAAGCAAATACAGTAAATAAATTTTATACCAACCAAGTTATGTACCAGTGAGTAACATTTGAACAAGAAATTATTTGCTAGAATGAAAAGAGATTTTCACATATTCTAATTAAACTTCATTTTAACTATCGGAATGTTTAAAATAATAGTAGAGCATGCTCATTCAATTCAATAAGCACGAGTTAAATCACGCGCCAAACTTTACGTTATATGATGTAACAAACGTTACCTTTAAAGGGTAATGTTCGTTATATTGCAAATAAGTAGAAAATTATATTTATAAAATATTACAGTTGAAATCCTTCCTCTTCGCAGTGGTGACTACAAAGTTTCAGACAAAGGAAGTCAAATCGACAATGGCGGTGAAACCTGTTTTGCACCCTGCCCTACAAAATCAACTTCCTGCTTCGATCCCTCTAGTGATATTTCCCTTTGAAGGTATAATTTAAACTCTGGTATGAGATACAAATATTTTAGAAAAAATAACTCCATAATAAAGAAATTTAACACTCTATAATCACATATAAAGTATGTGTCATAAGAATTATTTAATTTAATTTAAATACTTTACTCAGCACAAAGAATTCAAGTTATTCATGTTACTCATGTTATTCAAGAAGTGGAAAATAATTGACGTTACCAACAGTGTTTGAACTATGACTTTAATTTGAATTCCTTAGTTCATTCTGTAAAAACAGTCAGGTTTCATATCCACTAACATACATAATTATTAACAATACATCTTGAAACAGATACAAATATCAAAGTAATAATGAATAGTTAATTCTCTTTTGCTTCACAAATGATCGAAATCGAATGAATACTTGAATTTCAATGCATCACGAAAATATTATCATGCTCCTATTTTACATATTAATAAATGTTATTCATATGAGAAATTCGGATAGTTCATTCGACCACTCATTTTTAGCACCAAGACGTAGACCTACTGATTAACGTTAAATTTGAATCACACGTGCTCCTACTGGAAATCGAACCCTGGTATTCCAGGCGGAAGACGTGTTTACTAACCATATACCCACAAAGAAACTCCAAAATATGCGTGACTTTCTGTAAATCTAGTGGAGATCGAATTAGGCGTGAGTGTTCTCCATCTTAAATCTACCCAACATGACTTGAAACTTCGCTATTCTCTACTTAATTGAATTTTATAATTATTTATTTATTTACAAGTCTAACACTTACATATTTGTATGTAGCATCAGAGGCTTGCTTTGGCAATAACGTTTTAGAGATAAATCAATTTAAAGTGTAATTTACGAATCGTCATTTGTTCACTAAATACTTAAAACAAAAAGAAAGTAAGAAATAAAACAAAAATAAACATACATTACCTGTTATTAAATTCAGATATTTTAAAGTACATTAAGAAAGTATTTTCTTTTTTATTCATAATAATTTATATATAAGCGTCATTAAAAAACACAATTCCATACCAAAAATATACCGCGAAACTCTCTCATCTTTGAAACGATATGAGTTATTATTTTTCCAGCGACTAGCAGGTCTTTCCTCCTACACCCAACTTCATTGTGGGAGCGAGAATCAACCATAGAAGTGAAGGGCCCCACTCTGCAGCCCATCCTACCTCTTCACCTGCCGGCCACAAGGAGGTAGCAAGAAAAGCACGGTTTATTTTTATTTTTTATTATTTTTTTAAAATCAAGTTAAAAGTATGATTAAGTTGAACCTAAAAGAAAGCGTTTAAAGGGCTCTTCTGCGAGGGGCAGGCTAAGAGAAGAAGGAGTCAAGCCAGTACACATGAACAGAAGGTAATGTCAAACGTAATGATTTATGCTATGTTGTCAAATCTCTCATGGACATTAATTAGGACTGGAGACTTTTTTTATCAAAATAACTAAAAATTTTGCTTGTTTCTTTTCATTTTTATAGAGGAAAAGTATCTATAAATATTTCTATTAATTATTTTTTTTTTCGTATTAATTGGAACGACACGTCAATTCGTGACTACATTACAGAATCGCTCCTGCCTTTTCGTAAGCCAGTGAATGAGGAGTGTAGGCGCAAAAAGAGACTATCATAGTACGAGTTTTAGATGCTTGAAGCGCTATGCGCGAGTACATATCCTCAGACCTGACTGACAGTATAGTCGTTTTATTGCTTACACAGTCTGCATCTCAATATCAAGAAGCAAGTAAAATCATTTGCTCAGGTAATGGGCGAGAACAGAGCACGTATGAATCTTGCGAGAAATCAAAACACTTGCTAAATGTTGTGACTGATATTATGAGACGATTTTGAAAACGTCCGAAATCTGCACTGCTCAGCATTTCAGTGCCGAAAAGCAGTGTCATATCTATGTACACTCTGGTATGACCGAAGATTAATGAATATAATTGTTACTGGCAAGTTATAAATGAAGCAAATTATCTAGGAGCACATCACGTGGATGACAATTTAAAATACGATCTGCTACACTCACCAGGATTCCAAGAGATTCTTACGGTTTTAAAAGTGACCTACCGGTCGGAAATTCTCATCCTTTCAGATATCAATGGATAAAGGATTTATGGGTCCTAGTTATCATACTACTACGTTCTTAAGGGACCTGTGTGTCACACGTGTTTTACTTAAACCCAATGTTCACCATGGTGTTCAGAATAGTTTTATTATTAGGTCTTTTACTAAGTATAAAAACTTTCACGAAGCAGCACGATATCACATGAAATCTGAACATAAATTAAAGTTGGAAAGGCCAAATGCTTTTAAATAAGATGGATAATATAGCAATGAACGTGGTAGAGGAGATAGATTCCGGACTCAGAAAGCAAATTGAAAGTAACTGAAAAAAAAAATAGTTTCTATATTAGCTTCCATCTTCTTCTGCACAACACACGATTTACCTCTTCGAGACTCGGGCATGTTCCATGATCTATTAGAGTTTCGTGTCAAGGCTGGAGACACTGTGTTCAAAGAACACATTGAAGGACGATCAGGCAATGCGAAATATATACCTACTTCACATTGAATTCAAAATGAATTGATTTCAGTTTGTGAAAAGGAATTAAAAATGTTTTAGTTAAGAAACAAATAAAGAAAACCATTCGCAGTAATCGCTGATGAAAGTGTGGACATTTCTGGCGTAGTTGCCAGTAGGAATTAGATATTTAGACTCAACTCTATATCAACCCAAAACAGAATAATTCTTTGGTTTTGTGGCTCTACAGGAACTTAATGGAAAGGCAATTGCAACTGAAGTTTTATCCTTTTGTCAAAATGTAACCTTGTATGTAGAAATTATGTAGACAGGGTTATGACGGGCGCGCCACAATGGCAGGAGCTGAAGATTGTGTGAATAAAATAATACAAGAGCAATATCCTAAGGCGTTATTTCTTCACTGTGTTAGCCATAAATTAAATTTGGTTATTAATGACACTAATAAAGTTAAACACATTCGAAATTCAGTTGCAACTATGCAAAATATAGTCATTTTTTTCGTGAAAGCTCCGCCAGATCTTGTTCCTAATGTGCTTCTCTTCTGTGAAACACGGTGGTCTGCAAAGAACAGAACCATGATAATATTTTCGGAAAACTTCGCAGAAATAGTGAACTGTCTAAAACAATTGTCCTCTGGTGAAAACAGAAGCGCGCGACAATGTGCTCATTACTTACATTCTTCAGCGTCATCTGGTAAATTTATCATATCAATGCACATCATGGCCAAATACAGTGCTACTTTAGAGCCAACTGCAAATGCTCTACAGCGAGAGACAATAGATCTTTTTAAGGTACAAGAACACCTGGACATGTTTGAAAATCATCGCTAAGATGCCACCCATTGCTTTCACCAAATATACACAGTTGACGAAACCTCGGCTGTTGCTGTTGGGAGTGTAACAGAAACATTTCTTTTGCTTCCAGCGACTACTTAACCAGTAGAATGTTCATTTAGTACTTTAATGAGAGTAAAAGCTTGGTTACGCTCAACAATGGAAGAGGAAAGACTCAGTGGACTGTGTATGTTAAGTGTCCATCGGAAACGTTTGCTTGAAAACAGGAATGTGTTCATAGAGCAAGCAATTACAAGATTCGCTAAGGAGAGTTCTCGTCGGCTGCAATTTCTGTTCGACGAACATCAGTGAATCCATTGTAGACTAAGTAGATTATTTGAATTGTGTCTTTTATCCTGTCAATGCTATCCTGCAATGTAATACTAAAAAAGAATCTAATCCATTGATTCTTTTATATGTTTACCATATAATTAGTGAAGTTATACTATGTGCTTAAATAATTGATCAGTTTGACATGATTTGAATATGTGCACGCGTGTGTGTGTCTTGCCCTCCCCCTTTGAAAAATCCTGTGGGCGCCCATAGTGAAAGGCAGAAATTCTGAAACTGTTCGTACATCATCATAATTCCAATATTTTAAATCAGATGTTGCAGTATGAGATGCAACACCGAATAATTTACAAGAGGCACAGAACAATGATCCTAGGCTGGAAGAATACACAAAACATCCACCGTTGATAATTTCCCCTGATTCAGTAAGTAGTAGCGGTCCCGGAGGGCTCGCCGAGTCAGCAAAAATTTTTATGACGTCATAGGTCAAAGGTCAGTGACCTTGGCCCGGGGTCAATGACCGAGGGGTACCTAGGACCACCCCCTCTAAACTTTGGCAGGGGTACCATGGCCCACCACCTAAATTTTGGCAGGGGTACATAGGACCACCCCCCTTAAATTTTGGAAATTGCCAAATCTAAAAATTTGGTATGGTAGCCTAGGACCACAGTATGTACTACCATGAGCAAAATAAATGACGCGTCTCTTTATTTTGAAATTTTTTGAAAATATATCTGTTTTCTTTATATGTTCGAAATTTCGGAAGGTTTCCCCAGCAGGACAGGTCAATAACAAACCCGTTTTTAATATTTGTGTTAGATATTAGCTTAAAATAAATAAATTAGAAGCAAAAAACATTAAATCGACAGAAATCTCGAGAATTACCAACTCTGCTAAAGTGGGAAATTTTCAAGAACGCGAGGGAATTCTGCAGTTTAACACGAAGCAGCGACATCTATGTCACTGAGAGAAATGTGGATAAAATCTACAAACGAAACTTTTAACGAAATATTTCTAATATGTCTTATTTCGTGCATTATCTGCAAACTCCAAATATATGAATATATGCCAAGTATTAACGTAAAGATAGAGCAAAAAGTGGAAATTGTCTATGGAAAAGAATGAAAAATCGTCTTTACCGTAGAACAGGGTCAGTTCACGTAAGGAAACAAATAGCTCAGTTAGTTAAAGCAACTAGTATGTATGCCAAAGGTAGCGGGTTCGAATCCAGATGGAAGTGACGTTGTCATTTTTATTATTATGGTTATTTTATTTATTTTTTTATGTGGCAAAGAATCAAATTGTAATATATGTGTAAAATTCATGACGATACCAAAAAAAGAAAAAATGTCGTTGTCGCACTTGCATTAGCATCCCTAATTTTGTTTGCAAAAAGTTTAGTAATTATTTCCCCTGTGCTCACTGCTCACTATACGCAATGCTCGCTGGCGCGTTGTTTCCCAGTAAATGTTAATCCTAATTTGGAGAATTTTATAAAGTTTCACAATATTTCTCACTAGATAGTCTTCTATCTACTTGTTTGGATATTTTGATAACAGATTTCCCTATTAAATGTTTAATTTTTCCTAGATGTTTAATTACGGAAAAGTTTTACAATGTATTTGTATTAAATTGAAATTGTTTTGAATTTACCACATGAGATAAGTAGCTCGAAGGAGGAAATCTGTAAGTTTTACGTCCCACGGTTATGCCGGTTAGGCTAAAGGAGACGGTGATAATGAGAGATGAGTGAAATGGTGGAATGAAGAAAGTGGGAGGAAACGGGAGTACCCCGAGAAAACCCACGAGCACGGTGTTTGTCCACCACAAAGTTCACTTGGCGGGGGCTGGGATCGAACCCGGGACCCCAAGCACCAGAGGTGAACGCTCTACCACTGAGCCACCGCGCCCCCCAGCTCGAAGGAGGAAAACTCAAGTAATTGATATTCTACGTAAAAGCAACCTATTGTAGAATGATGATACTTCTTGCCATCAGCACATAATCTTCACGTTAGAGAGTCAGACAGAAAAAAATTCTGGTTTTTCCTCCCTATGACCACCCATCTTAAACCTCTACATTCCATTGTTCGTCTCACAAAATTTTGGTGCTCCAAAAACATTCATATAATAATAATAATAATAATAATAATAATAATAATAATAATAATAATAATAATAATAATAATAATAATAATAATAATAATCCTGAATATTCCATCCTTACATAATGTAAGGATATCTTAGTTTCTTAGTTTAAATCTTAGATATCTTAGTCTAAAGTGCTTTCTTTAGTAATTATTTGAACAACCATGTAGGAGGGGGTACGGCGTTTTATTTTGCCCCTCACATTTCAGTACCCTTCCAACAGAAAGTAATTTCTGATAAGCAGGGTAGACAAAATGAATAAGAAATATATTTACAGCATCCTCTCCCCTTTCATGATTGGAATATCACGTAGCATTTTTTTATTCTACCAAAGATGGCCCTGTGCGGTTAGGGGTAGGTAACTAAAGAAATACCTAATATATAGCGCCCCTTGATTGTAATATTACCGCTTCTTTATTTGTACGAGGGAGCTCCAACAAGGTGATAAAAAGAATAGGAAAAATGTTTATTGAATCCAGTGGCGGATCCAGCACAAACTTCTTGGGGGGGAGTGAAAGATTCTTTTGATGATGTGAAGCTGTCACAAATTACCACTTAACTAAACTTAACATAATAGTGGGGTGAACTGGAACCCAGTCAGTTTAAATTGATGTAAAAGTTTAATTTTTGGCTTCATATTAAAGTTTTGGTTTCAAATGAGAATTTCAGTCCCAGTGGTCAAGGATCAAATCTCGTGGGGCTCTTCAGTGTAGGCTAATACGGGCCCCTTATAAGAAAAGGCAAAAATATTAAAATGTTTATAACGTTCGAATTTTTCGTCTATTTTAAAGAAATATTGGGCTTCGTATTAAAGTGTTGGTTCCAAACGGCAATTTCAGTCCGATGGAGAATGATCAAATCCTGGAGTCGGGGGGGGGGGGGGCTCATCAGTATAGTGTGCTACGGCTCCATTATGGGAAAAGGCAAAAATATGAAAATGCTTATAACTTTCGAATTTTTCGTCTATTTTAAAGAAATTATTGGCTTCATATTAAAGTCTTGGCTTCAAATGACAATTTCAGTTCTTGTGGACAATTATCAAATCTCGGAGGGCTCTTCGGTGTAATGCAACTGCGTTAATTATGGGACAAGATTCACGTAATTGATATTGCAAAATTGTTTTCTATACATTAGTGTAAACTTGCACCATTTGGTTAATTTTACCTCTTATATTTTGCAGATTTCAAATTCCAAGCATAGTTACTTCTCAAATCTAAAAGGCACTTACTAGTTTCATTAAAGGGAAATGTCTTTTATGAAAAGTTGTCATGGAGTAGACGAACGAACAGGCACCCAAACATTGGTTGAGTCGGACGGTTGAAACTCGTTAAGCTCACTTCAATTATTATTATTATTATTATTATTATTATTATTATTATTATTATATTATTATTATTATTATTATTATTATTATTATTATTATTAATAATAATAATAATAATAATAATAATAATAGAGCATTCATGGGGTCCGTGGCTCGACTTCACTTCGCGCCAAGTGAAATTTGAGGAAGACAAATACCGTGTGCATGGGTATGGGTTTTCTTGGAATTTTCCATTTTCCTCCCACTTTCTTCATTTTATCATTTCATTCATCATCATTCTCCCTTAGCGTAGGTGCATAATCGTGCAACGTTAAACTAGATATTCCATTTAATTTTAATTTCAATAATAATAATAAACAATTAATTCAACTGAAAGAACTGTAATTTATGTTGACGGCAATTATCATAAATATGCAACCATTATAAAAAAAATGCTTTGAGTAGAAAGATAATCCTTCCCAAGTGTTAACGAATGCGCACGAGATAAGACATGTCTCGAGAAAGAGACGAGACGCGCTTTGTGACATCCAAAAGAAGACGTAACAAATGTTTTGGACACGTGATAGCTTTTAAAATGTCTCGTCTTGTCTGGAATGTCTCGAAAACAAAAGTCTAAGTTTTAAAATTATTTTTAAGGATCTATTCTCTCAAAAGTAGCTCTCTGCCTTAAAATTAATAACGGCATTTGTGATTCTTTTTTTTTTTTTTAAATAAACAATGTCTAAAGTTAATAGTTAACTTTTCGAAAAGAAGCTTCATTAAGGGTGAACCTGAAAGATGTCCACAAACTCCGGGAGATGATTCGTGACATCAAAAGGAGACAAATAGCCCTCTTGCAGTTTTCGAGTTCAGCTTCGTTGTCGAGATACAGGGTTGCCAACTGGTCGTGTTTGAGAAACTCACTGGAAATAAATTCAACTCCAAGAATAAGCTACTACAGGTCAATTGACTTATACCATGCTGCAAGGTTAAATATTTGTTTATGAAGTGTGTACAAAATTTGCCAGTGTCCTTTCTGAGAACATCGTCGAGAAAAAGTCACCTCCAAGAATAAACTACCCCTCGTAAATTTTTCTAAGAGAAATATCTGATTCTGCAATATAGGGTTGTTAATTAAATATTGATTAATGAAAAATAAACAAAATTGTTAAAACCATTTTGGAGAAAATAGCTTTTTGCGATTTTCGGCTGTTAGTAAACCACACTTATTTTAGGCGGTAGGAAAAAATGGGAAAATCTCCTGTAGGAATACTGTGTAAACCCTAAGTTTAAAATTTGGTGTAGATACGTTGAACGGTATGGTCTCTAGGCGAGTGCACAGAAAAGTGTACCGAACGGACGAACCGGAAGGACGAGTATCGAAAAATCACATTTTCGGTATATAGACGCCATGAAGTATGTAAATCCGTTGAAATCTGAATTTGATATACTATTTTCACAATCACCATATTTTCTTCTCTCTTTTGTCGCTCGAAAAAGAAAAGCCTGAGTTTACCACAAAAAGCTAGGGTGTTTACCAAAAAATATTCAATTACAGGGCCACCGCACTAAACTTTTTCAATTCAATTTCTTAACTGTGTTAGGCCGCAGTTGTTACTGAAGTGTGTATTTGGGTAATACGAAAAAAAAATATCGTATTATTCAAATACATCGAATGTCAGATTATCGAATAAAAAACTTCGATTGAAGAAAATCCACACTACAAAACTAACTCACACTTTGAGCACATTTTCATTAGACATATAATAGAGCAATTAATGCAATAATTGTTTATGAAATATGAAAAAATCAAATGAGTCATTTTCGAGAAAGTCGTTTAAAGAGAACACGTCAGAAGTAACCTACCTCTTGTGAATTGTTTCGAACAATGAGTTAAGATATACTTTTGCTTATTAATGAAATATTTATTTGCGAAATTTGAACAAAATCGCCTGTCGTTCGAGAAAATTGTTGGGAAAAACCTTGACCCCCAAAATAACCTATCCGTCGTAATTGTTTTTCATAGAAATGACTTATACTAAAATATAGGGTTATTAATGAAATATTTATTTATGAATTATCAATAAAATTGTCCACGTAAGTTTTGAGAAAATCGTGAGGGAAAAATAACTCCCCGAATAAACTATCTCTTGAGGATTCTTTCAGGGCAAGCGAGTTATTCCATATTATTAGGTTTTTAATGAAATATTTATTTCTGAGTACGAACAAAATCGCTTGATTCATTTTAGAGAAAACCGTGGAGGAAAAACACCCCCAAGAGTAAACTACCCCTCGTATATTTTTTTCAGGACAAACGAGTTTTGCCATATTGTTCGGTTATTAACGAAATATGTATTTTTGAAATACGAATAAACTCTTTTGAGTCATTTTTGAGAAAATCGCCCGGACAACACACTCCACCAAGAATAAACTACCCCTCGCATTTTTTTTTAGGACAAACGAGTTATTTATGCCATATTGTTAAGTTATTAATGAAATATTTATTTATGAAATATGAGCGAAAACACTTGAGTCCATTTTGAGAAAAACACTGAGAAAAAACTCACCCCTAAGTATAAACTACCCCTTGTAGATTTTTCTCAGATAAATGCCTTATGCCACAAAATAGGGTTGCTAATTAAATATTGATTTATAAAAAAGAAAGAAAACAAGATCGTTAGAGCCATTTATGAGAAAATATATTTTTTCTATTTTCATCGCACAGGAAGCTACCCTTGTTTTGGGAGTAGGAGGGAAATAAAACAAACTATAGGAAATACTATGAAAATCTTAAACTAAAATTTGGTGCAGATAAGTTGAACGGTTGGCCTCTAGGCGAGTGCACAGAAAAGTGTAGCGAACGGACGGACGGACAAATGGACATGTATCAAAAAATAACTTTTTCGGTATTAGGGGCTATAATACGTGTAAATTCGTTGAAATCTCAAATTTGATTCTTTTTTCGATCACCATACTTTCTTCTCTCATTTATCACTTCAAAGTAAAAGGAACTCAGAACTACAGATAAGAGACACCTACTTTTACACATAGACATTTATTGATTTAAAACTGTTTTAGTTTGTCATTTCACTTTTAATTGAAAGGTTTTACCATGACTAACGGCATACCAATGACGAGACGGAAGTTTTGAGGAAGTAAATGCATTCAGAAGTCTAGACTACATTACGCCTATCAGCCTGTGTTTACTTCTGCAATTGTTGACAGTTGTAATTTCGTCCAAAAGCTACATGAAATATTTCTTGGTTGACGTCATTGTGTTACTATTTTAGTATTGTTCTCTTCAGACTTGGTTGAAGTTTTGTCTTAACGGTTATACATTTTCTCTTTCTTATTTCATCGTTACACATAAGAATAAAATGTTCTGGTGAGTGGATAGATTCGAACCTACGAACATTGAGTTTTCATTCTTCCAACACTTTACCAATGGACCAAGCTTTGTCTTCACGTTAACGCACGGTTACAGGGTTTATTACGATTTAAATAAAATGGCTGTCTGTTAGAGTTTCCTGCCCAAATATTTCGATAAAAATTTTTATTGCTTCGTAGATACGTAGAGCAATGTTTAGATACACATTTTAGGATAGTGCATTTTGGTGTATATAATAATTTCATGCCAGATAAAAGCTAGATAAGTTTTGATAAAATGTTTCATATGTAGTTCTCAATAATAGGCTTGCTGCTCGGGGTGAAGTTTCAAGGTTCAGCATTGGCTAGCAGTTTTTGCTATTAACATCCCTTTTAACAATATTGGCAGTGGACAAAAGTTAGCCCGTGTTGAAGCTTTTTGCTCCTAATTTAATTATTTTACTTTATTATTTAACGAATATATTGAAAATTGTCAGCAGGCACGTATACAGTAATTTATTTCGGAAGGGGCCCGACTTCAATATTAGGATAAATTATAATAAAATTTTAAAAGATAATCCCAAAAATTAGGCTAAATTTACAGAAAAGTTGGGATTTCAGAGGGGGTCCGGACCCCCTGTACTCACCCCTAAATGCGTCCTTGTTTGTCAGTAACGTTCCCTCATTTTGAAACCCTCAAAAACTTCGGATATATAAAGGGAAAAGAGTTATTTTCAATAATATATCACTTCAAGGAGACGCGACAGTTTTATTGCACATGGTGGTATCCAATGTTCACAAGGGCAAGAATCCCTTCCCTTTTATTCTTTTGCTATTGTGCTCTATCGAAAGGTTAGGTTTGTAAAATATTACTCTTACAAACAAGCGTGATTGGCAGATAGGAATACTGAACAGAACTCCACAGAAATGCATGCTGAACTTACGTTTATAGCTACCCTTTGGTGATTTGGCCTCAAGGTCAATCGAGTGGTAATTCAGTTCCGTCTCTGTTCTTGAGCCATGTTCATATTACTTCGAACAGTTTTGCTAATGAAAAGCATGCCTCGTAATATAACAGACTTCTTTCGCGTAAGAAATCGAAACTCAGTTGGTCAGAGCAACTAGTCTGTACGAATTAGGTTGTTAGTTAGAGCCCAGTACGAGTAAGGGTTTTTATTACTATTGATTGTTTTTATCTTTTTTAGGTGAGGAAAAATCAAATTGTGACATCGCGATATCAAATATATTTGGTTAGGTAACTTTGTCTCAGCTAAACTTTAAACATCAGTAACCGTCGAAATTATTTCACTAACCGATCAGTCACTGAACATTTCAAACACGTCAAACCAGTGGCATAATATGAAGTTTAACCTCTCCTCCGCAGTCCTTAGTTATGCGTCCGTACTTTCAGGTGCATGCCAAGGGCCGGGCGACTGCCCGGGGCGCCAGAGAAAGAGGGGCGCCAAAACGAGCCTCAAAAAGTAAATTTTAGAACGTGTTTTCTACTGACGTTTTTGGTTTATATTCTTGTAAAGTAGTGGCAATTACATATCCATGGAAGAAGAGAGTTTCATAGTAATAAGGAGGCTGTATCGAAAAATGGAGAAATGGCATGCAGAATAAAGAGTGGCGGGGGTGTAAGTATTGTTTGTTTGTTTGCTTGAGTTTAGCGTTCCACGGTTATGCCTTAATGGCCAAAAGAGATGCGGATACTAATTATAGTGGAATCTGAACCACTTTTATCGTTCAACAGTAATCCACCGGGAATTGGATCCGGTACCACAGAAGGCAGGCGTGCTAGCCACAAGACCAAGCGGGGGGCGGGGAGTTCGTATTGTTTATAGCGGGCCATATTCTTTGTGAAGTTTTACTAGGTAATGAATGTCTTTTTGAAAAATGGGTTTAAAATATTAAAAACACTATGATAAAATGTAAAATATATGCTAGTACTAGGGGGAGGGCGCCAAAAAGTCACTTTGCCCGGGTGAAAATTTGGCCTGGTCCGCCCCTGCGTACTTTCTGTATATTTTTGGCCTTGCAGCTTGTGCGGTCCCTACGCCACAGGGTTGCGGGGGCGCTATTTACGCGTATGCTTCGAACGTAATTCAATAACTGCTTAAGGGCGTTGGCACTCTACTCAGAATTACTAAAGAACGCAATTTATCGAAATGATCTGAGTATATAACATTATAGCAATATATTTAATAGTAGTAATGATTAATTTTATGTTGATATAATCAATATGCGCTTATATAATTAATTAATAATTAATTAAAATTTGTTCCAATTTAGTGCAATAATTAATAAACATTTCGTTCCGAAACTTGAATATGTTATTCCCTGATTATTATTGATTAGAATGAAATGGTATTAAATTTTTCTTGAAGCTTGATTTGTTTTTTATTATCTTAAGAACTAGATATTGGAATGAAAAAATGCAACTAAACTGCACACCACAGCGCAAATCCGTTTTTTGATTACTTATATTTGTCGAAAGAGGCCAGCGATCGTCAACATTTATATATCGTTCTAAGCACTGAAATGTCTTCTTCCTCTCGATATTATAATTCATCATGTATTACCAACGTACTTTATGTATTTCGAGAATAAATGCGCAAAGTGTTAACATTTTAAAAGGAACATCTGTACGCTAGCGCCACTCGCATTTTCGACGGGATGTTCTACAACTACAAGGTCCTACTATCACCTATTTCGCAGTGTGGCTAACGAGTTGAAGGTGTTACCAATCAGGCGTGAGCTGATATACTGCAAATACATAATGGTTCGTAAACGACCTTTATCAAAAACCAGAAAACGAAATACGCGCTCAAAATCTGCTCGAGTCGCCGCTAAACGTCGCAAAACTGAAATTGTTGTTTCTGTTGATGATTCTTCTCCATGTTATCAAGAACAAGGAACCGCTGAAGATTCAAGACAGCATGATTATATATATATATATATATATATATATATATATATATATATATATATATATATGATATATGTAAGCTTCGTGTTACTGGAGTATGTTAGTAGATAACTCTTTATATTCGTTTTACTTATTATTTAATGTATATTTACATTATTTTTGTCTCTGGTTTTTAATTATGTTTTGTTTTCGTTGTTTAGCATCTGTTCTCAGTACCTACCAGTTTCTATATACAATCTGTAATATATTGACTCACTATTTAGACTGGGACGGAATATTGTACTACATTTAATACTCTCTCACTGCGAACCAAATAAGGGTACCAGTGTACTATAAGTTACTTCAATAAATTAGAGTGCTAAGAACAGTGGCTCGCAAGGATACCCGTGAACCGTAAGCCATACCAGGGGGGTCTATCTTCGAAATCTTGGTTTACGTAGGTATAATATTTGTCAATTAGGATCGGACAGTAAGCAAGATATAAATAATGTTGACGATTAAATAATATAATAATATTCACATGTGAGAATCATTTTTGTTCTGAAATATTCCATGGTACGTATAAAATTTGTGCGTGTCATTTTGTTCGATCTTTAGCACAATATAATAATAATTTAATGTTAATGAACTAGAGATTATGTGGAATTAATTATGATGATGATACATATCATGACAAAGAGCGATGTATACGAATATGATGTTGGTTAAAGAGAAGAAGTACGATTATAATTATATGCCACTTGGTCCTCAAACATATTTGTCAAATAAAATGTTTACTTTTGCAAAACTGAGATAGGCAGCTTCAGAATTGCGTAAACTGACGAGCAACTAGTTATATAATGCAGTATAACTATATGGATATTGTTCATGGGTGGACAACTTCACACTATCCCTCCTCTCCCTAATTTATTTCTAGTATAAAAGAACTCTTTCGAAAATAATAATTTTAGCAACTAACCTAAACTAACGATTTGAGGAGAAAAATCTCAAAATCGGACGGGTAAGTGTGAAGTTGTCCCGCCCCTTATTTCATTAGTTTGAATAATAATAATAATAATAATAAGTCTCATCTATCAGTTATGAGTACATCCTATCTTGCAAACGTTACGGTGGGACAAGCAGATGAACCAAGAAATCTCTGCTTTACACATCACGTGACTGACTAGCTTCGGGTTAGAATTCCAAGAATTGAGAAGAAGCAAGCAAACGATGGGATCTGATAAGACCTTTTTTTTTTCATTTGTGCTGCACAGAGGGTTTTCACATTGGAATTGGCATGTCATTTCTACTCCCCCTCCTGCCGGACTGGTTTTCCTCATTCTTGTTCCGCCAAAATTGTTCCTAAGTATTGACTCAGCCGCGGGTCGCTTTCTTTCTTTCAAGGCATGGTAAAAACGCCAGAGTCACTACGAAAAGTAGTGCATTTCATATATTGTAGCTACAAATGAGTGTATTCTCCATGTTAGCATGCGTCTCTACCCTCTTATCTGGTTTATAGTTTTAGTCGTCTTGTTCCACCATTTTTTTTCAACGTCCACCAAGTGTTCACATCGGGAATCATATTCGCAAGCCCCCGCATCGTAGGCTATGACTTGAATGATTTTTTTTTTTCTAAAATTTATTTACATGTACTATAGCAAGCAATTTATGCAGCTATTTAATTCACTTGGGTACTTTCTAGCGGAAAAAAGTTGTGTAGAAACCAAGGATGTAGCTAGGGGGAGCACGGGATCCAAATCTTGACTTGCCTTCCAAATATTTAAACTAGTATATAAATACTAGTTTGCTATTTATACTACTAGTTTAGTATATATGCCCCCCACCCAAATCAGAACTCTGGCTACGTTCCTGGTAGAAACTAAAAAAATGTAATTGCCGAGCATTTTGAACGTCCGAAAACGTGATTCGCAAAAAAAAAAAAAAAAAAAAAAAAAAAAAAAAAAAAACTTTTGACGCGCAATTACCAGCTCTGATGATAATTGCATCACAAAAGTGATATGATGGAAGAAAAAATTCATTTCTCAGTGAGATCCGACTTTTCCAACTTCAAAAATGTGGAATTTGCTATTTATTTTTCTATAGGAGTATTTTTTTCATTTGCTCAGAATTTTCTGGGAGGGGTGTGTATGAACCCATAGACCCCCGTTCATCTGCACGTCTCTATATATATCACGTAGCTATCATTGTATCACAATGATGCCTCTATGCTATGCATAAGAAATTGAAGTTCTTTAGAACGGCTGTGTCCGTCCGTCTGTCTATCTGTCTGTCTGTCAACAGGTATCACAGCAAAAACGGTAAGAGCTATCGACAAGGGTCGTTCCAGCATCCTAAGAATAGATTCCATCTCCTTCAGAAACCTCCTACTTACCAGAAGTGGTAGAAATCGGCAATTTGCGGTTTTAACTCATAACTAATAAAACGGTACCGTAACAGCTATCGACAAACGGTTTTCGGAAATTGATTCAGGGTCTCAAGGAAGCAAACCACTTCCACTTCTGCATTTCTACTAGAACCGAAAGTGGTACATATTCACTATTACTTCCGGTTTCAGTTTATTGTCATACAATTAAAGCGGTAAAAATCTATCGACAAGTGGTTTTCGGGAATCGATTCAGCATTCCATAAACAGATTCCATCTCCTTCAACAACCTCCTACTTAAACCGGAAGTGGTCGATTTTTACCACTTCCTGTTTCAACCCAGTAATAGTCATAACCCAGAAACGATAATAGCTAGCGTCAAACGGTTCTCAGAAATAGATTCAAGGTGTGAAGGAAACAAAACACTTCGACTTCTGTATTTCCACTAAAACCGGAAGTGGTAGAAATTCACTATTACTACTTCCGGTTTCAATATTGATTTTCATTGACAAAACTGTAAGAGTTATCGACAAGCAGTTTTCAGAAATTGATTCAGCATCCTAAGAATATGTCCTATCTCCTTCACCAATCTTAAGTTAAACCGGAAGCTATAAAAATCGGCCACTTCCGGTTTCAACAGTATTTGTCATAACTCAAAAACGGTAAGAGGTATTGACAAGAGGTTTCTGAGAATCGATTCATCGTTCCAAGAATAGGTACAATCTCCTTCAACAATCTTCTATTTAAACCGGAAGTGGTAGAAATCAACTACTTCCGGTATCTACTATTTCCAGTTTTACTATGTAATTTGTATAGTTTGGAAGTCTACCGTAGTTTCACAGTGTGGAACGATACTCACTTGTTTCTTCTCTGCAGCTTTGATTCTGAAACTTTCATATTTGAGACTGAGCGTGGAAATGTGATACGAAATGGCGTCCCAAGCGGCTATCGAATTGTTAACTTGGAACATTTTCTTCAATGGGCATTAACACTTCAAGATAACCATAGAAGAATATGCACTGGCGGTAAATTGTACTTTATAAAAGAACGGCGACTAGGACTTGTTAGTTATTTGTACTTCAAATGTCGAGCATGTAACCGGGAAGTTAGCCATTCTACTGAGAAATTGGACTCAAAAACGAAAGTGTCAACTGTTAATACGTCAGCAGTTTGGGCCACGGTATCTATTGGAAGTGGTTACTCTCACCTAGAAGAATTCCTCAGCATTTTAGATATTCCATGCATGAGCAAGACTATGTTCACTAACGTTGAAGGGAAACTTGAATCCATAAGTATAGTCTTTTTTTTTTTTTTTTTGTTCTATATTTATCCAGACACATGCACACAAACCAATCAGACAGAATCATATTGTGCGTGTGCGTTTAAAATTATATGTATTGTATATGTTAACCTATAGCGAGTGACAAAATCTACTATCTCATTTTGATCAAGTATCTGTAAATAAAATGAGTTCATGTGGTTAAAGAATGTACTACAAGTGTCACTAGTGTGAGAAAATTTGTAGTATTTTGACGAAAACAGGAAAAAGATCTTCAATGTTTATGAAGGGATTAATGATTTGGGGAAAACCGAATTGTAGCCTAACGTTCATTCGCTACTATGACTCAACCTTACTGAAAGTGATGAATAAATCTTAGTTTTTCCTTTCCGCTCGAGTCGAGTGGCAAGTTTAGTTCTCTGCCTCGCTGAAGTTGTTCCAATCAGGTGACTAATAAACAGCGGTACAACCCAAACCTTTTCTCATCTCCCTCTTCCTTTTTTTCTTTCTTTTCATTCTGCGAATTCCTGGAAAGGATAGTTGTCACTTGTCAGCTTACCATTTCCGCAAAATAACATAGTACAGATGTCAGTTTGTGATCTTTGGGAAAGATTATAGAAAAAATATTGGAATCAATCTAGGACAAATTTACCCTTTGAAAGCGAGGTCAAAACCCTTTCAGAAATAATTGAAAGATAATTACATGAATAATTTTTGAGGGAAATATGATCAAGTGAAATGGTATGTGGATAAAATTCCTAGGCCCTGTTTTTTTTAAAAAAATCACTTTCGTTCTTTGTTGCCTGTCCACATGGCCACTTCTATACTATCTAGATCTATAACTTTTTTTTAAACTTTTCACTCACATATGTCTGGTGACAATACAATATTTTATAAATTACCGTATACTCATGTGTAATATATGCATCTCCCTTTTCCTGGAAGTGCAGAAGGAAGAAAATATAGATCCATGTAATGTTCACACTAGCATTTCCTAATTTTAGTTTTTTTCTAATAAATGAATTTCGCAAGGCGCCTGAATGCTGTGGGATTATACCTAGGTATCATGTGCATAAGTACACCCGTATAAGATCAAATTCGTGTGAAATATCTTGTGCAAACTTTCATTGTGAGTTCGAACAGAAGAGAACCAAGTTTGATAAAGCTGGGTAACGGCTAATGCAACATTTTATGTTCTTGTAACTAAATGATGTTGGCTTATTTTAAAATTGAGCATGATTTAGTAGTAAATTTATTTTGCATTATACAAATTTGTTTAAATTACGTAATACCTGTGAAAACCTTGTTGACCAGGCCCGCAACCAGCCACTGAAGTTTGGGGGGCATAAATATGCTAGGGGGGCAATCGTAACAATTCTAGGTCTCTGTATCAATATCATACGGATGCATTGTGGTTTGAGGGGCTAAAAAAATGTAGGAAGGAACCAGGCCCCCTAACCCTCGCCGTAGTTGCGGGCCTGTTGACGACTATGTAAGTAGATTCCTCAATACTTTATTTCCCAAAATAAACATTACTTTATTTCGCAAAAAAATATTCTTCACTACGTTATATAAAATTTGGATAACTGGACGGGTTAGTGTGCGAATTGAATATTTTTCCCAGGGCAGATGAATTTCACTTATATACGCACCCAGCCATCACACACGTAAGAGAGGGGAAAAGTTATCCCTGTCTGGGATGAAAATTTTCTCTTGCAGGGGGATAAAGATTTCTCAGAGGAGAAATCCCTGGCATCCCCTCGTGAATTAGCACACTAGGACGGGCCTCCCCCAAGTTATAAGGAAATCGACGCAAAAGGCTGTAAGATGACAATTTTCATGCCTTTTCTTTCCATATGACATATTTTCGACTCGAGATGACAGTGTAAGTCTCGATCAGGGACGGATCCAGGACAGATTCCTGAGGGATGGGGCAGCGGTGAGTTGTAACACTGCTACTTAGTGTTACTTTAGTGTTATTATGTACAGACTTGAACTTTTGCAACACTGGTGCTTGTGCCATTGGGGGTGGCGAGCCGCCCCTCAGGATCCGCCTACAAGTCTCTATACCATCCCTACAGGCATGGGCGGCGATTAGGGGGGCAAAGGGGGGCAGTTGCCCCTCCCACTTTTTTGAAGTGACCCATTAATGTATATATCTAGTTTCATTTGGAAATGTAAAATTATTGTATGTATTACTGGTTCATAGAAAAAGTATGCCATATAATATTTGCTGTTGCGTGAGTATGTATTTGTTGTCTTCCCGTAGAGTTAAGAAAGCTACAAGAATTGCGTTGTGATTGCCACGGAAAATGGCCCAAAAATTAATCTATTGGAGCGCAATTCCAGCGTACTTTCATTTCTTCTTACAATGTTATTCGGCTCGATATATTAGTCAGCCGCTTTGAAACTAATTGAGAGAACATTTCACGAAAGAAAAAAGTCTTTCATAAAGTTATTCTTTAATTGCACAAAAATTGACAGTTTCTAAATTGTCTTTCCTTCTTTCTAATATTCAGGAATATTGATTAAAAAGAGAGTAATAAGAAACAACTTGTACCTTTTCCACTATTTTGCAGTGTAATATACGAGTGAAGTGATGCGTTTAGGGGTGTACGAGTGTATATACAATTAAATTTAGTGAACTCAACATAAGTCTAGGTTTTAGGATTATTTTGTATAACTGGAGTGTGGAGTGATTCTAAGTATTGTTGAGTTTTGTATTCCAAGAAAGTGAAAACTGCACCTAATGCAACGAACATATTTCGGAAGGGCCTTGGTGGGTTGGTAGAGCGTTCATCTCTGGTGCGTGAGGTCCTTGGTTCGATCCCTGCTCAAGCCAAGTGAACTTTGTGGTGGACAATCACCGTGTGCGTGGGTTTTCTCGGGGTTCTCCCGTTTCCTCCCACTTTCTTCCCTCCACCATTTCATTCACTTCTCATCATCACCGTCTTCATTAGCCTAGCCGGCATAACAGTGGAACGTAAAACTGAAAGATTTTAATTTTATTTTAACATGTTTCGGGAAGCTGCAAAAGTACTTCTTTAAATTTTGTACATATACTTGTAGTATTTACTGTCTTTCTAAGAGTAATAACGTACTTTTAGGAGCATGTGTGGAATTAAAAATAAAAGTTGTTCATTAAACCCCAGTTTCAATATAACTTTTTTCAAAACGAGCCTAATTATTTATTACTATGATTAATATTATCCTTTCTATTTATTTGTTTTGCAAATTTGTTGTTAAATAGCTACCGGTAATCTGATCACACAATTTTGCAGACATATTTTTTTAAAGATGTTGATAAGCAAGGAATCAAATCTCTTCTTACACCTTCGTTGTTTAAGAGTACCAAGGGTTATAGTACCTACTTGTGTTGCTCTTCTCAATTTACTTAATAAAATATAAAATACGATGTACGGTATTTTAACTGAAAAAGATAGTATCCTATTAGTTATACAACCTTTCGCCAAACAAAGTGTTAGAAACAATCAGTAAAACTAACACTGATATACAAATATTGAGATCATGTCTTGCCCCTCCCCACTTTTAACGTCCAACCGCCGCCACTGCCTACCGAATAAAATTAAATACGCAAGAATGTTTTCCACTTATGCTTGAAAGCTTAAGAGCAGCCAGAAATATTCGTTGGTCGGATTTAAATATAGACCCCTAATAATAATAATAATAATAATAATAATAATATCCCCTTCGTATTGTGTTTTGTAGAACAGATGTAGACTTCTTCCTCTGACACTGTCCGTCTCCGTATAAGGATGTAACCCCCACATCTTTAGATTCCAAATCAGTCTCGGTGATCCGTCTCTCTGTTTATTGTTAATTTCACTGGAATGCATTCTTTATAGTCTTCCATCTTTGCATAAAATTAACAATCCTCACCTAAAAGATCTGTGGTGTAGTGTGTGACGCAATACTTCCCTCTGGGCAGGGGCGGATCCAGGGGAAGCGATCGGGGCGATCGCCCCCCAAAAGAGGAAACTTTCTTATTTTTTATATATAAATAAAACCCATCCCAAAGTTTGGAGCCCTTAAAAGTAGCAGTATGACAACCCACCGCCCCCCCCCCAGAAGTCGGTCCTGGATCCGCCCATGCCTCTGGGAAACCTGGAAATGTACTTATTGCAATTGGGGGTCTTACCTGAGTCTCCCGTTTAATCAGTAAGTACGCTGGGAATTTTATTTTGTGAGGTTTTCAAAACACAAGAGGAGGAGCATTTAGAATAGTGACACATATTTTTACACAAACGCAAAGGAAGCAATTACACCCAGGGATGTGTGTAAAGAAATTCTGGTTGATATTAGGGGGTGTCTAGGGGTTGGGGAAGATTTTAAACAAAGAAACTTCATTTCCTAGCCTTCTCTGGATTACAGGGGTGCCCACAGTCAGGCTTTGGGGCACAGGTTGCGTCTATGATTTATTTAAAGGAGGGGTCATAATTTGCAATTGAAAATGGAACAATCGAATTTTATTATACCACAATGATGATTTTATGAACACCAGTGGCGTATTTAGGAATTTGTTTCGGGGAGAGCTATGCACAATACGAGTATAAGCACTTATATTTTTCCTTTTGGGTGCCGACAAATTTTAATGAAGTTGTGAATATAACAAGTTTATTTCGGGGGATTGAGCCCGATAGCCTCCCCCTAAATACGCCACTGATGAATACTAAGTATGAAGGAGAACTTAGTATGAATAACATTTTTAAATAAGTAATTGTCATAATAAAGAATGGTAAATTTGGGGGGAGAACAGCAAATAGGAAGAATGGTAACCTTGAGGGGAAAATAGGAACCTCTGCCTGGGTGTGTATATTCTCTACCCATTTACTTTTCTAAACATTGTGATGTATCGTCGTACGTATATGTAAGTCCCTTCTCCACACAGGAAGATTGTTGTTGATTCAAGATGAAAGCTAAAATCTTCTCATTTCAATATGAAAGGAGGGATTACAACCTGCACCAACACCTCTTGAAGTACGCCATTGTTTGAAGGTATTTCTTTACTAATGTACATACTTTTCAAGAACTTCAGTTTGATGTGTTAGGTCCTATATATCTTTTCTAGCTATTTATTTTTTTTAAATTTGTAATCATTTTTGGAAAATATTTTTCTGCATTTATATGCCTCTCTCTCTCTCTCTCTCTCTCTCTCTCTATATATATATATATATATATATATATATATATATATATATATATATATATATATATATATATATATATATATAATTTTACGTCTATCTGTCTACCTATCTATCAACCGTTCGATTTATCATCTTTCATTCAACATTCAAATACTGTATAGAAATAAAGCTACATAGAAACGCAAGAAATAACCACGGAAATATGAAAGACAATAGCACTTCTTTCTTCTCTTTTCTTATGTTTCTGAAGCCGAAAGTTGGTGCGATATTTTTCCTCGGTCGGCAGGAATATCTTGCTTTCCGTTGTCTTTTCACGGCACAGATATTTGTACTGCTATCCCTCCTGCTGTCACTCAAAGAGTGATTATCCGTCGGTATTCACATTTCAAGCAACCACGACTCGAAGGACAGGCAGAAAGATGACCGCTATACACTAGACAGAGAGGCTCACGCAGGAGTCAATAGACATTTCAACAAAAGCAGGTACCAGCTCAAAATTTGAGTGGGAGGGTTGCAGCTGCGTTGCAAAGTTTTTAAAGTCAAACATAGAAGCTGTTTTAATGTTGTTGTTTTTTTTTTCAAAATCTAAAACAGGCAGGGCATAGATATGTGTCTCCTCTAGGTTTGTTCAAATTTTGACGTTTGTAACGTTAATAATAAAGAAGAAAATAGTGAAAAACTTCGCTATGCTTTTTAAATGGGCCAACTTTCAAGGTTGTTAGGGGTACCAGATCACCTTATCGTAAATGTTTGGATTTACTATTTTTTTTCGAAATCAGACGTGATTATTTTATTTTTCGTTTTATAAAGTAAATTTGATGTGTTTTACATGTGTCATTTGTTTTTTCTTTCGTGATTTTTATTTCGGAGAATCTAATCATGAGGTCTCATTTCCCTTTACCAACCTCCTCCTTCGTACGTCCACAAAAACACTAAGAATTACTTTTTACATTCATCTGCGAACCTTATACATTTTATCGTTGTTCTGTAACTGACTCCTTTCTCTTATTCAAACATTTTTTTTTTTTTTTTTTTGCGGTGTATTCTAACGTATAGGAGAGAGAGAGCACCCCTGCTTTACACTTCCATACAAAAAATTTTAGAGGATTAGCGGGAGACGATTGTTGCGGTTACTTGTTTGCTGATACTCATGAACGCGAGCCGAAACATATTTACGTGTGGGTCAACATCAAATGTGTGCTTTGTTATCACACTTGATAATCGCAGATGCACACTACATTGCCATGTATTTTATTTAGGTTTGGTATGAAACTCTCTGGTCACAAATGAAAGTAGCAGGCGAAGAAGAGAAAAGAATAGCGATTGAAAAGGGTAATGTTGATGCAGATGGGATGCCTTGGATTACGGTATACTTGGACGGAGGTTGGAGTCAAAGGACTCTCAGTGTTTTCTTGTTATTCTTGTTATATGCTATCGCAGACAGTTTCCTTAGTTACATATCTCTCGGAAAAATTTGTTTGACTTTCTTTGTGCCACAATACAGTTCATTCAAACTAAACTGGTTCTTATAATGAAAAGTAAGGAAAAGTTTAAGCAAGAATAGAACTGTTACATTATATTATTATTATTATTATTTTGAAAACAAATTGATATTTTAAAACAATAGAATTACGTGCTTACGAGACTTCCCCTTGTCACCCCCCCCCCCCCGCGAAAAGAAAACCTGGATAAGTGCTTAATGTATAGTGATTAAATTCCCATCAAATCAAATAAGTTCTCATGTATCCGAACTTGATACATGGATACATGTATTCAAACTACAGACCAGGAGAGCATAATGTGTTCTACAAGATAAAATTTTGAGATGACCAATTTCACAACACATCACATCAGGATTGTGAAGACAAGGGACGTACGCAGGGAGTGGGTCCGGACCCCCCAATATCCCGACATTTTTGTAAATTTAGTCTAATTTTAGGGGCAAATTTACAAAGCTTAATATAATTTAGCCTCAAATTGTATTTGAACCCGCCCAAAAGCTTTCGACCCCTCCCGAAATAAATTCCGGCGTACGTCTCTGGTGAAGACTATATCTGAATTTGGTTTTTCGTAATAAATAATATAAACAAATTTTATATAGGGATATTTAACATTACTGTACTCTTTTGAATAACAGTTTCATGATTTGTTAAGATTGTTTTCTGATTTATAAGATATTATATTAGATTCAGCAAAATACATTCCACAATATTTTAAACGTTATAACATATGTGGCAACAGTAGCGTAACTTGAAGCCTCAGAGTCCCCATAGCCCTTGGTTATGTGCCCCCTGGGCCGCAAGGCTTGTGGGGGCGCAATTTACGCCTATGTGTGGCATATACTTTTGGGAAATAAACTATTCAATAAAATGATTCTGACAAGAATTCAGTGACATAAATAGAAAATATTTTGTCCAGCAGGATAAGTGGTGTAACAAGATGAAAGACCAAGAGGGGTGCCTCTCCCTCAATTCTGATAGAGTTTGAGGGGCGTCAAAGGTACATAAGATTCATTTTGCAGCCCTCAATAAAACAAAAAGGAGGCAATATTACAAACAAAGAAAATAAGTATATTAGTTATTTCTTTTGTCGGCGCTGACTGACTACGGTCCGCCTTCGGTAGAATCTTTTTGCACATAAAGTAGTTACTATATAAATTTTCTTTGTACCGTATATGTGAAATGAACCCTCCAAACATAATGTATAAATAAACATGAATAAAAGAATAAATAATGCTATGTATCTCGTAATATTGCAGTCACGGGAGATGTAAACATATGCCTTACTCCCTTTATCTATCTGTTAGCGAAGCGTAATAAAATAGGTTTCCCCCGACATTTTAAACTTCGTTACTCGGCTGAGTAATGTTTTCTTGTTTTCTCAAAATCAGCTAAACGGAACGTTTTCCTTCTTTAAAAAGTAGTATTACTGTTTTATTACAAACAGTAATAGTTTTTAAAACTATATTGAGGAATAAGAGCTCAAGATTTAAAATTATCGCACTTTCCGTACGGTAATCGGGTTTGGATGTACATCTGCGGACAGCCAAATTACTGTACAATTTCCATCTCTAAATCGAACAAAATCTGTCTTTAAATACTTTAGTATTTTATTTCGTAACAGAAGAAAAGACTTGATGGGTTGAAAATATATAAATATTGGGAACAGAAGGAAGAAGTTAAAGGGTTACGTACAAAAATAAAAATAACGTAAGTGTATTAGCGCGATATTGCGCTCATTGGTACGCGTTTTCGTGCACAGAGAAATAATAATAATAATAATAAAACGTATCAGATACTCCATACCAAGCAATACAGAACAAGCAATCATTTCATTTCTTCCTTTTCTCTGCGGGTATTTATTTAATTTACTTGTATTTCGTATTCTGAAAATATACAAGAATGAAGATAAAACAAGAAATTCCCATTTATCACAAACTTTCAATACTTTTTTTCCTTTTTCTGAGACTTCAAGGGGGTCCGAATAATGATGAGAATCTTGAAAATATTTTCATTATTTCGGTCACTGGTTCTTAACAATGGCTTAACGCCCCCCACAGGCGTTTTCCTTTCTAAACGAGGCTTGGAACAAAAAGGGGCGATTGGAGGGTGTTTGAGATTTCATGACATGTTATAGACTGTTTTCTTATTATTAGACGAAAACTATGACTTATTTTACCAATACACACAAACATACACGTATAAATATACAAAAGAATTGTGTATATATAAAATAATTATGTTCTTTATGTTCATTATTTGTCAACTGATTTGACTGTATTTAACACTTTTTCATTATTGAGATGGCAACATCCAATTAAACAACAAACATTTTCACACACGTTTTTGCGAGCGGAGGCAAGACCGACTGCGATGCTAACTCCATCTCTGGACGGAGAAATAAAACTCGTGAAAGTCCTTGGCTGTTAATACTTCACACATTTCTTACCGCTTGTTGGCTACACGTACTTTTTCTGATCTTTTACCTGATTTTAGATACACCATTGAATTTTCAATTCGATAATAATAATAATAATAATAATAATAATAATAATAATAATAATAATAATAATAATAATAATAATAATCTCAATATATTTATATTTCCTCTAGCAAGACTTCTGAATACCTTTGTAGTCCAATATTATTATTTACCAGCTGTATTCCTAATTAAACCACAGTTCGTATTCAAAAAATATTTTGCATTCCTACTTTTAATTTAACATATCTCTTATATCATTCGTAATATTTCTAATTAAGAATGTAGTTTATTTCTGTCAGTAGCTTCTGCACTTCTGTTCTTCGAAATAACATCCCATCAATGTGGGTTTTCATCGCTCCAATAGTGATAATTTTTTCGGTTCACCAGACCATATAAGGTAAATATCACTTCATCAAAGAATACCGGAGGGAGGGGCACGGTGGTTCAGTGGTAGAACGCTTAGCTCTGGTGTGTAGGACTACTGGTTCGATTCCCGACCAAGTAGGGTTGTGGTGGACAATATTGTATAGGTGAGTTTTCCCGGGGTACCCTCGTTTCCTTTTGATTTCACCCGTTCTTTCATCATCATTCACTTGCTTTAATCATCGTCATCCTAAAGGGCATAATGTGGGACGTTAAACTGACAGTCTGAAAGTTACCAGAGAATACCATGTCATTTACGACAATATTGCTGTCATCGATATTTCATATCATTACTTCGCAAAACTCAATGCGGTGATCAAAGTCGTCTTTCGTTATTTCATGCACTAAACGCATTCTCCTAGGGTTTCAATTTATACCGCCTTATGCAGAGTCGTTTTAACGTATGATTAGCGTCATACTAAAGGTTTGACTACTGCAATTAACATATGTTAATCGAACTCTTTAGTATGGTACTAATCATACTTCAGAATGACTTTACATAAAGAGCATAGTGTACAAAAATTCATTGCGCTGAACTCTGGGAAACACCTAGCTTGTTAGCAACTCTGGTTATCAATGAATGCGGAATTTCCACAAAAGATTGTAAATTAAAAGAAACTGCCAAATTGCTACATTGTTTCGGCCTTCCTGATCGCATGCGGTACCTTTCTGCAAAACATTTAATGGTCTCTTAGGCAGTTGACTTCGAAATTGGGTTATGGTCGGAAAATGTAGCATTAAATAACTGTTGTACCTCTGTATATGATCTCTTCCTATCCTATAACCGGTGTCACGTCAGAAGGGCCTGAACAAAAGGGCGAGGACAGAAAGGCCTTAGTCAAAAGGGCTCCAGTCATAAGGGCCTGAGTCAAAAGGACCCTGGTCAAAAGGGCCCCCTAACAAAAAGGCCCCATGTCAAGAAATCTGAGATATAGCCTGCAAAACTTCAGAAGTATAAAAATACTTATTAGATGAAAAATATTACGTGGACATACCTGTTTATTTGTGTTGAAAGAACATACATGTGGATAAAATATAGGGTTAGTAAAAATGTTACGACAGACCAGTAATAACGATACGCGTGGACGGAGGTAAAGTAAATATTGCAGATGGTGGATTCTGCGATATTTGATATCACTCAATATCTTTTGAATGGAAAGAGGTGGGTTTGACACATCAATTTAGGCTAGAATGTTCCCACGGATGAGAAGAAGAACTAATTTTTTAAAATTTATCTTCATTCGTTTGCGAGATAGGGTGCTACGTTTGACATTTGTATCTAGTAGACCAAAGTATCTGGACAGGCAAAGAGACACGTAGACGTAGAAAAGTAAAAGGTTGCAGGTTGATACGAAAAATACACTGAGTGAGGGCGTGGACATAATGACAGCTATCCTAGATTCGCCATATTGGATATCACATAATATTTTTAAATTGAAAGGAGTATGTTTAGCACATCAATTTAGGATTGAATTTTCCTACAAACGAGAATATGATTCATTCTTTACCAATCCTCATTCTTTTACGAGGAAAGTGTGCTATGTTTGACATTAGTGTGTAGTAGACAAAAGTATCAGGACAATAAAATAATAATGTGGCGGAGGAAAAGCAAATGTTGCAAGTGTGTGTTGTTGCAAAAACTACATTGAATGGGGATGTGGACACTGTTGATCACATAAATATTCAGATATTATTTAAAAAAACTACTATAAAATCTCCTCTAAAATTATTTTATTCCTCCAAGTTAATACAGTTAGTATTTAATAGCAAACACACAATGATTTATAACTTTCCTTAAGCATTTCTGCATCGTTGTTACAATTTTCTTGGTGTAGTGTGGGGAAATATTGTTCCAATCTGTATGTAATGCTTTTCTCAAACCTTTCTCACCGTAACTCGTATATATTGACCTTACGTTGCAATTCGCTCCAAAGATTCTCAATGGGATTAAAGCCGGTACTGTGTGGTGGGGTTTAGCGAACTTTTGGGCAGTTTTAAAGCAATCTTTTCTTTACAACATATACTTTGTTTGGGATCAATATCTTGATAAAATTAGAAGTCCTTCTAAGAACGTTAAGATATATATTTCTTCTGTATTTTAAAGCAGGCTGGAAGTTCTTGACATTTATTTCTGTATTTACTTGTCGAAACACTATTATTCTACCATCATATTCATGCAGGTTTAACTTAAATTCGCCGAAAAAAACATTCCCACCAGTTTTTGAGTTTATTTTCAAAAGCTCTAGAAAATTTAAGTATCTTATATTTCTTAATTTGGGTATACATGGTTTCTTTGTAGCAATTCTACCATTATATCCTTCCCGTATTAACTCTGCATGGTACAACACACTGACCAGAAGAAACATCGTTATCACCCACTACTATTTGAACGACGTTGTTGAGCTCTACCAAATATTCGAAACTGCACATTAAAGCATTCTATTGATTTATAGTCGTAAAGTAACAATTAATAACAAATATACTTACTATTAAAATATGTTATACATACGTGGTAACTTCTCAATATTTTACAAACGTAAGCAAACGAACAGAAACGTTAAGAACACAATGAAGTACTATTTATTAGTTACCTGTCTAAATACTTTCTTCTACTAGAAACAAATGTCAAACTTAGCACACACTATCGCGTAAATGAATAGAGATCGGTCAAAAGTCGACTCAGTAAGGAATGCGCAAGAGACGAGTCGAGACAGAGTTTTCCTGAGAATATCCGAGTCGAGACAGCTCTTCCAATAGAAAAATGCACATTTTTCGAGTCGAGACATCACATTTACAGTACATTTTTGAGACGAGACAGCCTCAAATCTTGTCTCGTGCGCATCCCTAATTCAGATTATCGTCTGTAGCCAGATTCTAGCCTAAATTCATGTGACACAAGTACCTTTGTCTATTTGAAAATATTTTATGGTATATAATATGCGGAATTCAAGTTGGGTGCCATGATCATTTAGCGCAGTTTTAACACCAATACCAACCTGTAACATTTACTTTTCCTTTGTCCATTTGTCTCTTTGTTACTGCCCTGTCATGATACTTTTTTTTTCTATTAGATACATATGTCACCCTGTCTCATAAACAAATGGTAATGTGTCAAAAATGAGTTCACCTTCACATTTGTGGAAATATAAAGCCTAAACTGAAGTGTAAGATCATAGCCTTTTCCATTAAAAAATTGACGATCCGCAATATAGTGTAATTCAAAATGGCTTCCACGGTGACCACACTCCAAGCCAATGCAGTTTTTGCAATAACACCAATTGCAACATTTGATTTTCCCCCGTCCACGCGTGTCGTTATTATTGTTCTGTCCCAATACTTTTGACTAACCCTGTATGGAGATCCACATGTATGTTCTTACACCAAAATTAAAGAAACGTTTTCAAGATAATATTATTCATATAATACGTATTTTTCTACTTTGATTCAGGGGCAGAAATTGAATTTTAGAACTAAGGGAACAGTCATTAATAGATAGTCTGATTGGGCTAGGTCTCGAGAATACAAACTTAGAGATATGATATGATATGATTTTCACTTTAGCATCCCTTTCAGCAGCGAGGCTGTATGAGATGTGGACCTACTGATTAACGTGGAATTCGAACCACATGAGATCCCGCCGGGAATCGAACCCGGGTCTTCCACGTCTACAAACTCAGAGAGACGCGGTTGAAAGCAAACTTTCATCGAGAAACGACTTAAGCGATAGGGATTGTTGCAGAACAAACAGCAACCAAACAAAATTAAGATCACCATTCAAGTTTCCTTTTTGTCTCTAATAACCACTGATATTCTCCCTTCTATTAGACAATCACTTCTACTTACTAAGGTGGCACTATCCACTCGTGCATCTTTGATTTCCACTTCTGTTTTGATTTCAGGCTTTCTGGCCGTGGAACTATTTCTACCCGGGCTCTTTCCACTCAAGTCCTTTTTCGCGGGACCCTTTTGACATGAGGCTCTTTTGACTCGGGTCCTTTTCTCGCGGGGCCGTTTTGAGGGAGAGGCCCTTTAGACTCAGGCCCTTTTGTTGCGGTGCCCTTTTGACCCGGGCCCTTTTGTCGCAGGGCCCTTTTGACCCGGGCAGTTTTGACGCAAGGCCCTTTTGACGCGGGGCCCTTTTGACCCGGGCCCTTTTGACACGGGCCCTTTTGACACGGGGCCCTTTTGACGCGGGGCCCTTTTGACCCGGGCTTTTTTGACGCGGGGCCCTTTTGACGCGGGGCCCTTTTGACCGGGGCCCTTTTAACCCGGGCCCTTTTGGCGCGAGGCCCTTTTGACCGGGGCCCTTTCGACGCAGGGCCCTTTTGACCGGGGCCCTTTTGACGCGGGGCCCTTTTGACCCGTGCCCTTTTGACGCGGGGCCGTTTTGACTCGGGCCTTTCTGTCCTCGCCCTTTTGTCCGGGCCCTTCTGACATGGAATCCTCCTTCTTTACTCCTCTAGCAGGGATGCAAAAGCACCAGGCGTCTGAATGGTGTCATAAATTATTGTAACCCAAAACAAACTCGACCATATCGTGTTGCTTACGAATCAGATGGATTGTTGTTGTGAGACCTACATCAAGTATAAGAGTATGTTATTATAGGAACAGACATGGAAGCAAAGGAGCTGATTGTGTGTGTAGGAACGCAACTTCTCTTCTTCTAGCATAAACAGAATTCATCAGTGTCTAGGTTGCTTTCTTTCGTGGTAGTTCATTTGTTCTCCAAAATTATAGTTGACAATGTCTTTAAGGAAACCGAGTACAAGTGCGGAATTTTCTTTAAAAAAAAAAAAAGTGCTACGAAGTGAAGCTCGAAGAATTATTTTTTGTGTTTACAATTTTTGGAACTCATAATAAAAAAATTTACAAGAGTCAGATTCAGACAATGGCGAAATATTAATTGACATAGACGATAGTGAAAGTAGTGTTGAAGACGAACGTTTAACAGTTCCACTGGAATAAATTAATAGGTAGGTTATTCAGTTGCTATATATACTTCTAGGATACACAGCCAAAATCTTTGAGTTTGCTGGAATAGTATATTTACATTGTGAATAATGTTGCCAATGTATGTGTAATAATCTCAACTAGAGGAAGAGCGAGAAGGGAAAGGGGAGTCCGAAATCCGGCAACACCGCGCGGAATATCGCACAGCATTGGCTACTGCCCGTGATGCTTTACATCTGAAAAACACAATAATTACTTGTTTTACACAAAAATCATGAGTTTCAAAATATACTCAGGGCAATAACATTATTTAGCCGTTTTTAGATAAAGGGAAAAAGAACAAATTAGAATTTGTAAATTTCATACATTAGCTACTCGTACGTTATCCAACCTTGTTGAATATAATAAAATGTTAATAAGCAAGGTTAGGATTATTAGAGGCACTTTTCATAGCAAAAAGGAGAGGGAAAAAGAACTAAATATAGGGCGAAAAGGGGCATAAAAAGGATACCATTTCACTCAACTACTCTGACGACTACTTTTTTTTCTGCGAAAACAAGTTGATAGTTTCAGATAAGATGTCTTTGTAGGTGCTAAAACTTCTGTATATCGGTATATGCACAGAAAACGGTAGGGCAAATTTCATATCGACTCGGAGTGCAGCTTTATAGATCTAACAAATTCGACAACCAACGAATTTTTCTAAAGAATTGCTTCAAGTACTTTCTTTATTTGTTTGTTAGCAATACCATCAGAGAAGACACAAACTGTTTGATCAAGTCAAAATTCTCTAACAGAAACACAAGACACTCAATTCTTGATAACAAACTGGGGGAATTATGAAAGGATTGTTAGAATTAGGATTTAGATTTCTGGGCTTTCAGCATGTATTGCTATTTAGCCCGTCACGTATGAGGGATGACGTTCCTCGGCGAGCACACTATCCGGGAAAGGGAAGGAAGAAAGGATTGGGGAAGGAAAGAAGCGGCCTGGGACCTGTAAGATAGGTACCATCCCGGCATTTGCCTGGTGTGAATGAGGAAAACCTCATTCAGGGTGGCGGCCTGAAAAAGGTCTTAAACTGGTTTCTTTGTGGGCAACAATACGTGATTTGGGGCATCCCAAAGAATTTTCTTCGGTGTAAAGATGAATCGATTCCCAATATCATATTAATCACTAACAGATTCTCAAACCCTATTATGGAAATGTGCCAACCATGTTAAAATGAACATAAATTTGCTTATAGTTTATTAGCTACAGAAACTATGAAGTGCCTGATCTGTAACTATCAAGACAACTTTATGATCTTAACTTTGCATTAAACTCGCATTAGTGCTGTTCACTTCATACATGTTGGAAACTTGGGCTTCATTTCCTTACCAAGGGGACCATCAAGACGCTCAAAACACATCCGTCCAATCATATCTGTGGTTTCATCTAGTATCATTTTCATATAGGGGTCTGACACTTTCCCATAATTCTTGTACGGTTTTATGACCCAACACAGTGTTTTTAGAAGTACTCTTAATGGTACTGAAATTTATGTGAATTTTTAGAAAAAAATACTTGAAAATTGAGCAGCTTACCTTATTGAGTAGTCACAGTGTTTCTTTCCGAAAAAATGTTCCGGGGAAACACACTTAGTATATCGGAGGGGCACATTATTTTCACACGGTACTATTCTATTTACTGTTATATTATAGACGTATTATTTTGGTCCCCTCCGGGCAATGCCGTGCCGTGGAAAATCAGCGCCCGGGACGAGACTATATGACGGCGCACCCATTTATATAAATGTGGTCGTCAAAGTAGCCGCAAAGCGCCACCATGGTTGACGCGAAGCGCAAGAAATTTTTCAAAAATGAACCCTGCTTTTCCTTGATTTTGAGCACTTATCACTTTTCCTTCCATTTTATATATATATATCTTTTATTTTTTTCTCTCTCCCACATCTCGTACCCCCTTACTTCAGCGCCCGGGACCGTCACTCCGCTCGCCTCACTACGGCACGGCACTGTCTCCGGGAGCCACTGTCAGAGCTCCGGAAGGGTAAAGTGCGTCCCTACAAAAAAAAAAAAAAAAAAAAAAAAAAAAAAAAAAAATGCCTGGAAGAAACATTGAGTGGACACACAAGTCAGTATGACAGTCTTCTAGATTCTGTCTTCAAAAAGCTGGGTGTTTATAAAGGCAATTCACAACAGAGGTTTTTGCATATTTTTCTTCTTGAAGATTTTAAAATGTAGCAGTGAAAAGAAGAAAAAAGATTAGGTGTAGATTAAGGGGGGCAAAGCACAAAAACGGGGAAAAAGGGTCCAAAGAAAGATAAAAAGACGTTGGAAAATTATCTTTATTCCCATACGGGGGACAACATATGGTATATACAATGTATACTTTCTTCTCTAAAAAGGCGCGCCCCTAAAAATGCTAAACTAGCGCAAATCCCGGGGGATGAGGGGAAATGTCCCCTCCAATCTTGACACTGGGAGGGGCTGTCCCTCCAAAAATCCGATTTGAAATATGCTTTTTGGAATAAATTTTATTTGTGTCCGATTGCCGCAAAGAAATGTGAGATGAGCCTCAAATCTGGCCACTTCCCCATGTTGAAGATAACTCTGTTCCCCTGATTCTCCACAGTATTGTTTTCCAACTTCATAAATATTTTGAACTTCACTATATATATATATATATATATATATATATATATATATATATATATATATATATATATATATATATATATATATATATATATATATATATATATAGGGGTAAAAGTGAGGGGGAACGCGGAGAGACGCTGTCCTCCTGCTTCCAGAAAATATCCGTGGCCTCCCCCCACTTTCTAATAAAATTACAATGGGTAAAGACAGACAGGGGGGACTGCGTAAGATCATGCGTCCCCCTACCTTTTCAGATGCAGAGCTCCTCCGTGGCTAAGCGGTTAGCGCATTCGCCTTTGGCGTGGGAGGCCCGGGTTCGATTCATGATGGGAGCTCATATGGTTCGAAGTTAATCAGTAGGTCCACGTCTCATATAGCCTCGCTGCTAAACGGGACGTTAAGCTCAAAATCAACTCAACCTTTTCAGATCCACTTTTACCCCTGCGTCAAGGGAGGGCTATATCACCCCTTGGATCCGCCACTGTATGTATGTATATATCTATCTATCTATCTATCTATCTATCTATCTATCTATCTATCTATATATATATATATATATATATATATATATATATATATATATATATATATATATATATATATATATATGCATACAGTGGCGGATCCTAGGGGTTATATAGCCCTCCCTTGACGCTCAGGTATACACTGGATAAAATGGGCTTCAATCCTGCTTTACACTGGATAAAACGGCAAAATATCGTTTAGCTCCTCCCTTGATCATATCCTGGATGCACCCCTATATATATGGAAAACAGATTTGCGCCGCTGATCTTAAGTTATGTTTATTATTTTAGTTGCGTTGGCGAACATTTAGCAAGTCAAAAGTTATAGACACCTGTGACTGAGATTTACTTTTACGTAAATGCCTTCTGTTTCCGCCCCTCTTCAGTCTAGTGCTGGGGTGCTTCTCATAGGGTCAGTTTTCTTTTTCATTAAAAGAGAAGAGAAAATTATATGAAGGCAATACTAATTCACGTTGAAAGATAGAAAAAAACAGTACTTTCAAGGTCACGTCCTGGTTGGACAGTTCGTTCACGTGACATGGAAGTATGTCCTCTAGTTGTAGTTGGCGGCTAAGAGATCTGAGGCTTGAAAGGGATCAAGAGTTCCACATATTCTGTTTTATCTTACATTTCAAAAATATATATTATCTAACTTATTTAAATTTCGCGTTTTATACAGGAAAGAATCAATTAAAAGTTAGCGTATAAATCTGTTTTCATATACAGTTCTTCTTAGTTTCTCAACTCATTTCCCATTAATGGAACTGAAACTTTCCGTCCCTTCGGAGCTCACCGGCGACCGACACAGGTATTCACACAGGTGTGGTATACGAAGAAAAACCTGTTTCCAGTGTACGAGGTAACTTCTTGGAGAAGAGGAAGGGTGAAAGCAGCTGTTGGAATAAATATTTTTGATAGTGACAATTGGACGAAGATTAGTGTAAAATCGAGCCATTATTCAAGTGTTTGTGGTGCTTAACATCTTTGTGCTTGTGTTCTAGTGAAAACAAAAATAGTTGTGAGAATTATTCTCTTATTTATTAATGAAAATAAGTTAATGACGATAGTTCGTATAGTTTTTTGAACTGGAAAAAATGCCGTGTTCAGCAGTAACCCTATCTTTGGCTACTATAACAGCTATTGTAGCAGTAGCGTTATTAGCAATAGCTTTTTCCACCGATAACTGGCTCTATATTGAAGTGAAAAGAGCGCAAATCCAGGTAAGTTGACAGAAATTCTTTTGCGTAATTTGGTGGCCTCTTTAGTATTTCCTAAATACAATAGTGTATGAAAAAATTACAGTGTTACACCTTTACTATAGTGTTATTATTATAATTGCGGAAATTAGGATGCGTAAAACAAAATGAAATAATAAGTGTAATGTAAAATATTGAAATTGCCTCGAGTAGCGTCGCCAGGAATTGTGCTTTAGCTATTATTATTATTATTATTATTATTATTAACATTGAATATGAAAGAAATAAGTGTTGCCTACTGGGGGCGGCTTTAGGATTTTAATTTTGGGAGGCCCGCTCCCTCGGTTATGGATGCGTATACACATTTGATTAATAACAGTAGGAAATTACTTTTACAGTAGTGGTTGATGCTATTTGTTAAATAATTATCTACAATTATTGTAAATAGTGGAAAATATATTTACACTTTATTGTATCTTTTAGCGTTTATATATTTTTCAAAATTTTTGGGTAGGCCCGTGCCTACCCGCTAAAGCCACCACTGTTACCTACTCTATCCAAATGTTAAGTAAAAAAAATAATTTTAATTTACCAAGGATAAAATATTGAGATTTTCTACATATATAGTAACTTAATGATGCGAACGTACGGAATACCGATTCAATCATACAACAGATTAACTCTTTTCTAAATAATGTTGCTTCCTTGTTGGATTTTAATTTGTGATTTTACATATACATTACATTGATTAATTGTCATTCATAAATTGCATTCCTACACGTGTGCTTGATGGGCTTCTTCGTGGGTAATAGTTGCGTCGTGTGTGGGAGACCTGTGTTCGATTCCTGCTGGGCGTTCATATTGGTTTCAATGCCACTCGATATTAAAAAAGGATGCTAAACCCCGTAATACCGTATAATGGGTTTGGTCCTCATTATAGGAACACCATGTATAACTCGGTTAATTGGTTGCAAGAGAGATCTGGTTATGCAAAACCGTGTTCGAGTTATTTTTACAATGAGCTTAAATTGAAATTTAAAATTTCAGATTAATAAGCGTTTTAAAACTTAGGCCTACTTTTATAAGCTAATTAAATAAATAAGAAATCATTTTAAATATATAAAAGTTATTTCAAAAAGCACGTGTATTTTCCCCAAGTATAAAAGAAATTTTGCCAGCTTTACGTCTCAGCTTTTAGCATGTAGGTTAAAGGGAATGAGAAAATCCGTGGATACGACCTTACGTAGCCTGGGATCGAACCGAGAAGTTCGTAGTTTGAAAGTTGCACTCAATATGAGAGATAAATTATTACCTCAGTTTCAGGAGTATTCTTAATTCAGGTTCAAGGTATTTTCCTTCCTTCTCTTCGGAAGTTCTTAATTACTTTATGTTGCAAGAGGAGAGGGGAAAGATGTTCTTAATCACATTAAATTTGTTGGTAATCGTAAAGTAATTTGAATGCTATTTTGGCGTTTCTGTTTTCCATTAGTAAGATCGTTTAAGCGAGAGTACTAATAAAAAAAAAAACACTTTTTCTTTTAGTAATTCTGTATTATTTCCTAATTGTGGAGTTATCTTATTTGTAGATATTACCGGTACCATAGATTAAGGAAGTAGCCTTGGTTCCTTAATCTATGATACGATTAATTTTCAGAGCTTGCTTTTTTTTTTTTTTTTTTTTTTTAATGAAAGCTCCAGGGACGTACGCAACTATTTATTTGCAGGAACCCAAATTCAATATGACTGTAAATTATGTTACATTTTGTAAAATCACCCCTAAAAATAGACTAAATGTAGAGGAATGTTGGGATTTGGGGGGGCAGACCCATCCTCTGAGTACGTCACTGCTTGGAGATCAAAAGATGTAGACCTATGCAACAAACTGTAGAATTGGTACTAATGTGGCGCCTGGGCTGATATTTAGTATCTCCCCCAATCTTTTACATATAACAGCCTCTTCATATTTATCCACTGCAGTGGCGCAACTCAGTGGAGCAACTGCTTGTGAAGCATTGCTTTAAATTGCTGCCTTCGTTTGCTTCCACTGCAGTTGCTTCCACTAAAACGGTTGCCGCCACCGACCGCTCTCGAGCAACTGTCTCGAGCAACTCTCAGTGTCTTCCACTCGAGGAAAAGCATTGCTTTAAATTGTAGCCTTCGTACGAGGACACTGAAGTGGCGGTCACCGCACAAGGTTGCCAGTGTATCTCGATGCCAATGTATGTATATGTTGTTAAAAAAAAAAAAAAAAAAGGTGCTGAAGAAAGAAAAGAAGAAAAGGTGCTGATCAGACGAAACATGCACACTTGATCTTTCCGTGCCTGCCCTAGTCGCGGGTTTACTACCCCTCCCCGATGGGGGAAATTTTTAACACAATAGAAAATAATAATGAAAAACTTATTTTATGCATACCTTTATTTCGTTTTAGTAAAAATTTTAATGAATTTTCATTTTACATATGTTGTGAAGAAAGACTTTAATTACTATACATTCACGATCTTTTCTTGTTGTTTGAAATAGTTACAGAGAATGATGAGTTTTACGATATGCGTTGGCGCAATAATGAAATAAATTCGTTTTGAATTTTCGCCCGTAATAATTTGAATATTCCAACACTAAGAATTTCATTAAAGGGAATAAAATAATCGGATTGCAAGGGCGCCCATCAGGAGGGGCAAGGTGGGCGATCGCCCCCCTAGAGGAAATTGTACTTCAGAATATCGAAAATCCAATAGAATTTTTACATTAGTTACAGCAAAATTTGAAAGTATTTTTGAAACGTCGCTTATATTGCCCCCCTTGTAAACCACAACATGGGCGCCCTTGTTGGATTGTTGAACTTTATCTAGATTTATATTGTGACAAGGTGTTGAAGAGCACAAGGAAGTGCAATACACCATAATTACCCACCTCTTCGCTACTGTCTACTGCAAGTAGAACGTTAAAATTCTTTTTAGCTTCGACGACCAATGATTAACGCCAATAGACTTGCTAAATCAATTATTATTTGGAGACTGTTTGACTTCTATTATTATTATTATTATTATTATTAATATTATTATTATTAATAATAATAATAATAATAATAATAATAATATATTTTTGCACTTTTCTTCGTCTTGCTAATTAAATTTTTATTCAAAGTGTTCCCCTCAAAACGTTGCGCCCCTAGACTCGGGCCTAGTGGTAAATCCAACTCTGCCTAGTCGTTTATTATGTTTTGTTCTTTGGGTATTAGTCATTTATATTAATCACCAGATTAGCAGCCACCCCTTATGCCAAATGAATCATTTCTGGATACGTTTATAACTATTATTATTATCACGTAACGGGACTTATAATATTGCATTCTTAGTCCACCGTCCGTTACTCCTACGATAACTCTTGGACAAATACCAAATTGTTATATTCTGTTTTTGCAATAGATGTGTGGAGCGATTATGGTATCTCGTCCGAGTTCGTTAATGGAAACGATTAATCAACCGGACGTGGTAAAAATCAACCATTTCCGGTTTTAACGTCGCCATTATAGAGCGAAAGCCATAATAGATAGCGAGAAGGGGTTTTCTCAAATCGATTAATTGTTCCAAGAATATCTTCCATGTCCATCCTTAATACTGTATTAAAACCGGAAGAAATCCAGTACGACTTCCGGTTTCAATATTAATCTATATAAAGAAAACCGATAAGAGAGCAAGTTCGATTTCCTTGGAATCGACTTAGCGTTTTAAGAATAGTTCACATGTTCTCTTTTAACACTTTATTCAAATCGGTAGTGGCAGAAATCAACCATTTCCGCTTTCAGTGTTGATCGCCATAGAATAAAAACGATAATAGATAGCGAAAAGTGTTTTTGTAATCAATTTAGCATTTCAAATATATGTACTATCTCCCCTCTTAACCCTCTATTTAAACCAGAAATGGCATACATCAACTACTTCCGGTTTAAACGTTGATTACTATAAGGTAAAAACGGTAATAGGTAGGGAGAAGCGGTTTTCTGTAATCAATTGTGTCCCAAGAATAATATTCCATGTCGACTCTAATCTGTTTACTAAAACCAAACCTGGTACACATGTACCATTTTTGGTTTCCAGACTAATTTGAAAAAAATATTGGCACGCTCCACTTTATTGTCTTTACAGAATTACGTATTATTATTATTATTATTATTATTATTATTATTATTATTATTATTATTATTATTATTATTATTATTAATATTATTAATATTATTAATATTATTATTATTAATATTATTATTAATATTATTATTAAATCATTAAGGAAAGAAGTAAAGGACGGAAATATGTTGTTGACAAAACCAAATATATATTGATGGGATTCCTTGTGGCTAAATGCTTAGAACTTTGCGCCCTTGCAGGAGTCGGTTTCGATTTCCGGTGGCAGGTACTGCGGTTTGTAGATCTACGTCCCATGTAGCCTAGTAGCGTAGGTGTTGAAATGAAGTTGAACTCTAAATAATTAAAATGAAATGAAATCTTCATAAGTTTTACGTCCCACGTTTATGCCGGTTAGGCTAAAGGAGACGGTGATGATGAGAAATGAATGAAATGGTGGAAACGGGAAACCCCAAGAAATCCCACGAGCACGGTGTTTGTCCACCACAAAGTCCACACGGCGCGAGCTGGGATCGAACTAGGGACCACAAGCACCGGAGTAAGTAATACAAATATATAAACAAAAATATTGGTAAGTGGAAGAGTATTACCTGCGTCTAACAAAAGAATGTAAATTGAGAAATTAATTACAAAGTTTATGTTGACTTTGGAGCTGCAACACCTCAAAAAAAAAAAAAAAAAAAAAAAAAAAAGTACGAAAATAATATGCATATGTATATAGTGTGAATGACAGCAAATCTTCCTCTAAGGCAGATCTCTTAGCAGAAAGAGAGTCGTCCTGTGAATCCTCAGGAACCTGTGAATAGGATGCACGGACATTCGTTTTTTCCCTCTACGTTTCTTCTTTTTGAGCAGCAAAATAAGAAGTGCTTGCTTACTATTAACAGCCATTTCTCAAATTGGAATAACTTGAGACGGTGGAAATGCTTCTACGAACTACATGAACCGGATAGTCGCCGAATGGACACTGAAATCACGAACCATAAACGGCTGTATGTGTGTTTCTGCGTGTTCCATGTATTTCTGTGTGTCCTGGCAACACCACTCATAGTTTGGGCAATAAAAGGGGGGAGAAACAGAAAATAACAAGAACCCTTGGTACCTGCTGTCGGTTGCTTGTCTTTTCACAATCAGTGGCGCAACTCAGTGTTTCCACTCAGTGGCCGCGAATGAAGGGAGGGTAAGATTTACAGTGTGTTACTTGACAAAATATAGCTGAGGTAGGGACAGCTAGCGAAGGGAGGTAGAAGGCCCCAGGCCCCTTGTACTTCTACCTTTATCACAATTTAGACTAAAAGAAGGTACTCGTTTCGGGGAGATTTTCTTAATGGATGGGTTCTGCAATTTGTATTTTTAAAACTCGAAAATAAGTATGCCTATTGGCTGATAATAGAATCCATAAGAACATATAGGGTGTACAAATTAGAAAAGAGTTCCTTCACTCAAGGCGTCGACGCGAAGAAAACATTGGAATTGCCCTAGGGTTCTTCGCAAGGCGAGATAAGGCAAAGTTCTTCCAATACAAATAAATACAGTGTGAGAGACGTCACTTCCATTTATATCTTTTTGAAATAACATCCCTCTTCCGTTGGGGGAGCTGTCAAAACACTGGGAGTAAAAGTAGTAGTGAAAGAATATTGGTAACCCACGTTAAGTTCCATCTGTGATTTGCACCGGAGGGAATTTCCACCCAGGCTACTCCCTGATATCACTTGTTGCAGCAATGACGCTACCAACTTTGGAGGTGGGGACAAGTTTTTTGAAAGGCAGTCCGAAAATTATACCTTCATAGTATTTGAATTACGTTACAATAATGTCTTGGGTCATCCTGCTTCCTTTAGGCGTCGACACAGGCTAGTATAAACTTATGTTTCGTAACTTTAAAAAAAAAAAAAAAAAAAAAAATCTAATTTGAATAAATGATTATGGGATATTGCTTATTGTTATTATTGATAGAAAGCCAATATTACTTTAGATGCCTCTCGATTATTATTGAAATAAGTTATATAGAGAAAGGGTTACAAATTAATAAATATAGAATTTATAAATTTTAACAATTTACGCCTGTTATGGAGGAAGACCTTTATGTACGAATTTTTTATGTGTTGCTTCTTAGTGTAATTAATGAAGTACTTACAGAAAAGTTTGATGCTATAGGCTAAGGTTTATACTGACAAGGATTTAAGGTTTACTTACGATTCCCGTTCTAACTGATTAATTGATTGGCCCAATTACTGATTCTTTGTTTATTATTTGTTTAGTTTAAATACCCTGTTTATTGGCTTGTATAAGTTTTTTGTTTTTGTATTTTGACATTTTTATTTTTATTTTTAGATTTCACTTCTTTGAAAGTGCGTTTATGGAACCTTAGCCTGTTTTTTTTTCATATATATATATATTTAATTTCAAAAGTTTTTGATATATATTGATGAGTTGAAATTATATTGCACTTAGATATATGAATGCATACATAACAATGCTCGAGGAGGGAAAACACACATACAAGAACAATCTGTCTTCTCTCCCGTCAAAGATTTTAGAAGAAAGAAACGGGTTGTTTAAGAATATTAATACTATTTAAATAAATGAGATAGATTTTCCGGAAGTAAGTACCCAAGTGTGCTCTCAAAATGAAAGTGCACCAGTAAGTACGCCAGAAATGTTTACTTGGGGGGGGGTGTTCAAAATAAAAGGGGTGTGTGCTCTCAAAATAGTGATATAATTTTTAAACAAACTCAAACAAGGAAACCGTATATTTTGTTACGCAACTATTGCAATAATAATAATAATGATACTACTACTACTACTACTATTACTACTACTACTACTACTACTACTACTACTACTACTACTACTACTACTACTACTACTACTAATAATAATAATAATAATAATAATAATAATAATAATATCAGCTCTTCGCAGTGGTAGGTTCAATAAAGTAAGTTCACACATTTGAGCATTTATTATTATTATTATAGGTTCTATATTAGTATCTACATCAACCACTAATCAAATGAGTTCTTGTGCTGTGGAGAAGCGAAACAGTCTGCTTTATCAATTTAAAGCAAAATTTTGGGGAAAAAAAGCCCAAAATTTCCCAAGCAAAAATGCGAGGCAGAAGAACCGAGTTTTTTTTTCAAAAAAGCCAGTTTTTTTTTCGAATCCTTGCATCTCTAATTGGAAGACAATTGATCCTAACGCCTATTACGTTATTCACATGCTTCAGTCTTGCTTTCGTGATATTTTCTGAGTTTAGAGGAAGGTAGACAACAAATTCAGTTTTCAGCTTATTCAAAGTTAATTGAGATTTTCAGGAGCTATGCATTGACTTTAGGCCTGAGCAACTGAACATTCCTTTTTATCCTCTTTAGGTGATTCATTATGCAGAGGAGAAAACAAGTACTATCACTTGGTATTCGCTTTTATTTCAGTGTGAAAGTTACTGGAATTTAAAGTGTTGTACTTACTCTCTTCCAATTGGGTTTTGGTTTACCATGATTGATATTGTATTTGTAAAACTCTGAAAGTCAGTCGTTGGCAGGAATTCTAAATATCGCTTCTTACGTGTAAACAAAAGGGAAAAAAATGTAGCGATATTACGAAAATGTAATGGGCACGTTCTCTTCTGGCAAGTGAGGCTCTTCCTTATGTTGTATTGTTGGATAATTAACTATTTTTTAAGCCCAAAAATGTTTTTGAATCCTAAAGTAGTTTTCGAAGAAAGAAAGAGGGAGAAAACATGTTTGTCCTTCGGCGCAAGACATTGTTTATGCGTCTTTCAAAATCCTATGAAAAATCGGGATGAAAAAGAATAGTTTGTGTCGTCGGTTACATAAACTCTACAATCGCTTATATGCGCAGTGGACGTATGACAAGGAACTACTATGTCTTAACATGGAAAAAGCATCGCTCAATAGTTATAAGTTTAAATACATTGATTTATCATAGTCGAGTCGCAGTTTGCCTGTTTTTTCTTGCCGTTCGTACAAATGTGTGATTAAATAAATAAATCATTAATTAAAATAAATCTAGCGAAGCACAAAATACTAGCAGATCTGGGATACTTTCAAACCTTATGTTTTCTTTCCACTGTATTTCAAACCTTTCTCGTCGAGATGGCTGTTGCATTTGATTGGCTGAAAATACTTCGGTTCTTGTTGATCTGTATTTTAGTAAATCGTCATAACCTTACAATTTGGTAACATGTGCAATGTTACCGCTACGCCACCGATTACACATGTTAATCAATAAGTGTATTTTAGGTGTTCTTTTTCATACTCGATGTAAATTATCTAGCACTAACTGTGCCAACAATGCGATTACTGTGGAAAACACATTATCGTCCTTTGTTTTATCTTCCAGTAGTTATCTATACATGCTGAACTAAATGTGTTTTAAAGATCAATGATGTTCGTCAGATAAAACATCGTTCTAAGTAGAGTTACGAATATGCGAGGATAAGAGCCATAGTCGACAATGATTCTTGTCTGAATTTCTTTTTATGTACTACATGGCATTGCCATTGCTTACTTCTTATTTCAATGCAGTCCTTTTTATATAGAATTGTACTAGTTCCTTAGAAACCCACCTCTCTTGTTTATGTTGCTTAGTTTCTGTGGAGTAAGAGTTGGTCATTTTTAGTCTTATTTGAAATGTTGCAGGCCTGCAGGCAGTGATTAGCGTGTGCGTTGTTGTCGCACGGTCTCAGGTTCGATTCCCGGTGAGAGTGTCTTGGAATTTGAACGCATTGCGGTTATCTTGATTTCAACTAAAACTGTAAGCCTACTTGTCATATATCCTCGATACTGAGAGGGACGCTAAGCTCCAATCCAACAGACTAACCAACTTGACTCATCACTATGCTACGAGATCGCAACCACCCGAGTTTTTCGTGTGATTTTATTTAACCTATGTTAAATTTAAATAAGCCTTCACATATTTACGAAGTAACAAAGTCTAGATTAAAAATAATTAAACTTATAAACTGAAAACTAGAATCTGAAATCAGACTATAGATATACCACATTGACTTGATACCTAGTCTTCCATTGCAAGCACTGTTATCGGTTGAAGGAATTCTACTCCCTTTTGTTATTCACTTTCTCGCTTAGCAACAGCTGAACCCTTATTGGCTCAACGCGTGGGTGTGTCGAGGGTGTGAGCTTTAGTTCGCATTTTTGCCACGGATCAAGACATTTTGGCAGCACTAGAAAAACTAAAATCATACAAACTAAATAAAATTGCTTGCAAGAATTAAATTTTGATAATTTCATTATAAATTACATTCTTCATTTTCGTGGAGTCTTCGGTTAGTAAGATTTTTCTTAATGACACGATGTTTATGTGACGGCCAATGAAATGGAAGCAGTTAACAATAATAATAATCAATCGTAAGTTAATGATGAAATGTAAAGTTTTGGTAACTAGGAGACAATTAACAAAGATGTATACAGACCGGTCAGCAACTAAAAAGTGTTTAATTTATACAAGAATACTTGTTTAATCAAAGCCGCAACCAGACGAAGGAGGTAGGCTAATTAGAAGTCAGAACTGTACAGGGGATATGTGAGAGAGCTGCATTTGATATTTATTATCAAGTAGTATGTATGTTTGTTTGTTTCTTTGTGTAGTTCAATTCTTAATTGTGTCTCCTAGGCTAATAGATTCCCGATTCCTGTAATAGAACCCAAGGTTACACTTGGTAAAGACGTGGGAACGCTAAATTTAATATTAATCAGCAGATATTTTAGGGATGTGGGTCGGAGCTTGAATGTACCATCCAAGCGGTCGCCTGGGTCAAACGGAAAGCCCCCAGGATGACCTTTAGCAGATTCGAATTCAGAACCACTTGACAGCAAAGCATGCACATTGACTACTAGCTGACCGGGTATGACATTAGGATCTAGAATTTCGTTCTATGTTGAAAGGGTCATATTAAGCTCTAGTTCAGAAAATATAAACCCAGTTCAACGATATAAAGTACCAAGTATTCTTAACGTTTGGAGTATAGCATAAAAGTCAATAAAATCTATTACTATCAGGTTATGTTTCCCAGTACATCTCAGTGCTTATTTAGTATTTGGAGCAAAATTACTTTTAGGTGGTATGCCATGTATAATCATATAATTAAAGAGCACCCACCTCTGAAGATTCGGGAATAGTGATGTATTTCGCATTCCACAATAGGGAAAAATATATTACACACACTCTGAACAGAGCTTATTTTATAGTACCCTTTGTGTAATAGATTGGCTGTGTACGGTAAGGGACACTTCTGGATGGAACATCCATATGAAAATTTACGGCAATAGTGTACCATCCAGAAGTGTCCCTTACAATATAATAGAAAAGACTTTAAGCAGGGCCAGAATGCTCCTATACTCAACTATGTGGACAGACGTCTGTGTTTATAGTTTAATACGTCTGGATTTGGGCATATTAGAAGATTGAGTGAATTTCAAATGCTTCTTTCTCTCATTTTTGAACAGTATCTCTTTTGGTATTATATATATAATCACTATAAAATCTTTGAAATTGAAATGTAGCGATTTTGAAGGAAAGAAAACGCAAAACGGATTGGAATGAATTTAACTTTTTTAAAACAAATTATTAGTGTGTGAAGCCATACACAAACTGTATTCCGCGTTCATTAACTTATTTCCAAGAATTGGAGGTACATGGAAATTCATTTCACACCCTGCTTCCTCAGAAATATATATATATATATATATATATATATATATATATATATATATATATATATATATTCGCGAAAAGTAAATGAATGTGTTCTCAGTTTAAATCAATTGAAATCTTAGTTTATATATATTATGCAATGTGCTATGCCAGTGAAGACCTTGGTCTGTGTCGTCATTGAGTTAACTGATGAACACATTCCATAGCATTGAGCAAAGAAGTTTATAGTGAAGATGAGATAGAAACTTTTTTTTTTTTCGTGAAACTATTATTTTAATGGCATACCTATATCATTCTTGAGTAAATTAAAATCTCCTACCCTATATAATAGCTTCAAAGTTTCTTGCCAGAATAATGTGAATTTAGTAGGTTTAGGTAAAGAAGCTGCAACGAATCCTAAAAATTGAGTAACACTAATGACACTAGGCCTAAGATTTTTGTTGAACACTTATTGTGTAGATAGTTGGCAATCGCAAGATATGAACGCTAGCAACTCTTCAATGAACGACGGGGCCGCGGTGGCTCAGAGGTAGATCGTTCACCTCTGGTGCTTGGGGTCCCGGGTTCGATCCCAGCCCCCGCCAAGTGAACATTGTGGTGGACAAACACCGTGTGCGTGGGTTTTCTCGGGGTTCTTCCGTTTCCTCCCACTTTCTTCATTTCACCATTTCACTCATTTCTCATTATCACCGTCTCCTTTAGCCTAACCGGCATAACCGTGGGTCGTTAAATTTAAAGATTTCATTTCATTTTTTTTCAATGAACGACAAGTGTGATGCTCGAATTTACGTATTTATACTGGTAAAAGTTTTCTGTTAAATATGTTTATCAGATCATAAGAGCCACATTTTTTTTTAGATTGTTCTTCTGGCGTCATGGGCGCATTACGTTTTAGTGATAGAATCAGTGCAAAATATGGATGTTTATGCCTTCTCATACCACCAGTGGTGGATCTTCAATTTTAGATTTTTTCTTTCTCAAGCACTTTTCTCAGGCCCTCCTTCAAAATTCGGCACTTTCTACTGTTGCTAAATTTTATCAGTACGTCGTACACTCGATTATAGAGCTTCACAAGCTAACTATAAATAAGATGAGGTCAATAATTTTCATATTGGTCTACGAAAGTTCATATTGAGTAAGCAAAAGATTGTGATGTCGATGATAATCAATTACTGTTCTCTTTGTAAACAAACAAAAGCTCATTCTATTACAAACACACTGGCAGTTTTCCTTTAGAACTTTTTTTTTTTTTTTTTTTTTTTTTTTTAATCAATCTAAGAAAATGACATTTACTTTTCACGTGAAACTAAATAATCTCCACAAATTAGATTCTTGTATATGAGTTCCTTCTCGCCCTATTTCCAGAGGTTATATAGGGTGCTACCTAAATTTTTGTATGTCTTTTTTAATTCTACAATTCTTCTTGTTTTAAGAAACTGATGTAAGTAATTAAAATTCGTAATACAGTCCACATTTTGAATTACCTAGAAACTTGTATTTATGTATAAAGTGACAGAATTGACTTTCAAATTAAAGAAAATAGAAGCGGCAGTAATCATATTTACATCGTTATACCGTCTGTCTCAGAGGAAATAAATATAGGTAAGCAGTAAGAAAAACAAGTATCACCTAAGTAACCGCCCTTGATTCGTCTGTTTCCTTTAACGGTTTGGACTAGCTACGGTCTATTTTTTTTTTTTTTTTAAATATTTAATACCCTGGGTTATGCACCGAGGCTAAGGGACACGGTGATAAGATGGATGATAATGGTGGAATGGAAGGAAGTAGGAGGAAACGGGAGAACCCGAAAAAATCCACGCACACGGTGTTTGTCCACCACAAAATTCACTTGGCATCGGGTACGAACCAAGGACCCCACGCACCAGAGATGAACACTCTACCACTGAGACACCGCGGCCCTTATATGATCCAGTTACCATATTCCTCATAACACATAGGACTTCCCATCCCCTTCCCTTGCAGGATTTGCAAAAGCAATAATTTTCTACACAGGAGTTCGAAGATAACAGTACGTGTTTAACGGACGGATTTTGGACTTGAGGAGGGCTGTAGAAATTTGGATGTATGGACATGATATGAGAATATTTTTCTGTGGGAGTAAGCAAGTTGATGATTTCATTTTTCAACAACCCTTTGCATTTACCCTAGGAAATCAAACTGGTTTATTTTTGTTGTCTTAGATCAGGACGAAAATCGACTGGAAGCCTTCAAAATGTGGGTGTGGAGGAGAATTAGTTGGGTAGAGCGGGAAACGAATGAGAGAATGTTAGAAATCGTGGGTGAGAAAAGAACACTTTTAGATATTATTAGGAAGAGGAAGAGAAACTGGTTGGGACATTGCCTAAGAAGAGATTGTATCATGAGGGACGTCCTAGAGGGTATGGTAACGGGAAAGGGAGGGAGGAGGCGAAGGAGACTACAATTAATGGATGATATTAAAACAGAAAGATCATACGCGAAGACGAAAAGGTTAGCGGAGGACCGTGGAGCATGGAAGCTTCTCAGCTGCGGCAAGTAACCTGCCAATAAAGGCAGAATACCTATGATGATATCAGTGATAGGCAATTATTTTGGGAGGGGAGTCAAGCGGAAAGAAAGAACTCTAAGCGGATCAATATAATTTATTAAAATCATCATTAGTACATTTTACAAAATTCTTGTAATACTGGGCGCTATTATTGATTAAAGTTTCTCGTAACCTGGTTCGAACTGGGAAGTGAAGCTAAATACTCATCTGTTAGTCTAATATAACTCTTTTGTTGTAACTATCCTCCTTTAGCCTAGCCGGCATAAGCGTGGGACGTAAACCTCAAAACTATTTTCTTTTTTATGTCGGGTCCCTGGTTCGATCCTCAGTCAAATAAGTTTGTGGTAGACAATATTGTGTCCGTTGGTTTTCTCCTTTCCTCCCACAACCTCATCCAATCATGACTCACTTGTCTTAATCATCCGTCTCCCTTAGCCTAAAGAACATAACCGTGGGACGTTAAATTTAAAAAAAAATAATTTCTATTTTTCTTTATTCATCAGTTTAGGTATCATGTGGAGTTCTGGATAAAAAAAAGAAAAAACAGACTTTCATAATACAACTCCCTCTAAGTAACCCTATATTTTCTTACTATTCATCAGATGTGGCGAGCCAGATTAAACCTTTCAGAAGGCATCATGTGGCCCGCGGGGCATAGTTTGTCCATCACTGTCCTAAGTGATCAACTTGTATGTTAGAGTAAATAATCTTATTTATTCTTTTCCATAAATACAAATTCGACTCATCAACTCCAATAGCTTAGTTTCGAGTTTGCATGATTCCAGGATAGATATCAATAGGTAGTGTCTCAGAGTTGGATTATTTCCATAGAAGGATCGACATGACGTGGTAAAGTATGTCTGTCTATATATAGTAAGGTGTCTTTCATAATTATATGCTCGAAATTTCAGGATGCATTTACTGACTGTGTTGAACTTAGGCCTTCAGTACTTTTTGCAGTGCTCCTATTTCAAACCCATTGTGAGTTGTATCCGTTATCTCAAAAATAAACCATTTCAGGGAACTATATAGCGTTAACATTTTATACGATTTTAAAATCAGCTTAACTTTCTATTTAGTTTAGAACACACTATTTTTAATGTCTGTGCGATATGAATAAGCAATGAAGCTTTCTGTCGTTAAAAAAGGAAACTTTTAATTTATCGTACAACGATTATAAGTAATACTATATAGGCTAAAAGAGACAGATGCTAATGTAGTAAATGGTGGAATCAGAATGTGGGATGAAACAGAGCACGAAAAAGTTCACGGGCACGATGCTACCATAGGACTGGAATCGAACCAGAAATCGCTCGACCAGAGGTGAGCGCTGTACCACTTTTTTAATTTTTAAAAAATCTTACTATTTAATTTCTTGTTTGGACAAGTTTTAAGAAAGATGTCGGTTATCACTAGAGACCAGATGTTTAGGCATTAAAAACCCGGAAAATAGGCACTTAAAATTTAAAAAATAGGCAAAAATGAGCTTTAAAATCTAACTCGAAATAATGAAGATAAATACTCAATACAACTAAAAAAATAGATTCAAGTCATACCTAGGTAGATGATGTTCAAAGAATATAGAAACAGAAACATACCTGTTTGTTAATATCTTCTCTTAGTATATGTATATATATATATATATAGATAGATAGAGAGAGAGAGAGAGAGAGAGAGAGATAGTGTGTTGATGAACTATACAAACTGTAAGAGGTGATTCCTCACATCAAAATAAGAGAAAAAGTTCATATGGACCTATGGCGAAAAGTGCATAGTTTCAGACATAGGGCTGTCCAAAATCGCAAAAAGCCAAATTTCAACAGGCCCCAATTCGAATTCCAGAAACTGGGGATGGTGATCCTTATCAGCGTAAAGGAAGCCACGCTCCAAAATCCAATCCAAAAGTGCATATTTCGTCAATTTTCAGTAGGTATACAGGGTATTCCCTACAGAGTGTAATTTTCAGATATGCTCTCAAATAGAGATCTCAGATATACCCTGATTTCAAGGAGGGTTCAAAGTAGGCAGAATGTAAGCCTTGACAACAATGGGCATCCAATGCTTCGGAGTGAAATCAGAAGTGTTAGAAACCGGCACCTCCATGTTTCTCTCTCTCTGTGCGTGTGTGTGTGTGTGTGTGTGTGTGTTCGGAATAATGTGTGATGCGATGTATTTCGTCACGATATATTTCAGGTTTTTCTTCACTTATAAGCGTGAAAGAAAACATTGAAGCATGCGTTTTCCCGAGTACGAAAAACCATGGTGCTAACAATCCTTAACACTTCCGACATCCGCGCCAAAGGATTCTGTGTCCACTGCTGTCAAGGCTTATCGTTTGCCTACTTTGGACCAATCATAAAAGCAGAGCATTATCTCAAAATTCGGTTGATGGCATGTCTGGGAATTTCACCCTGTATGTAATAGTCTGTACACCCACTGAAAATTAATGAAATATGCATTTTTGGATAGCGTATGCGTGCAGACTTCCTTTACGCTGATAAGGACCACCACCCACAGTTTCTAGAATTTGAAATAGGGCCTGTTAAAATTTAATTTTATCGCGATTTTTAACAGCCCTAGCTCTGAAACTATACATTTTCCCTCACAGGTCCATGTGAACTTTTTCTCTTATTTTGATGTAAGGAATCACCTCTTACACTGCAATGTATCACTACACCTTTATATATATATATATATATATATATATATATATATATATATGTGTGTGTGTGTGTGTGTGTGTGTGTTATTTATAGTATATGAATTAAATATTTTCCCAATGAAGGGTTATTTTGAAGAAAGTGAATAGAATAGGCAAACATTAGGCATTAAAGTAATTATTTAGGCAGTAAGGAGCGAAATAGGCAAAATAAATTGTCTTAAATCGAAACTATAACCCCCATATAAACTTTAAAACCTTTTTTTTTTTTTTTATCATTTCTTTAACATGAAAGAATAGGCATTTTGCCTAACATCTGGTCTCTAGTTCATTATTGTGTGTATTGTTCGTAAGAATGAGTGTCATATTCTTAATTGAATTTTAAGTCATGTTCACTGAAATTTCTTGTATTCCTAAATCAAATTGCCATGAAATTGCCCAGCTTTCGATTAATGGAGGGTTGAATGTAAATTTGAGGAAAATGGTTGACTTAGGACTATAGAAAAGGTGTAAACGTTGTTATATACCCCATATGTCGTTTATGTTAGTTGATTTTGTATGGTATCCAGTTCCTGTCGGTAAACTTGCAGTGCCTAACCTTCGCTGTTCTTTGGTCTTCACCTACATGGAGACACGACGTTGTTGGCCTTGAAATGAGTGTTAAAAGGCAATTGCAAGGTCAGTTGAAAATAATGACTAAATGGAAATATTTTAATTTATGGGTTGATGGCATGTCTCACTTTTTTTCTACAGACTAGATCTTTGTACAGATATTTTTATTTTATAAAATCTTTTATCAATTTGAGTAAAGTCATGGATCTCGATACCTACGGATACTGTTGCAAACTATTTCATTGCAAATTAAATATGTATTTAATTTAATGCGAATCATGTAGTAGTAGTGTTCTTCGCGTAATTACTGTCTAGGTACACTTTTTGCATCGAAATAAACAAAACATTTCGAATTATTTGAGATTCTTGTGTTGAAAACGTAAGGAATTTACGTACATTTGTTCTTCGACCGTCAAGAATACACATTTATGGACCACAAGGTTAATATTTTTTGGCAGTTTTAATCGAGATATAAATTTTGTCAAAAAAAAAAAAAATTGCACATCCATGTTACGTGAAGATCTCGTTGAAAGGTCTTCTGACTTTCTGAAAATAACACACAAGTCTTTTATAGTAAGAAAACTGTTGGCAGATTTTCAGCGCAAATAGGAACTATTTATATTTACTGTACAAAATAGGGAAAATAGTCAAAATTTCATATTTGTAATAGGCACAGATTCATGTTAGTGAAAGATTTGTTACGGATGGCTTTTATATTACGAGCAAGACCTTGTCAGAATATGTGTGGTTATGGAAATTTTCCATATTAAAAATGTAACACCAATATAATGATAGACAAAATTTCATGGAAACTCCTTTTTATTTGCGATCAAATTCAAAAGTATGAATGTGTATGTATATTTTTATTTTATTTATTTATTTATTTTTTGAAATAACTTCCTGGTGAATTTTTTCAGATAGCTTTGGAATTACACGTTTTGAAGTCTTAATTGTACAGCTTTTAAATATAGTCTTTCGTATTCACACGGAACTTGATGATTTTTAAACTTTAAGCACTCGTTAACGTCACCATTGGCGTGGTACCAATGATTGACATCGAGAGAAACGAAGAAACTGATAATCTTTTAATCATTATATTAAAAAAGAAGCAGGAAGTAACACTTCTACTTTCCATTATTGAAAAACAAACATTGCTTGTTCTCTATGTTGTTTTTCTCTTCAAAAATCTTCTAAAACGATCCTTATTTTGCAATGTTAATTAACAACTGAGAGAAAGAGGGGTTGTCAATGCTTATTGTATTTTTTTATATTATTAAGTTCTTAACTGGAAGAGAATGTTACGGCATAAATGTCCATCGGTGCTGAAATTATGTTCTTTCGCAGATTTTATTTTCAGAATATAAGTATTTTGTAAGAAAATGGTTTCTCCGCTAGAGGCTGTAAGTTTTGGAGAAATCTTGTTTGTTCAAATTTTCCAATGAATGAGAAATCCGGGTGACCCAGAATAAAGGATCACTTAATATGAATAACGAACAAACGGGTTCGTATAGCCTCTGGAAGCTCAATGGACCATCTTATTAGGCTTTAGGCAATCTGAATGCGACGTCACTTTTCATCAATTAAATCTAGTCTTTTTTCTCGTGGAGTATATGTATTGCTGTAAAGGAAATTAGATGTAGTTCTTAATAATCTGGTATAAGGTGATGATGTTTTTTAACGATTTGTGGTAGTTTGCGTCATTGCGTTCTTGCATGGAGACACGTTAGACTATGTTCAACAAAAAGCATTTAGTTATGGACATGACATGACGGAACTGAAATTTTCTAGTTTCTGGAAACTCTTGTGGTGTAACATGACTTTTTGAAGCGACATCCTAATCTGGCTAGTTAGCGTGGATTCGGCTCGGATTCGATTCCTGATGGGAGCTTATAGATGGGTCACTATCTCTTGCAATTCTTGCTCTGGTATCAGTCAACAGACAGGCGTACGGCCAGTTTTCTATAAAAAGTACCTATACTTACATGCAGAGACGAACGCAGGAGATTAGGAGCCTCACAAAATAATTTCCTGCGTATGTCCCTGCTCACGTGTACTGTAGTTTTGAGGTCTAGTGAGAAATGTCCATTCCATCGAGAGCCGCACTTTCGGTTTTTAGGTAGTGCTGAAGATTTTATCACTCCTGATCACTTTCTTTTTCAGTAATTGTTATCGAGTGATTCGCATTCTATGATCTTAATTTGAAAAGAAATGATAATAATGAAAAAGAAGTTTGTAGATGGAAGGGCCAGATAAGACATAGAACTGTATTTTCCAGAGTGCTTCTAATTATATTTCTCTCGTTTCGTATTAAAGAACTAATACGCAACAGAATCTTCATGTCGCATGCTATGATTGGAATTACTTTTGTTCGCATGGTGGTAGACATTCAGAATAGCCAGAACAAGAAGCGTCAAGCGAATGATGAGGGTCCCGCATATAAAGAAAGCGAAAGTGAATGCATGAGTTTTTTTTCTTTCTTTCACTGAACCTTGAAGTAAATCCTCCGAAGCAGAAACAATTATATTGGCGTTGTTATGAAAAATAAAGTTAGAAAAAAAAAACTTTGATGGGAAAATAGAAGGATACAGAATTCTAATTAATGCCCTTTCTTCTAAACAATGAATATGATATGCAGCCATTTCACTTAAGAAACAGAAAAAAAGGAAGGCTTTCGCCTTTCAAACCAGATACTGCAACTAACGAAATCGAAATTACTAAATTTATTCTTGTTTATTCAATTGTCAAATGGATTTTCTACGTAAGAGCAATTTGATGTTAAATTCTATTTTGCTTGAATATGTATTTGAATTCCATCAAAGTATGGTGATTGCACATTTTTAGATTGCTGTTCTTTTAGATGGCAAATTGAATTAAAGTAATGATGGAAGTACAATACCAACCGCATTAAACTCACTAGCCCGTCTCGTTTACTGTATACTTGAAGTGATTACTTTTTACCATCTTCAAACATTATGATCATGCACCAAAAAAAAAAAAAAAAAAAAAGTCTGATACATACTAGACCCTATACTCTCTTATCCTGAAGAAGCATGGGCGCCGAAACAGGTAGACTTGAGATATGCCTATTCGTCATTTACTCTGTAAACAATAATGATTTGAGCTTCCCTCGTGTTTCTTATTGCCCAACAATACAACTCCATAACACTGACGTTTTACACACCTAATCCTCTGAATTCATTAATTGAAATAACTGATGTAAAAAATAACCAGTTAACTTCAATCATCTTTTTTTTTTTCACCCCTTTTCTTCGAAGTCAGACTTAAGGAATTCCGAGGTATGGGCATATTATATTTTGTAATTGCTGCCAATATGTCTCCCCCGTTCTACGTATAATTTCCTGACATCTTACATTAGTGGTATCGTCGTTTTGCAAACTGTTTGCAAAAAGTAGTTTAGGGTCCTATTGCGATGGTGCTGACTTGAGCCCTCCTGCGCACTCGATCGATGAGGAAACGCACTGATGGACTTCTGGCATAAAAAATAGCCAGAATTTCCTGGGGCTCCGTTAAAGAGTTTTCCCGAGAAGCAGTAAGCTCGTGAGATGGTTCCAAGAACAGGCAAAGAGTTGTTACCATCTATGAAGCAAGTACTACTTTCCTCCATGTTGTTACTGTTGAACATCCTTGTTCTGACCAATTATGAACATGTGTGTCTCAGAACCAGGGTTTGAAAAAACCCGGGTATTTTTTTAAAGAAACCAACCCACCTGGGCCCATATGTTTTTTAAGGGTATTTTCGGGTTTAATCGGTTTTTTAAAAATATTTCAATGTCTTTGTGGTAAAAGTGTTAAAATGTGATTTAAATTTCAAGATTGTCATTGTCGCAACTTGCACCAATTTTTTGTTCTACTGTTTTTAAAAAATGACCGCCATTTTGAAATTTTACATTGGATCGCCGAGAAAATCTATACAGCAAATTTAAAATGTCTCTTGCTTGTACCCTCAAAATTTCAACTCCAACAAATTTCAAAGTCCGAAAATTACACCCTATAACGTGGATACACGCTAGTTGAAAAATGGCCGCCATTTTGAAATTTTACGTTGGATCGCCGCCAAAATACATATACAGCTAATTTAGAGTGTCTCGTGCTTCTACTCTGAAAATTTGTATTTAAAAGACCAAAAACTACGCTTTATAGCGTGGATATCCGCTATTTTTTTTTTTTAAATGCCGCCAGTTTGAAATTTTACGTTGGTATGCCGCCAAAATCTATACAGGAAATTTAGTATGTCTCATGCTTGTACCTTGAAAATTTAAAATTAAAAGACCGAAAGTTGTACCCTGTAATATGTGTGTGGTACAGGCAGACAAACGAACAAATGTAGATCGAATCATTCCAGGAGCCTCAGTGACGTTCGCCAAATACAATATGAATACCAAATATATTAATTTAAAACAAACATATAATTCATGTATTATAAATAAATGTTTCAAAATATCTTATATGACAAATATTTTCCAGCGTAAAATAAATGGTTTTAATGTTGAAGTACACTTTAGTGCTCTCAAACGGGTCAGCTCGGGTCGGGTTGTCGGGTAGGGTCAGTTCGGGTCGGGTCGGGTTAGCTCGGGTCGGGTTGTCACATTCTTCACTTATTTTGAAATACTATAAGAAGCTTTGTTGTAGAATTCAATTCGAAGTTGGTGAATGAATGATAATTGTGACTAATTGTAGCTGAAATAGTAATAAAATTTTAATTTAAGCCTATATTAACTAATTAGCACGGTAATTGTAATTCATATTACGACTGACTATTATCCTTCCTGCGTTTTTATGTCAAGTTAAATGTCACATTAAGTAAAATTGAAATGAAATATCTAGTTAACGTCCCACGTTATGCACCAACGCTAAGAGAAACAGTCATGATGAGAATTGAAGTGGTTGAATGAAGAAAGTGGGAGGAAATGGGAGAACACTGAGAAAACCCATGCACACGGTGTTTGCCCACCAGAAAACTTACTTGGTATGAGCTGGAATAAACACCCATGGACCTTCGGGTCAAACATCTGCCTTTGGGCAGGACACATTATTATTATTATTATTATTATTATTATTATTTTAAGAATGGCCAAGGAAGTTCTGCCGCTTTTTCACCCACCACCTTCGAACATTGATATGTAACCTAAGACGTACCTGGAATATCAAAAATAGTCTCCATCAGCATCGACGACCTTCTGCCAACGTTCTGGAAGAACTTGGTGGGACGTGAACCGAAGAAGGTATCAAGTGCATATTGCACCTCTAATAGCGATTTGAAGCGTTCTCTAACGCGATTGTCCAATGAATGGAACAGGTGATAATCGGACGGTGCAATGTCTGGGGAGTATGGCGGATCAAATAGTGTTTCCCATCCAAGGCGTAGAATGGCGTCCTGGGTCATCTTAGTCACGTGGGGCTTAGCGTTGTCCTGTAACAGGAGGACCCCTTTGCGATTCAGAAGTGCTGGATCTAGAGTTTTGAGTTTGTCTTGAACACGGCTCAACTGCTGGCAGTACACAGTTGCTTTGATGCTCTGACCAGCTGGTAGCAGTTCCTGATGGACGATGCCGCGAGCAGTCCACAAAATGCACAGGAGAACCTTATTCTGGTGTAGTGCAGGTTTGGGCTGTTTTTGAACCGGTTTATGGGATGCTAACCAACGATGACGGCGCCGTGGAGCTTCGTACAGGATCCACTTCTCATCACATGTCAACACCCTGTCCAGAAATGGCTCTTTCCTCAGACGAGACACCAAAGAAACACAGGTGTCTGCTCGCGTTGCTTTCTGCCCCAAGTCAAATCATGTAGGATCCATCAACCCAACTTGCAGTGCTTCCCAAGATGATGGTGGTGGTGCCGAATGGTTTCTCCACTCACACTGAATTGTAGTACCAGTTCCTCACATGTCTGTCTTTGCCTCAATTGCTGCCTGAAGATCTTTACTTTGAACATCTGTTTGTCTTCCGGCACGTGGTGCGTCTTCGAGTGTTTCGTTCGCCGTCCTTAAACTTGTTAAACCACCGCTGCTGTCCGCGTAGTTACGACACCCTCACCAAAGGCCTTGCATATCTTGCGCCCCGCGGAGCAGCATTTTACCCCAGTTTGAACTCGTATAGCAAACAAGCCCTTATGACGCTCTGTGGAGGTCCCATGTTCACTCTGTCCTTACGCACGTTCACGGTGTAACTGAACAGCCACAACCAGGTAATATGTTGGATATACCCACTAGTGTTGCTCACGAGACCAGGTTCAGTCTCGTCTCGAAAATGTGTCGTGAAGGTAGTCTCAACTCGAAAAGTACATATGTTTCTATTGAAAGAGCTCTGTCTCGTCTCGTACCCCTTCACGAAAATTCTGTCTCGTCTCGTCTCGTCCAACAACTGACATTCGCCTTATCTCTATTCACATTCAACTCACGGTGTGAGGGCCAATTGAACACAGACCTCCACGAAAAGAGACAGAACTTTCTTGGTCCCCTTATTATTATTATTATTATTATTATTATTATTATTATTATTATTATTATTATTATTATTATTATTATTATTACTGCGGTAGTGATTTGACTTTCTCGGCACTAAATTACTCGCTGATTTTATATAACGTTGCAAATATCTTCTAGATAAATTAATCAAGAAGAAATAAAAGGTAATTCCCTACAGAATATGATATTTCAGTCCAATTAGTTCCTTTGATTCTATCATATACCAACGCTGTTTTTAAATAGAAAAATCGGAATGTGATCACGTTAGTTGTACCGATAATATACTAACAAAAAGCTCAAAAACCCAGTTTTTTTTTTCGGGCTGGGCCCACTTGGGCAAATCCTGCTCAGAACTCCCCCCAAAGGCTGGAAATGACAAATGCCACATTCAAAGAAGTTGAGGTTTGGTCTATGTCTCACCTGCTTCCTGCATTTGGTAAATTTTTACTTAAAAAAAGGGGGGGGTCCAACTACATCCTATTTTTGTGTTCTTACTGTACAATACGCACTTTGGCCCACCAGTCATAACAAGAGAGCAATACAGAATGTGATACGCTGTATGTTTATTTGTTTACGAGATTATTTGACATTAGCAGTTTTCTTACATGTGGACATACGTTGATTTACACAAGACACATACCCAGAAATGTTCGTTGGGAGGAGTCCAAGTTTTTTTTTTTGGGGGGGGAGGGGAGTCCAATACTACAAGACACTACGTCTAGGTAGTATTAAACGGGTTATTCTACACTTGAAAAGACGATAAATAATTGTAAAATACTTCCACCTATATTTTCACAAAAAAATGATAGAACTTGATTGTTTTTGTAAGAGAAAAAGTACAGATGAAGTGTAGAATCAAATTTTCATGTTACATCAATTATTTTCCTAAACAAGTATAGTTTTACTGAGAAAGTGTACAAATGTATGCTGAGTTAGTTAGGGGGAGGATCCGGATCCGATGATCCATCTCGTGGATGTGCTCCTGATTTACACTCATTAGCATATTTTTATGGTGATCCTGTAACTGTTTGTTCCCTTTCCATTTTCTTAGCTGTGTAATTATCCTTAACTTTTGGACACTAGGGTAGGCTTTAAGGTTCATTGTCTTAAAAGACAAGTAATTGCTGAGTTTGTACTGATAATGAAACATTATCAATATAGGTTCTTGGTTGTGTATTTGAGGTGAATAGCCATCATTCGCTTTCATGCATAACCGCCAATTTTTATTATGTGAGTGCAGGTCTATCATTTCCAGCATGAGAAGGAAGAATGTTGTAAAATAATAAATTTTGTCATTGATAAAGAAAAGAAAAGAGGTTACAGTCAATCTCAGAACTCGAGTAAGACAGTATTTAAATGTGTAAATTATTACAATTCTTTTATTTTCCCATGGAAGAAAAGCATGGTTCACTTTATTATAGAATTCAGCAATTTACTTGTAACAATGATGAAAGAAAGATTCTCTCCAATTAGCGTTATTTTCTTCGTGTAATATTACGTTGAATCGGTGTTTGTAACTTAGGTTTAGAAATAGCTACAAGATTTCTTCATAAAGAGTCAACGTTAATTAATTTAACTTAAATTAGTACAGAAGTATAACAGTTTACCAGATTGTCGTAGATTAGTGATTGTAAGTGACTATAGCCGAATGGTTTGAGACAAGAGGCGCAAACCATTGAGAGTTCAAGTCCCACTGAAGAATATGGATATTTTTAATTGTCTTCGATGTTTGTCGTCTTATCTTTTTCTAATTGGTTAAAGTTAAAACAAGAAGTATTAGATACTAAGGAAACGGCAGAGGAATGTTCGGTAAATAAGATATTTGACGAGTTTGATGCAAAAAGGGTGTAAGTCTGAAATATGCATTTGGAGAAAACGATGTTGAAAATTTAAGTAATTTTTTCTTACATAAAAGAATGTAATATGCAGCATTTTATTCCGATATTGAGTTGAGGTTTTGACAGGAGGCAAAACAAGCATGTAAAAGCCAATTACGCGTTTGATGCAAAAAGGGCGAAACCTCCCTTACGGCCTTATTCCATCAAACTCCTCATTTGTTCTTAAATAAACAATGAAAATCTGGTTATTCTTGGTTGGCTCAGTAGAAGTTTAAAGCTTCTTCAACCGACGTGGACGTACAGCTTGACGTGGTATCCGAACAACATGAGCTTCCACCGGTAACCGACCTGGGTCTCCCTCCCAAGTGGGGTACGCTGGCCATATAGTCGCGAGAGAGCTCAATTGAATCAGTCATTGCGAAAAGGCCATATGTCCATCCCCACCACATTTTCATTTTAGTGCAAATTTGAGACGTACGCGAAGAAACGCGCATCCCCTGCGAAAAGACCAATTGTATGGTGGCATTATATTCCATGTCCTACACTATTGCATCAATATCATCGATGCCATTGTACACTTCGAGCTTGCAATCCGAAGTATTTTCGTTCTCCTTAACAATTTACTTTGGTGGATATATGGCCTTTTCGAAATGACTAATTCAATTATTTTTCTTGCTTCACAGAGATTCGGATATTCAAATCCGTGGCCCGACTTATAATGTATTTCCATATTTTCCTTAATGTCACCAAGTGGATGCCAGGATGGAAGCTATTACAGTTCTGGCTGATTTATTTCCTTTCCTATTATTATTATTGCTGTTGTTATAGTGCTGTTAGTGGAAATTGATGTCGCAAGTTTTGTCTGGAACTGTTAGATAAGTAAAATAAATAAATAAAAACAATTTTAAAAGTTTAAACCTAGAAATTGAACAAATTTATTCAAAATTAGATAGTTGAAAAATACTTAAATATGCTCAAATTTTAGATGTCATAGTAATGTTGATGGTAAAACTTTTCGTGCAGTTTATATCCTCTTCTGATGATCGATTGAATAGAAGGCAATTTTAAAGTGGATCACCATCCGGAAGTCAGTACATATTTGAGCTCATTCCCTTAACTAGTGCGCAATCAAACATTACATATTATAAATATTGTACTATAAGATAGTTATGTGTCAGCTACAACACAAGACATTGATTCATTTGATTATGTCTTCTGATATCGAAAAAGGTAACAGATAAAAGAAAATATTTGATTCGTTTTGCAATGAGCACACAAGATGACACTTGCTATTAGATCTTACTAGAAGTGCTCAATTTTATGAAATATTTATTTAAATATGTAAAGTACTTTAAAGTAACGGTCTTATTACGAAATAGATATATTGTTTGACCGTTTTTCGTGTTATGTTTCTCATTTTATTTAAATATTAATTTATATTTAAGGAAATAATTTTGAAAAGAAACTTGCGCAGAACGCCATAATGCGTTGTTGCCAAATTTGTACGTTAAATTCGTTGATTCTAGCGTTGCAGTTCGAGAAGCGGAACTTAGTTGTGAATTGTGGTATGGGTCGAAAACTAATTTCTCCAGTAAGTATCCAAACAGAATTCCATGATTACTTCCTTTATTATCTGGCACCAGTAAACACTCAACATTACCTTGGAACGCCGCACTATTCAAGCAGCGTTTAGCATAGCACCGAGAACACCTAGTGATCCACCTTAATATGTTGAAGTTGTTTTCCTGTGCATTAGCTCGAGTAAAGAGGTATATAGTTATCTGAAATTTTTGTTAGAGAATTACGATAACTTTCTATTTCCTTACTAGCGGAACCTGCGCTATTTACACAGCACATAGTTCTAATATGAGCGTGAATATCTTTCCCACTTCTCATTATATCTGTGTAAGTACCTTTACGGACATAAGTAAAGGACAGGAAGACTCTCAAAGGGAGTGAATTGCTATAGACAAACATATAAATGTATATTTTAATATACAGAAGGTTGGGATGAATTTGTGGTAAACTTGGATAAATAATAGATGATACCGCATGCAAATATTTTCTCTTGTAATTCTATATTCGAGTACGCCACATTGTGGGTCCAAGCCTTCGAAGTTGCCAGCTTGCAATAGGTTTTTTCATTCAGATTAAAGCAAAGCGCCTGAAATGCCCATCAACCCGCTATACGTAGCTCCTCTACTGGTTGCCTTTCACAAGGGTATCTTGAACGTCCTAGTGGCAATGGAACAAAAAATTGGATTTTAAAAAAAAATTGAATGAGAACTGGTAAATCTACACCATTGAAACCGGCATGTTTCTAGCACTTGTGGTTTTCGAGATCTTATTGTCGAAAGGATTGGCCACAAACACACAAACCTAGCCTTTTAATATAAAACTAGCTGAACCTGCGCTTTCTACACAGCACATCATTCGCATATGAGCATAAATCTTCTTCCCATTCCTCACAACCTTGTTCATGTCCCTTTACAGGCACAAGTGAAAGACATATTGATTATTTAAAAAAAAAAAAAAAAAAAAAAACCGCCAAGGGGTATCATAAAGGGGAACTTTTTTCCGATTATTTTTTCTCAATATCTCGCACCATTTGCAAGATTTGAGTCTACTTCCGGTTGGAGTTTCTAATTCATGTATGATCAGTGTTTTCTTTCTTTTTGCATGCAGTAGGTAATAAGCAAATACATTACATACACAATTAATTGTCAGTAATTATTATTAATTAATGTTAATTAATTATTATTATATATGGTGTTCGTTGGGCAAAACACTCCAAAAATAAAGATTCATCTTAGACTGGAGAAATGGTTATCCTTATCTTTTTTCATTATTATTTGACCATGAAACAAACGCCTGAGACATATACAACCCCTATATACAATAGTGTGTTGTTTGAATGTATAGGATCTGATGCTTTAGTTTTTTTCCCTTTAATTTCAACACTTCCAGTGTACCCGTAAAAATGTAATAAAGAAATAGTGGCCATGTTTTTTTTATATATATATTCAATTAGAACTGAACAATCTACATGAAATTTGCAATCGATCAGTGAAAACGTCATCTTTCTAGAGCGTATGGTTCCCGAGAACTCATTGTGCAAAGGATTGGACACAAATATACAAAACTAACATTTTTATGTATAGACTAGCTGAACCTGCGCTCTCTACACAGCGCATCATTCACATATGAGTATGAATCTCCTTGTCGTTCCTCACACATTTGTACCTGTCCCTTCACAGACACTGGTGAAAGACGGCTCGATAAAAATCGGCAACAGATACCATAAAAGGGAAATTTTTTTCGATTATTTTGTCAATATCTCGCACCGTTTGCAAGATTTGACCCAATTTCCCGTTGGAGTTTCTAATTCATGTATGATTAGAGAGTCAAAAAAGCCGGCTTTTTTGAATCGATGGTGTTTTGCACATAAAAAGCCGGCTTTTTTGGGAAAAAAACGAGAATTATGGAAATTTTGGCTTTTTTCATTTTCATGATTTTTCTGTTTAAATAGCTTTCTTATAGTATACTCTAAAGTTAAATAAGGTTCCATGACCTAAATGCCATATTTCGCTCTAGAATTCACCATCATGATGAATGGAGCACATGGTTTATGAATTAAAGTAAACGTAAAGTACGTAGTATTTGAGGGCAATTTTAGAAGCTATTTAACTTTATTTTAACTTCTGAATTATCGATATTTTTTCTTCTCTAGATCATTTCTTTTTAGTCATCCGTGTTTCACTTCTTAGAGCTTAGTACTCTAGCTTCTAGCACATAATTAAACTTATGTTTCTTAATATATCCATCAGAGCGAACGTTTTTCAATATATTCGTAAAAGCGTACTTCCACATTTCCGTTATATTGTAGCTGTGCAATGATTTAACAATAATCTTCCTGACACAAGCTTGAATATCATTTGATAGAAATAATCAGTATCGGATTTAGAAAAATATTTGGGAGGGGTTTTTCTGAATAATGTTTGGTTTTTCTAAAAATTACTAACTTTTATTTTAGAGGAGCTTAAGTTTATGAGTACAGGCATAACAAATATTTCGTTTTGTTTGTATATTCAGCTGTAATCTTCCAGATACAACCTTGAAGACCATTTTATACTGATAATCAGTGACGGATTTAGAAAAGTATTTTGGGAGGGCTTTTCTTATTAGTACTTAGTTCTAAAAATTCCTAATTTTTCATTTGATTACAGCTTGAAGTTTATGAGTAAAGGCAAAACCAATATTTAGTTTGTTTTAGAAATTCCGTAATTTCGGGATAGAGGCTTCAATCCTAAAGACATCCCCACCCTAACCCTCTTCGCAAATCCATCACTGCTGGTAATCAGTAATAACAAAGATTTAAAAACGATTAGAAAGAAAGTCGGCCAGGACTCACAGTACACGCACTATCTCTACATTCACAGATGGAATTAAGAAAAAGTTTTGTCAAAATGGTCGAATGCGGGGTTAAATCCCGGACTTCACGATAGAAGCGCGAAAGCTAACCACTCACTCATTTTTGTTTTGCAGTTGTGCTTAACTTAAATGTATTCTCTCTCTCTTTCTTTATGGCCACAAAAGCTCTCCATTGACTTCTGTCCTTATCCAGGTTTGGGTACAGAACCTCGCGGACCAAAACCTCGTCTGGCCGAAACCTCGCCTGTCCAAAACCCGCGGGCGAAAATCTCGCCGAGCCAAAACCTCGCGTCCCAAAATCTCTTCATACCCAAACTCTCGACCGGTCCTGGTCTCGGGACACAGAATCTAGCCTGGTCTAAACTACGCAGGACGTGATCTCGCCTGGAGGAAATGTCGTCAGCATAAAACATCGTCACGACGATTTCTTCGATGTTAAATGCTCTATTGCTGTTTGTATATATTTTGCAATAACACACAATTGCATTTTAAATAATGAGAAGAAAATTCTAACGCGTGCTTTGAAAACCTGTCCCATATAAAAATGAAAATGACTTTTTTTTTTTGGCATCATATATCTTGAGCCACTCGACCGATCTCGATGAAATTTTCAACATAGATGAGGTTTGTGCCTGGGATGTATTTTAGAATTTCCTTTTGAAGGCACAACGAAGGGAGGGGGATATATTTGGTCTAGGAATTAATTCGTGCGGTTTTTAATAAAAATTGAAGCTTTATTTCAAAAACAAAGTAAATGAATACGTTAACAAAAATATTGTCCATCGCTAGCCACTACTTTCTCCCATCTTTCAGGCAATTTACGGATTCCGTGTCGAAAGAATTCCTCATCTTTTGACGCAATCTAATCAAAGATCCATTTTTCGATATTTTCTGAAGAAGTGAACTGCTGTCCAATCAAATCGTTATTCATGCAATCGATCAAGTAGTAGTCAGACGGAGCAGTGTCTGGTGAATATCGCGGGTGGAGTAACACTTTCCATCCGACATTTTCCAAATAGGTTTTGACCGGTTTTGCGACATGTGGTCGAGCGTTATCATCTTGATAAATAAGTTTATTATGCCTGTTATTCCATTCTGGTCGTTTTCAGGCCAGAGCTTGCTTCAAACGCATTAATTGTTGTCGATAGCGGTGTCCATTAATAGTTTCACCAAGTTTCAGAAGTTCATAGTACACCACACGTTTCAAATCCCACCATATATACAGCATAACCTTTGCACAATGAATATCTCGTTTCGGTTGTGAAGGACCTGGTTCACCTTGCTTCACCCAGGCCTTTTTTCGTTTAGGATTCTCGTAATGAATCCACTTCTCATCACCAGTTACAATTCGATGCAAAAACCCCTTCCTTTTCTGTCTTTGAAGCAGCAATTCGCAAACGGTTTTTCTTCTTTCAACGTCTTTCTTTTCAATTCATGTGAAACCCAATAAGACATCTTTTGAATCATTCCTATGGCTTTGAGACGTTTGGAAACTGTTGTTTGCTCAACTCCAAATGCTTCTGCAAGTTCGTCCTGCGTTTGACACGAATCCTGATCAAGCAATGCTCTCAATTCTTCATCTTCAAATTCTTTTGGCTGTCCAAATTTCTTTTGGTCTTCCAAGCTGAAATCACCACCTTTAAACCGTGCAAACCACTTCTGACACGTTCGCTCAGCTAGAGCATGGTCACCAAACACTTCCACTAAAATATGATGACTTGCGGTAGCACTTTTCTTCATGTTAAAGCAATGAAGAATAACTCCCCGCAAAAACACTTTATCAGGCACAAAATGCGCCATTTTCAGTTGAAGAAAAAATGTTGTTGTTTCCGCTTCAAGCAACTGACATATACTAAACAAGATGCTCAATGACAGTAGTTTTCAACGCATGTTTGGATCAACGAAACTATGGGACAATAAGCTAGTTACGCCATCTTTTGTAAAACCGCACGAATTAATTCCTAGACCAAATATTTAAAAATAAATAAAACTTAATAACTCTTGAACCACGAGACCAATCTCGATCTAATTTGCCACACAAATCAAGTTAGACCCTGGGATGGTTTTTATCATTTCACTTTGACGGAAAGAGGGAGGGGAAGGTGGAGACATATAGAAATACATAAAAATGAAAGTGATTGCGTTTGTGACTTAATAACTCTTGAACCACTCGATTGGTCTCGATCAAATTTGCAACATATATGGGGTTTGAACCTGGGATGGTTTTTACTTCACTTTGACGCTGACCTTAGGAAATTCTAACAAAATCTAATAATATTTATGAAAGTATGAAATAATATCTGAATTTTTACATCCCTCGATTATGTTTTGTAGGTTAAGGAGACGTAGATGATCAGGATGAAGGAAATGATGGAACGAAGAAAGTAGGAGGAAACGGGAATAACCGAAGAAAGCCCACGTTCACGATATTTTGTATCTTCTTCTTCTTCTTCTTCTTCTTCTTATTATTATTATTATTAGTAATAATAATAATAATAATAATATAGAATTGCATATTAACAAACTCATTGGGTAAATTTTAAGGAAAGGTTTCATTCCGCAAAGTTTTGGTCCGCGAGGTTTTGAGCAGGCGAGATTTTGGGCGGCGTGGTTTTGGTAACGCGAGATTTTGGGCGGCGAGGTTTTGGGCGACGAGGTTTTTCCTCGCGAGATTTTGGGCGGCGAGGTTTCGGCCGCAAGATTTTGACCGTATCCCCCTTATCCAATTCAATCCTGTTTCTACTCTGTATTCCTATTTCTGCTAGATCCATCTTAATATTGTCCTCCCATCTGAGCCTAGGTTTTCCTAATGGACGTTTCCCGATTGGATTTCCAGTGAAAAACTTTGAAAGCGTTCTTACTTTCTTCCATTCTGGCTACATGGCCTGCCCACCTGAGCCTCCTAGACTTGATGAATCTAACGATGTTTGGTAAACCGTATAAATTATGTATTTGTTCCTTATGAAGTTTCCGCCATTCCTCTTGGATCCAAATATTCGTCTCAGAATTTTATTCTCAAATAATTTCAGTCTGCGTTCTTCCCTCAGCGTAAGCGACCATGTTTCACACCTATAAAGCATAACAGGCATGATTATCATTTTAAAAATTTAAACTTTAAATTCCTTGACAGAATTCGCGACGAAAAAATATTTGGAACTGAATAATAACAAGAATTTCCTGATTTCAGTCGACATTTCATTTCTTTGTGGGAATGATTTGGTTTGGTAATACTGGTCCAAGATATTTGAAAGTATCCACTGTGTCGAAAGTATTAATTGACATTTTAACGCATTCATAATTTGCCGTATTACGATCCTTGTGAACTTCCTTGTATTTAGATTTCTCTGCATTTACTCATGTCCCTGCAAGCGTTTAATAAGGCCTCTGCATTTCTTTCGATTGTTCTTCTATCAGATTTACATTATCAGCATACACCATAACCTGGTGAATACCAGTCAACTCTAGGCCCTGGTTCCTATCTTTTATTTTTCTTATAGCGCACTCCGGAACAAAGCTGAATAATAATTGCGATAACGCATATCCTTGTTTCAGGCCAATCTCGACGTGGAAGCTCTCATTTTTCTACTCGGACTTTATTCTGGGATTCATTTAAACACTTAATAAATCTAGCTTTTTCGGTATTCCAAATTCTGTAAGAATGTTGTACATGTTTCCCTCCTAACCGAGTCGTAAGCCTTTCTAAAATCAATAAACAGTTGATGTACTGGGCAATATATTCCCATTTCTTTTAGAGTATTTGTCGAATGGTAAATATCTGGTCGGTTTCGACTAAATCCACACTGACAATCTCCAATAATTTCATCTGCGTATGGGGTCAATCTTATTAATAGAATGTAAAGAGAAATACCTCGATAATTATTACAATCAATTTTGTCGTCTTTCTTGAGAACTGGAACAGTGACTGATTCTTCCACTCTTTTTAAATATACTCCATAGTTTTCTTTTTTGTAATAATAAATAAATAAATAAAAGTTTTGTAACGATATGTTGTGGGTAAACCGTGATGGTGGCTATATATTCTACAGCCTAGGAAACCATACGCTCAGATGAACTGTCTATTGCGTATATGATCCATGAACATAAAATTCGATACTTTCCCGATTCTGAACAAGCTTAAAGAACAGTCAGTGCATTACAGTATTTGGAGCTTTACCGATTTTGCAGATCCGAAGCACCTGATAGGTGGTAACAGATTATTACGTATGTGATCAATCAGTGAAAAATTTGTTCGAAATATTCATACAATGTATATGAAAGTTAAAACTTAACTGAAAAATTTCAAAAATATACAGAACCACCCGAAACGAAGCTCTTGATGTGCAGATTTCTCTAATGTTTTTTTTTATTTTGATTCAAAAAGTAGTCATGTTTTTCTTTATTTTGAAGTAAAAATACTACATAAAATTTTGGTAGTTATTTGTGTATAATTTTTTAAAGTTCTTATTGTATATAAGAGGTTAAAATATTATTATTACATTGGTTAATCCTTTGGAATTCATAATGTAAATATGTTAAGAATTTTAAAAAATCTTTTTGAATTTCATGGTTTCTTTTCGAGGTTTCATATTATTATCTGCATCAACCCCTAATTAAACGAGTTTTTTTTTTGTTGTTGTTGTAGAGAAGCGAAACAAAGTCTGCTTTATCAGTTTAAAGCAAAATTTTCAAAAAAGCCCAAAATTTCCCAAGCAAAAAAGCGAAGCAGAAAATACCGAGTTTTTTTCCAAAAAAAGCCGGTTTTTTTCCGAGCCCTTGCATCTCTATGTATGATCAGTGTTTTCTTTCTTCTTGCATGCAGTATGTTATAAACAAATACATTACACACACAATTAATTATAATCTCAGTTATATATGTTGTTCATTGGCCAAACACTCCAAAAATAAAGATTCACCTTACACTGGAGAAATAGTTATGCTTCCTTTTTCATTATTATTTGGCCATGAAACAAACGCCTGAGATATATGCAACCCCTGTATACAACAGCGTAGTGTTGGAATGTATAATGCGTAGGATATGATGATTTAGTTTTTTTAAAAAGTTCAACGCTTCCAGTGTACCCTTAAAATGTAATAAAGAAATAATGGTCATGTTTTATAAAATATTCAATTAGAACTGGACAATTACGCAAAATTTCGAATCGATCAGTGAAAACGTCATCTTTCTAGAGCTTGTAGTTTCCGAAATCTCATTGTCGAAAGGATTGACCACAAACATATAAACGTCCACAACATATAGTTTAAAAGAACTCGGAAGATGGAAGCACATTTCACATGCATTGATTTTAGAGAAGGCTTATTAAAATAGAAAGGCTTTGAACAATAATTTTAAAGCAAACTTGATGAAAAAGATCTAGTTAACTAATTTATTTAAAGTATACATACTCAAAATGTTTCTCTGTTAAACGTGAAATCACACATAACTGTAAATGAAAGATTTGAAAGCCAAAGTTATAGGTTGAAGCTCAGTCGCTTTTAATTGCTATTGTAGCATTTTAATAGATAGATAATTGTTTTCAGTTGTAATGGTATAGTACGTTCTCTAACCTAATATATAGCTAGAGGGATTATCTCGGTTGAGTTCGTTAGTGGAGTTAATTCGTTAATATCTTCACGTGGAATGGTGACTTAAACGGTTGCCATCCATCTTCCATTTCTACTATTGAAACAACGGTGGTAGAAGTTACACATCTCGCCGGAAGATGGCAACAAATATTCTCCAGTGATTGATGTGTACGTAACGAAATTGAAACTTCTAGTGCGTGATCCTTTTCAGTGTCTAGCTGACTACCTGAGTTCATCGCGTTCGGGAATGTTGATACTCATTCACGTTTCTAGTTTCAATTTGTAATACCGTCGTTTGTGTATTATACTTACGATGAAAATGTGCTCTACTTACACAGTTCTTTCTCCGTTAGCATTTTAAAATTTCGTTTTGTTATAAATACAGACTATATGTATACGTCGTTTCACAGTGTTAGTATTGTTGTGCATGAAGTTGATGGAACAGTAGGGTAATCGTAAGAAGATGCTTTTCCATTCTCAGTATTTCTCTCGTCTGTGAAATGTGTAGTGAAGTTTCCCCTCCTAAGTACCAGAAGAAATGGGGATAGCATTTTATCTTTGAGCGGTATGTCAGCGTCTTCCTTTGTCCTCCTTGTCTGTTCAGTTCCTCCTATCTTCGTACGCGTGCCACTTTTTTTTTATGTTGTTTCAAGGTTATGATAGTCACACAACTCGACCACCAGCGGAAAACACAATCACTAATTTCTGTGTAAAGAATTATTACTAAGTTTTTTTTTTTTTAAGTTACTTTGTATTGTGCTTTAGCGCAATAAATGTAAGATAGAGGGAGGTATTCTGATGTACAGTACTAGCAAACTTAGAATGGAGCGAAAAATGTATACTTTGGTAGTACATTTTCTCTAGTTTATTTTTATTGATTTTTGTTCAATAAACGTTGTTTTCTGTCTCTTCTTGCTATACATGTTTAGCAGTCATTATCAGTTATGGCGTTTGGGTACCTGGTTGTGGAAGATGAAAACATTTGCTATAGGACTGGATTAACCCATCTGGAAGCCCAGGGCTAGAGAGAAAAAAACATGTGGCCTCTGCTGACTTCACCTAATACACTCTTGTGAAATTACAGTAGGAAAGTTAAGGGAATATGTTCCATATTTTTGGTCATATTTTATTTTATGATGATGATTGTATCTTCATCATTCTTTCTAAATAGTTAGTTGAGATTTTGATCATAGTGGAGACCCAAGCTATAGGCCCCCTAACCCCCCTTAATCCGGCCCTGATTTGCTTATTACAAAGGAGATTGTAGTAATACTCGCTATGTATCTTCTGGTGTAGTTATTAAGCAGTCACTCGTAAGTAGAGAATCACATTATACGTCGATTGTTTTATTCGCTTTTTTTAAATGATAACCATTATCTTACGTGAACAAATCATAATTTGTATGGGCTAGACCAGTGGTTTCCAACCGGTGTATCGGGAAATTTTAGAATTTAAAAAAAAAAATCATTAATTAATTAACTAACTCTAAAGCGGATATGTGCAAGTTGGAACAGGACGTGGGCCAATCAGAAGATTTCCTGGCGTTGAGGGCCGTATGAAACACTGTATATAACATTTTCATAACAATCCAATGGCCATATTTAATGTAGAAACTCGTTCATCCTATCAGGAACACAGAGACTGTTATGAGTGTAACAAAAAAACCTAAAGAAAAGCAGGAAAATGTATTTATAATTTTAGTGGATAATTTGATTCTTCATGTTCTGAACTAGTCTCTTCCATGGTACACCTTATGCTCCAACGCGTATGATATTTTCCAAGGTGAACATCAGTTATCCAGAAAATATTTTCAATTCAGTTTTAAATTATGTAAGAAGTATATTTTTAATTAGGAGTCAGGTAGGCCGGATGAAAGGGTTCAGTGGGCCGGGACTGGCCCGGGAGGCGGCTGTTGCAGATGGCTGCTCGAAAGCCTATGCAACCCGGAGGTTCAATGCTGCGTTCACAAAGACTGCATTGACATCTGTCCTTAGGCAACTGAATCTAGTTTCTTATTTGTATCCTATTTCTGTGAGATCCATCTTAATATTGTCCTCCCATCTGCGCCTAGGTCTTCCAAGAAAAAGAAATAAGCACAGCGACAACAGCGGTGCTAATTATATAGAGTCACTTATCTATAGAAAACTTATAATTTTATACAATTCTATTACAATTTGTAATGTTTATAAATAAAGAAAATCTTACTCTGTGAGTGACTTTAATATGCAAACTTCAAAACATATAAGAGTTAAAGGTTTCATAACATCTAGGCTAAATATTTAGATATTCTTAATCCTTTTAAACGCAAGGTGCCTAGTTTGTCAGTCATGCCGATTCTTAACTACGTCAAGGGTGCAATGTCAGTTTAGAGATAAGTGCACCAAATGTGGTGTAGGATTGGTAATGGGAATAGAAATGAACGTGTGGAAGCATTCGTTTCGCAGGCATTCGGGATTAGAAATAATGCGTCCTACAGTTCTGGAGAAATATGGCCTGTCAATCAGGTGCTAATGGGACGGAGCCTTTGCTCGTTGGTGCGACCAATGCAGAAGTAGTTAAATAAAGAGGAATGAAAACAAACAAAAAAAAAAAAAAAAAAAAAAATGAATTGAACAGAAAATGCGCCCATGCCTCAGTCCCACCAGGCAAATGCCAGGATACTAAATCTATCAACTGCCGTGCTCTTGCCATTACCAATTGGGTTTGCATCATTAGCTTAATGAAATTATATTTAAAAATAAAGAAAATATATACAGAAATTAATCATGAGCGTCGCCAGAAGTTTTCCAGGGAAGGGGTCGAAATGAAGTTGCCTTTATTTCTTCACACTGTAAGATGCTGTCAGTACGCAAGTATTAAATGTTTGAACCCACCAAAATTAAAGTACCTATATTGTGTGTTTGATGTTCAAAATGGGAACGACTGTAGACGGACATAACAAAATTAACCGTATGAATTTAACAAATTTAACTTCTGCATTGGTCGTAGCAGCGAGCAAAGGCTCCCTCCCATCAATATCTGATTGACAGGCCATACTTCTTCAGAACTGTAGGGCCCATTATTTCTGATTCCGAACGCCTGCGAAACGAATGCTTCCACACGTTCTTTTTTATTCCCATTTCCTACTCCTATACCAAATTTGGTGCAATTGAGTGACATCGCGCCCTTCCCTCGTCAGTAAAATGTATCAGTAAAAATAAGTTGGGAATTGCTGGGCTAGAGCAGCGTTTCTTAACCGCTGTGACGCGACACATTGGTGTGTCGCGAATACATGTCAGGTGTGTCGCGAGATTTTTGATGCCTTCTAAGATGTCCGCAAAGAAGTGTCTTTAGAAGAAAAAAATCGCCAATCGCCAATGATTTCACCCTTGTCTTCCAAGTTTCAAGCTCGAAAATATGCTTTTAAAGCTGTTCATTTTAGTGTGTCTGTCAAGAGTTCGTCTATGCATATATGTTTTGCAAAAATCGCCAGGGACAAATATCTCACAAGTTCTGGGTTTGATTCTTATATTTCCAATGGTAATATTTCTTTCTCATATTCCTGCTTAAGAGTCATAAGTTTCTTTTATGTTAATATGCTTCTATTGAAACATCTTACATAATTTGCTTGTGAGATTTTTATCTCATAGTCGGTCCATAATAATAGTTAAAAAAAAAAAGTATGTATATTTTTAAAAAAAACTGTTTGCTTTTTGTATATAGGGAAAAAAATCACATGCAGGAGTGTCGCGAAAGTTTGAGACATACTTTGATGTGCTCCAAAGGAGAAAAGGTTGAGAAACGGGTTAGACTACTACAAGTTCTCATATAAATTACTCTTTTTTTTTTTCATTATTTTAAAGTAAAATATTGTACAATGCCAAGGAGTCCCATGATTTTTAATAAAGCTGCATGGTTTTTAATAAAGCTAATACGGTTAATAAAGCTGCATGCTGTATACACGTACTTGTTATTCCATTTATTTTTAAAAAGTCTGAGTGTTCACTTCTCGTAGAAAAACAGTTCGTTTCATACAATGAGCAGTATATGAGTAAACTCGTATGTTTATGGGGAAACTTGTTGAATCACACATACCAAGATAGGTAACGTCATACATAAATATGAATTGTTTACGCAACGCATGGCTTGCAGTCTCCGAAGAAATATTCGCTACTGCAAGGGCATACAACGATACACTTGACCTGAGCATTATTCGAGATATATTAGACGTCAGTTAAGGAAGACTCCCAACTTGCTTGATAAAGGAAACCAGTTTGGTGAGATCGCCCGAGGAATGTTGTCGCGTGATGTACATTTGGTGTAAATAAACTGCTTCGTATGCGTTGATCTTTTCCGGGAAAGATCAATTTCAAGCATTTCCATTGATATGAATGTCTCTAGAGAGAATGAATTCGTAATTGATAATGTAAAGTATGCAGAGTATACGCTAAGGAGGATGTACATTTCCTGAAGAAGAACAATCTCTCAGTTAAATATTGGATCTGCATTCTTCTTTTTAAATCTTTCCTGCCGTTCGTTTTATGACATTTTAAGATGATTCTTCCTCTTCCTGCTAGCTTTTCTAGAATCAAATATATATTATTAATAGTAATGATATATTGGTAAGTCATTATAGATTGACCGTAACCCTCAAAAGTATGAATAGCAACATTCATATAATTTTCTGTATTAGTATTACTTACACTGACAGTGATGTAGCGAGGGGGGCAAACGGGGCTTGTGTCCCGGGCACAGAATTGGGAGGGCGCAAAATTAGGCAAATATTTGGGGGAGAGTTTTGGTTTGGTTGGTCATTGGGGCGCTAAGGCGAGTTTTTGCCCCGGGCGACAACTAGCGTAGTTGCGTTGCTGTACACTGTTTAGCTATCCATCCAAGTATTTATTTCAGTATTTCAGATACCACGAGAAAAAGCCTTCTCTCCCCTCCTAGGGGCCGCATTTCGCAAAATCCCGTCTTATCTACAGCCCCTGTTTTCCAGATGAGAAGATAATGGAAAACAAATTTTTACTTGCTCAATAGATGCAATTGACAATTTGTATCACGTGTAAAGTTTTCAAAATAATAATAATAATAATAATAATAATAATAATAATAATAATAATAATAATAATAATAATAATAATAATAATCAGTAACTGAGCTCTTAAGTATAGGGTCTAATCACCACAGTGGGCAACAGGGTTTTAATGTTTTGGTGAAACTAGCATCGTAAGTTCCTGTTGGAATCTTTTGATGTTATACCTAGGTATTCTCTAATCACGCCCATTTGTCATTTGAAGAAAACCACTGAACTTCTTCGGAATGAACTTTCTTAATTTCTATTAATTTTATGTAATCGAAGAGTCACTTGGCATTAGGAGATACGATCTTGATGTATTAAAAGACTAACATCAGAAATATATTCTGATTCCGTTGAGAAAGTGTTGTATTTCTTTGCTGTGAATTTAAACGCAGTAAATAATTATTTTTATCTGCATTATTATTATTATTATTATTATTATTATTATTATTATTACTATTATTATTATTATTATTATTATTATTATTATTGCCGAGAACTTCTTTGCAGGTAATGCAAGCTTGTTCTTTACGTAATAGATATCTAGGTTGTGTCTTCTTCATTTCTCACGAAACAGACAAAACATTGGATTAGCACATTTCCTGAACTAAGACTGAAATTGAAGGATCACGCGAGCCAACAGACCTTAAGTGTCGGAACGAGAGTTTTGTAAGACAACGTAGGACGTTGGATTTCGAGATATCACCTTTTCTTACATCAATATTCCTTCGTTGCTGCTGTTTTCTTAGTACGATATTGCACTTTAGGACAATCGTTTGTGGACAATAATCCAAAAAGTGAGTTGAGATTTTTCGCTACGTTTTATTTTTTAGTGGACGATTTATAATATTGAATTTTGGAATGTATCTATCAACAAAATTGTATGAAATGAAGGGAAAATTACTTTTATATCGGCAGAAGATGTGTGGGCTTCCTTTATGATGTCATAAGTGTTGAGCACTCATATTTTTGCCCAAATGTTCTGTTTATCGCTGTCTAAAAAAAAAAAAAAAAAAAGGACGTCATTGTTTTTTTTTTTTTTCTTTGACCTTTGCCAAACCAAATCATTCGGGATTTCCACACCTTATTTCCCTGATGTTCTATTTGATATTGTGATTTCATCATCTTTAAGTTTACTTAAAAATTTCTTATCCAAAGTGGAATTCTATATACCACGTGCGAATTTCTCATGAATTACATGTTCCACTCATCTTTTAGATGTCACTAACTAACAGTTGATCTTTTACAAAATTTATTACATTGTTCTTCGTTATTGAGGTATTGACGAAACTTCTGAAAGATCCTTACTCAGAATGATCAGAAACTATGCAGATCTTAAAATGAACGTAATTGGTATGTGTACTACCGGCAGCAGAAAATACTTAGCCTTTATGTATTTTTTTTCTACAAGAAGTGCACCCACGAATTAATTTCATTGTAAGATTTGTATAATTTTTAATCATCATAAGAATCTACTTTACTTCCTTTTTCTCTTGTTCATTCCTTCCTTCACATTTATTTTCATTTCTTCTGAACAATTAGTTTATTCACATTACACAGATTTGTGAAGGTTTTGTGTCATAAACTTTACGACAGATAAGTCAATTATAATACTCAGATTGCAAAATCATTAGTTGTTTCTTCTTATAACGTACGTATTTTGTATAATCGATGCATTTATATATAGCGCATAATATGTTTTATTAGAAGTGCTGTTTTTATCAATATCTCCAGAACTGTATTTTAAGTTTTTAAACATTTCAAATTTCAAAATATGTTTTCCTGTTATGTATTTCTGTATGAAGGTCAAAATTAGATACCTTTATTATTATTATTATTATTATTATTATTATTATTATTATTATTATTATTATTATTATTATTATTATTGGCAATATGAGCGTCTCTACCTCTTCGATTATTCATATCAAGAACTTGAAACCTGTTACGTTACATCGTCTATTTCTGTACGGTTTCCGATCAGTCCAGTTTGCGACAGATTCTATTTTAGTCCGCGTAACAACTAACTTTGATTGACATGATGATAAGACCAATGATCCACGAAATTCCAGTTCATGATCAAACTACGACTCGTTCTTTGAACGATTTATTTGGACAGGAGGGTAAATCACTGAACCAATTGTCGATTTCTATTTCATAGCGTGGGCCTGACAAGAGAGATTCAGCAAAATTTAACATCACTAAAAGGGAGGAAAGGGAGGAGCTGCAAAATACTTCAAATTGTTCCGTATAGTGTCAACAGTGGAAAAAGGCATGTTGCCCTCTCTTGGCGGTTTAAATTCTTAAAACCGTCTTAAGTCTTCCAAATAACGTCCATTTTATTAACTTTTTGTTTCTATTCATTTTTTTTTTTAAATCGAAGAATCTATTAGTGCATTACTGATTTCGAGAATTAAATTGAATGATATTAACAGATTTTTCTCTCCAGATTCAAGATGTAAGCAGGAGGTAGGTACATTATCTGTTAAGCATCTGCTGCTGACCTCACTGAAACAAAGGACGTGAAGGCTGCCTGGGATAGACTAAAATATGCTGCAAAACCCCGAGGAAGTCATCATATAAATAAGCTCATCATGACTGTATCAGTGTTGCATGGAATGGCGGCGTCCGCCATTTGAAATTTTTAAAATACAATTCTATATAAATAATTCATTTCTAGTGACTCGTGATAACGGTATATCATGGAAAATAATATTGCCTAGGGCGCTCCTGTTCCGCAGACATTAGATGCCACCGGAAATGTTACCAGGACTTTCTACACATAAACAAATGCTGCAGAAAATACAAGAACAAAATATTCAATCACAAGATGTGGGACCACGTCGCAAGAAAAGTAGGACATGTATATCATCAAATATTCTGCCAAAATTGTGTGTTTCCTGCGAGAGAACAAAGTATGTTAAAGGAACAATGACAGGTGAAGCACTCTGACAGTTGAGAGCTGAGAGCAGCTAACACAGTTCGTTCATCAGAAAATGAACATCTGAAGTTAAAGACTGAACAAGCAGAATTAGCTATGAAGATACTAAGTATTGCTACTGAAGACTTAGTGTCAAGTGAAGCTAAATATGGTTTCACATGCTACAGAAATTTTATTAGGATAATACACAAACAGAATGACTCAAAGTCAAGCAGCGACAATTTGGAAATGAACTGTGAAAATGTTGCATTTGTTGAAGTTTTAAAGTTAGGAGAAGACTTAGTCAAGAATCCTTGAGTTATTCCTTTTCATCAATTTGTCAACGTTATGGAAGAAAAAGGAGGAAAATTAAGTTTCTCGAGAAGTAACCTTATGAGCAAATTTCATTACACAACAAGAACTTGGTATTTGTTAGTATTGAACATAGAAAAAACATTAGTGTACCTAATTTCATTAAGCATTGAGAAGTTAGTTATAGAAAGTGATAAACTGTAACCGCAATTGAAGAATTTATGCAATATGGAAGCAGTAGATACATCAGTGCATCTTGCAGCTCTAATCCTAAGAAAAGACATTTCAAATGTTATTGGGAGTCTACAATGGCCACCAACAGAAGCCAACTTGATACTGAATGCGTCTCACTGTATCCACCACCAAGATTAGATACATTTGTTACAGTCATACAAGGACATGTGGTACTTCCTGTAATAAATTTATAGTGTCAATGAATCCAGAGAGAAATGTTGCCCTACTAATTGCAGATAACATTGACAATTCAGAACAAACATTAACAGGTGGTGGCACATCATATCGTGTGAATTTAATAATTGCTATGCGGCAAACCGACGAGTCACTATTGAAGACAAAAACAAGAATCTTGTCTTCAAAACCTGGAGTTCATCAACTACTGCCACAGAAACTACACAGCCATATAATAATTCAATAGAACCCCCTCAAAAACGACCAAAGAAATCATTACCTGAAGATCTGACTACGAGGAAAATGCCAGAATACTACCGTGAGAAGCGGTTTCCACCTGATAAATTGACATACGTTCAAAATTTATGGAATTCTACCAGCTACTAAGCAGTTTCAGCTTTGCTGAGGGTACAGTACATGATATGGATTACCAGCCGTTGCCTGAAGACTAATCCAAGGCTCCTGGTACCAGGCTGGACAGAGTTCATCACAGTACGGGATCGGGTGGTTGTCGTAAAAACAGAAATTGGTTATCTAGATACAGTTGTTTCGCGAGCCACTGACATAAGAAGAGCCTATGATGTTTTGTGTAGAGGATGTGAAATAAAAGACCAGATGAATAGGAATGCGCACGAGACGAGTCGAGACAGAATTTTCCTAACAAAATTCGAGTCGAGACACAGCTCTTCAAAAAGAGAAATATACATTTTTCGAGTCGAGACATCGCTTTTACAGCACATTTTCGAGACGAGACAGCCTCAAATCTTGTCTCGTGCGCATCCCTACAGATGAAGTTTTCTGTTATAGTTTGTGTTTTCGATCAAGCATTTTATGCTAAAGCATGTGAGGTGTACTGGAAGCATAAGGACCAGTTCAGGAATATAGTGCTGATGATGGGAGGATTCCTCCTATGATAATGTTGTTAGTCGTAATTGGACTTAGGTTTGGACCTGCTGGTTTAAAAAATCTAATTGTCAAAAGTGGAATTTTAGTGGAAGAGTCAGCATTACAACGAGAGCCTGACACACCATCTCCAGATGGCCAGGGGTGGAACATTAGTGGCTCAACTATCACTATACAATGGGTTGATGGAGAATCAACTCCAGAAGAAACACTGCACTTCGTGTCATGCAGCTGTAAGAGGAAATGCGAGAAAGACAACTGCTCCTGTGTCAACACTGGTATTACTCGCACCGATTTATGCAAAATTCACTGTGAGAATACAGTGTCGCACTGGCGAAGTTGAGGGCTCTTGGCGCTGGTCTTTAAAGCCCCCCCCCCATATATTGGTTTTAAGAATTGGTGCCACCATTTTGTTTTTGACCGCCATATTGGGAAAGCCACCGACTCGGTGTGGGCAACATGTATTTTTTCACTGTTGGGACTATGTTGAACGATCTTATGCTGGTTGTAGCTCTTCCCTCTTTGTGATGTTATTTTCTCGTTTTTGGTGGTCTAGCTGACGGACTAGTAGTGGAATATGCATGAGTGATAATGACTGAGTGAGTGTGAGAATATAGTTGGTTACTTAGGAATAGTCTTTGAATCAAAATGCTGGCGTCTATTTACTGACTCAAAAGATTTTATTGGAGAACAAACAGGATATATTAAATTTCCATGTTTGCTGTTCGAATGGGTCGGCAGAGGATGCGAAAGACCTGGATAGTTTTGAACTGCCCCAACCGAAACGCTTTAGTGTCGGAAGTGAAATATACACACTATTGCATTGACCATTAACCATTAACTGATCCTCAGAATGCTTTGTTATCTCGTTACATATTAAGGTAGGAATAATGAAGCAAATTTGTCAGAGCGTTAGCCAATGGACATTTCCTTTCTGACCAAAAGTTGTAATTTAATGATACAGTCGTGTAGAACTAGTCTTCAATATAACACATGCCAAAAATCTCAGAAAAATGTTTTTTAGTTACGGAAATACAAAGCTTCAAGTAGTGCAAAAATGCGCTGCTTACATCACGGCAGCAGAAACAAGCATTTTGGCATGGCGTCATATATTGGTGTTTTTCTCTGAGGGTATTGAAAGCTTCAGAATATCCTTTCATATTGCAGTTTCTTGCTGTAAACTACAAAAATTTAGTGAAAGAAAAAGTGACGAAATAAGTAAAATACTTATTGAATATAAAAATAGCATCTTAATAAAGCCCAGTCTCCTAGTTTAAAATACACTAAACGTGATCTGTAATGTTCTGTCATTAGAAATATTTTAGATAAATATCAGCAGAATTATTTTATTGTATTATTAGTTCAGAAAAATTAGGAGTCTAACTACTACGCCAATTCAAATTAAAAATAAATCACGCGCAGTTTGGGAATAAGCCAGGGTTTGAAAAAACCCGGGCTTTTTTGAAAAAGCCCAACCCACCTGGGCCCATATGGGTTTTTTCGGGTATTTTCGGGTTTAATTGGGTTTTTCGGGTTTAATCGGGTTTTTTCGAAATATTTCAATGTCTTTGGGGTAAAAATGTTAAAATGTGACTTATATTTCAAGATTGTCATTGTCACAACTTGCAACAATTTTCTACTTACTGCTGTTTTGAAAAAATGGCCGCCATTTTAAAATTTTACATTCGATCGCCGAAAAAATCTATACAGCAAATTTAACATATCTCGTGCTTCCACCGTCAAAATTTCAACTTAAAAGACTGAAAATTGCGCTTTGTAGCGTGGATACTCGCTGTTTTGAAATAATGGCCGCCATTTTGAAATTTTACGTTGGTATGGTGCCAAAATCTATACAGGAAATTTAGTGTGTCTCGTGCTTGTATTCTGAAAATTTTAAGTTAAAAGGCCGAAAGTTGTACCCTGTAGTGTGTGTGGTAGAGGCAGACAAACGAGTTGAGTTCATTTTGTGTTTAACGTCCCTTTCAGCAGCGAGGCTATATGAGACGGGACCTACTGATTAACATGGAATCCGAACCACATGAGCTCCCTCCGGGAAGCAAATCCGGGTCCCACGCCGAAGACGCGTACACTAACCGCGTACCATGAAGGAGCTCGGCAGACAAACGAACAAATGTAGACCAAGTCATCCAGAAGCCTGACTGACGTTCGCCAAATATGAATACCAAAAGGGGTCTATTAATTTAAAACAAAGATACAATTCATGTTGTATGAAATAAGTAAATGTTTTAAAATGTCTTATATGAAATTAATATCTTCCAGCGTAAATAAACCTGCCATATTTTGTCCATGAGAATACGGGACACCTCAGATCCTCCCCCTCTTCAACTTTCCAACACAATGCAATGAACTGTAGTCTGGTTACGGGCAAAAGTATAATAGGCCGCGGTGGCTCAGTGGTAGAGCGTTCATCTCTAGTGCGTGGGGTTCCTAGTTCGATACCGGTACCAGCTCGCGCCAAGTGAGCTTTGTGGTGGACAAACACCTTGTGTGTGGGTTTTCTCGGGATTCTCACGTTTCCTTCCACTATCTTCATTCCGTCATTTCAATCATTTCTCATCATCACCGTCACCTTGAGCATAGCACGCATAACCGTGGGACTAAAACTAAAAGATTTCATTTTTTTTTTTTCAATAATATAATAGGCGAAAGTTCACTAAGCAACAGCTGCTTTTCTCTGTTCGTACCCTGCAATTAATTGTATAGACTGAAGATGCCTAAAAACTTCAGATGTGCTATAAAAATGCTTTACAGGAAAACAATATGCAAATTATTTAAATCAGTGGTACAATCTACTTTCAATATTTTTCGCGCGTTTAGCAATATTTATTTACATGGCTGTATCTGCCAAAATTACGTTCGTCAGTTTAATCTGACGAAAAGCTGATTTTTCTCCTTGTGTCATGAGTAATTGTCAGGACCAGATTTACATTTTTCTAAGACCTGGACCAAACCACAATTCTGTGCCCCTAGCCTCTGAAAAAGACTATAATTCTTGTTAACTAATCTAATGTGTTGCTGAAGAAAAGGTTAGTCATTTTCCCTGTGTTTGTAAATGTAGAAACACTCAAAGCCATCTTTTTTTTTATTATTTTATTTATTTTTTATTTTATTTATTTTTTTGATGTTCCGGAGAGTATCCGAGTTTCCGTCAAGTGCAATGGAAAAAGTAGCATTGCAAATTTCGCTCGCTATCAAGTCGGACAGGGTGGTGTTATAACTTCCTCGAAACTGTTACATGCAACAGCGCACTGTTCATTCACTAATTAGAGGATTCCCAGCCAATGTCAGAGTTTTTTGTTTTTCACTTTTCGAATAAGCTGATATTGATAGCAGAAATGGAACGGAGTTAAAATACGGGACATTTCCCTGTCCCGACTAAATTTACGGGGACGCGGGACACTCGGGCTCAAAAACGGGACCCGTATGGAAGGCTTTAAGCGTAAAATAAATAGTTTTATTGTTGAAGTATTCATTTCCGATCCTTCTGCGTTTAATTTGGGAATTTCCCGAGCACTTCTTTAACGGCGTGTACATCAAAACTTCCACCAGTACGGAAATTTGAACTCACAAGGGAACCTTCCGAAAATGATAGTTGCAGTGAAAGATGTGGCCTATGCCAATTGAAAGAGCTGTAACAGAGATGAGCATTCCCAAAAAATTAGCTGCCCATAGCGATATGTTTGAGAAATATAAGGGGTGGAAGTTCGGGAAACAGCAAGGTTGGACAAGGGGAAAAGTGCAAATTCCGCAAAAAAGGGGGGCACGGCAAAATACAATGCTGACAAGTGATGTATAGAAAGAGACTTGCCACAATAGGGAACAAATGGAGGCCACCAGTAGGGTTAACAATGTTGCCAACTGCAATGAAAAGTACATGTTTTGCAAAGAACACTATATGAAGTGAGTGCAATATTCAGTGTCAACCTGTCATGTAGAACATAAGGTATGCCGTGTGTAATCAGTGGTACAATCTAACAAAAGAAAATAGAAAAACACAGGTATGAAAAATACGGGAAAGACGGAGTTGGCCATAATGCGCCACATTTGATCACGAGCTGTGCATATTAGAATGAACAAAACAAGAAACACCGACTATGCAGGAAACGTCCCTAGAGTCGAAAAGAAAAACGAGTTCCAAAGTTGGCAACACTGGCCATGAAAATCCAGACAAGTCTAATATAGTTAGGCTACTCGCTTCACAAAAAGAAAATTCCGGCAACAGGCATTACCCGGAATGCATCAATGCTAGAGTGATTGAGGCAATGTCAAGTCGGGGAACATGAAATGGTTGGGTTGAGCCAACAACCGATAATAGAAGTAGTGAGCATTATGTCATGGTTGGGTCGTATGTGGGAATATACAGGGTGTCCCACCAAACTTTGTGACCTGAAAGATTTGCGAAACGAACAAAAATGTGACGGATCCAGTTGTGCAGGAATGTATCAATGTCAGGGGGTGATAAAAGTATGTGAGAAGCAAGTGCCCCCAGGATCCTCATAATAGGGCCCCAGGAGCTAACTTCAAACTTTCAAATGGCAACAGGGACCGAGTGGTAACTCTCTTGATAGATCATGGAATGTGCAACAACACCTATAGGAAACATTTGTTATATGAAACATGTTTTCAAAATGGCCGCCACAAATATATGTTGTGTCTTAACATGGCATCGAACAGTGTGATCTCAAATTGCTGCGAAGCGAAAAGAAATGTTGCAAATCTAATTGCACAGGAATTTACTCATGTCGACGGCCAAGAAAACTTTGTAAGAAGCAAGTCCCCCAGGGCCTCCATCATAAGGCTCGAGGGGTCAACCGCAACATTTCAAAAGGGAACAGGGGGCGGATGATATTTCTCTGGATAGATACAACACCGCCTATATGAAACATTTGCTATATGAAGCACGGGTTTCAAAATGGCCGCCAAAAATGTGCGTTGTTCTTGTCACCGAGCAGATATTTTTGGCGGTCATTTTGAAATCCAATATAGTAAATATTTCTGATATGCGTTGTGGCATATTCCAAGATTTATCGAAAGAAATATAACTCGACCGATGGTGCTATGGGACCCTATGATGGGGGACTTCAGGGCACTTGAGTCTCATAGAAGTTTGTCGCCCGCTGACATGGGTACATTCCTGCACAACTGGATGTGTCACATTTTTTTTCGCTTTGAAACTATTTCAGTCGCAGAGTTAGGTGGGACACTCTGGATATATCATATAGGTGGTGATAGTACTGCGACAGCAACACACAGCAGATCGAGCCTTTGATTATGTTTGCTTTCTATAGGTGTGGATATGTGATAGAAAGACCACCAAAGGTTCCGACACCTCTAGAGTACTGTTTCGAGACATTCACAGGCGATCATTGTACCATGTGTGACGGATTGGCAGTATTCCGCTGCGCTCACTGCAAATGTACCTTCGGTTTGGACCACTGTCTCATCGAACAATTGCACGTACAATGTGGACCAGCATGTACAAATGATGCGGAGGCGAATGCCTGTTGCCGAAATTTTCTTTGTGTGAAGCGAGTGGCCTAACTATAATAGAATTGTCTGGATTTTCATGGCCAGTGCTGCCAACTTTGGAACTAGTTTTTTTTCGACTCTAGGGACGTCGGTTTCCTGCATAGTTGGTGCTTCTTGTTTTGTTCATTCTAATATGCACAGCTCATGATCGAACGTGGCGCATTATGGCCAACTCCGTTTTTCCCGTATTTTTCATACTTCTGTTTTTTCTATTCTCTTTTGTTAGATTGTACCACTGATTATACACATCATATCTTATGTTCTACATGACAGATTGACACTGAATATTGCACTCACTTCATATAGTGCTCTTTGCAAAACATGTACTTTTCATCGCAGCTGGCAACACTGTTAACCCCACTGGTGGCCTTCATTTGTTCCCTATTGTGACAAGTCTCTTTCTATACATCACTTGTCAGCATTGTATTTTGCCGTGCCCCCCTCTTTTGCGGAATTTGCACTTTCCCCCTCTTGTCCAACCTTGCTGTTTCCCGAACTTCCGCCCCTTATATTTCTTGAACCTATTGCTATGGGCAGCTAATTTTTTGGGAATGAACATCTCTGTTACAGCTCTTTCAATTGGCATAGGTCACATCTTTCACTGCAACTATCATTTTCGGAAGGTTCCCTTGTCAGCACTTGAAATAGTAAGCGTTACATAGTCTTCGGAACCCCAAGCTTCTTAAATTTGACAAGAAATTTTACGCTATTGCTGGTTTTGATCCTACAGAATGCTTATTTTAAGAGTAGCAACAAATGATTGAATTAAACTGTTATTGTTGGAAAACCAAATTTTAGTTGAAAAACCTTGTGTTTTACATCAAAGGTGAGAAATAATACTAATAGTTTTACTAATGTATTTACTGTACCGTGTCCTGCGAAAACGAACTAAGCGCCACTTTAGTAGTTGTAGGACCGATATGTAACCTTCGTGTGAGGTATTATAGACAATAGATAGCCGACCAACACCATTGTAAGCGTACCAGATGTTTCTTTTGAAGCTGTCACGTATTTTCATCATTGTGTCAATTAAGGAAGTAACAAAGTGTCAATTTAATGTGACATACAGAGGTTGCACAATACTTTAAATGTTGGAAGGCAGAGAGACACGTCAAATAAATTTTAGAAACATGAGAAACATCAAAGAAAAAGGATAGAATTTAAAATTGAAAAGCTTCTTGTAAGTGTCACGTAATTCCATCATTCTGTCAATTAAGGAAGTAAGAAAGTACGAGTTGAAAGTGAGATATGGGTGTTTGAAAATAGTGTAACAGCAGGACGTGAGAAAGTCATGTAACCTAAGAATGGCATGGGTAGGGAGAGAATTCTTTGATGTGTACTAAAGAAAGAAACATATACACAGGTGTACTGTAATTTTGGGTGGTCCAGTTTTTTGGAGGAGGAGGGCGAACTATGCTCTGGACATGGGTTAATTGGGGGCACTGTAACATGCACCCTATGGAGAGGTACCGCTCATTATACTGAAGGAGAGAGAATGTAAGAAAGAGATAGTTACGTGTGACTTTGTGAGAGTTGTTACATTACCCCATATTGAGAGACGCGGCATAGAAATGCATAGGGAAAGTGTAGTGTCCTTTTGACCAAAGGACCAGTTTAAATTAACGTGGGAATAGTTAAAATTACTACAATAGAAAGCGAAACTTTTTTTTGTGTGTGGATGAGAAATTGTCATGTTGGTTGCGACACACGTGCATGTGTAACTCTTTTTAGAAAAGAAAGAAAAAAAGATCTTTTAAGTTGTTGGGATATAGAAAGTTATTTGAGAAAATGTATGTGACATTTATTGTTGAGGGATGGGACCCCCTGTAATTTTGAGTTGAACGTAACTTTTTTTAGAAAAGAAAAAAAAGATTTTTCTGACTTAGACAGAAAAATGTTCCATTTAGCATGCCCTGTTAGAATGAAAAAAGAAAGAAAGAAAAAGCCATTTTTCTGGAAAAGATTTTTGTTAACTTTAAAGAATAGCTTTGTACTTGTTTTTTGTGAAAAAACGAAAGGGCGAAAACAGACAGGTTGTGAGTAAGATTGTTATTATACCAGTGGTTTAACAGAGTGAGAAAAAAAGAAAAAAAAAGTATTGTTGAAGTTAGGGATACTATCATGAATGGATTTTTGTAGTTTTGAAAAGGAGTGTGAGAAACTTACGTGGAAAATAAGATAATATTTGCAATAGAAATTTAGATATTTCGGGGTTATGGATTTGTTTGAAGTTTTAATTTAGTTGAATTTTTATGTTATATAGTTGAAAAGATGCAGATGAGAAGAGACATGATTGATTTGATATTATATTATAGTTGAGAAAAAAAAATAGAATAAAATATGGGAAAATATATATGCTGTGAGCTGAGGATTGGAACATAGATGTTTGATACATTAAAGATAAATATTTTATTAGTGTTGTGATAATTGGATTAAAATTGATAGGAAGATACATGAAAATTCGAAGGAACACAATATGAATTGAATGGATTTTGACTTGACTTGATGTTAGTTTTGCTTTGGTTTCAACAGCGACGCTACATGAGGCATGAAGTTAGTGAATAATTTGTGTATAATACTGATGCTTACAAACTTATATTTTTTGTAGTTGGAATATTGAAATTGAAATTTTTAAGATTACGTTGCATGGTTATTTGGATTAGGCTAAGGGAGACGATGAGATAGTGGGATGAAATGGGAGAATTGCGAGAAATTGCAAGATGATAGTATTTAGATGCTTTTTTTTATATTGACGTAGTAGCTAGGGTACATACCATTGATACGTGTACGGCTAAGGTGAAGGAGACGATGATTATTTTTTGGTTCGTTTGTTTTTTACAAACTCTGAACAATCTGATGTGTTTGAACTAAATATGGGAGCTAAAATAAGCTCTTAAAAGTATATAGGAAGTGGGAGGAAACGGGAGAATCCCGAAAAAACCCACGAACACGGTCTTTGTTTAACATAAAGTTGAATTGATTGGGTCGGGGATTGAACCTTTGCTACGTTAGATGGAATATTGTATAACGTGAATTATAGATATATTAAAATATGTATGTGGTGTAAAGTGTGACTGAAGCTGAGACTTGAAGCACGAAAACTGAACGCCTTAGTATTGAAGAATTATGTCAATGTATGGTGCTATACTTACAGAGAGAGACGGAAAAGAGCTCTTCCAGTGCTGAATAAGATAATAAAACTGAAAAAAGGCAAACCATTGGTTTCGTTTCCGTTTTGCAGAACCTACAAAAGTGTATTGTATTTTTTTTTTTTTTTTTTTTTTTGGCTATTGTGAATTATGTAGACGCTACAAGCTGTATTTAAGGGAAAGAGTATCTTTTATGTGAGAATTTATTGTTTGTAGAGAGATACTTGCGTAAATTTTGTGTTGTATTGAAGGGAAGTTGTAGGGGGTAGTCTTTTAAAAGAATTTTGCTTTAAGACACACAGTAATTGGACGAAAGTGTTTGCAGGGGACGCTAAGATTTAAAAAAAAAAAAAAAAAAAAAGAAAAGAAAAGAAAGCGTAAATTGTTTGGCGTTAGTTTGACTCTTTTATTTGTGAAAAAATATAAATATCTTGTTTTGGAGAACACGCTTATTTCTAGTTTAGAGCTTACTGGGTGATACCACATTTGCGTGTGATATTTGAGGAAAGGAGTTTTTAGTTGAGCGGAAATATCTATATTTGGAAGGTAAGTTGAATTTTGTTTTTTATATTTATTCTATAAAGTAATAACGAAAGAACTTAACTTTTATAGATAATTGAAGTGCGAATATAATATCATTTTTAATGTAAATTGTAATATGAGTTTATTTTTATTTATTGACTTTTAAGAAAAATAAAATGAGAAATATTGAAAAGCTGATGGTGGAATTAATTTTTAAATTTATATAATAGCATAGAACTTAATTCTAAACCACCCAAGTAATTTTTATTAAAGTTTATATATATATATATATATATATATATATATATATATAGAGAGAGAGAGAGAGAGAGAGAGAGAGAATGATATTGTGTGTTTGCGGAGGATGTGTTGAATTTATACTAATTATTTTTTCTTATTTTTGTTTTAGATTTTTTCCTGGATCGATTGTGAAGCGATTTTTGAAGGAATTTTTACATTTGAGGTAAGAAATAAATTATTTTATTTATTTTTAAACTTAAGAGAGGAAAACTGTGGAGCTTATTATGTTTAATTGACTTTTTGGAAAAGATTAGTTTTAGTTGCGAACATTTTGAGTATAGTATGTGTAGCCTAGTTTTATTGAGAGGAAAGCAGGAAACGATGGAAAGATAAAAGCTTATAAATAACATAGAAAATGCAATATTTCAGTTTATCGTGCCACGATTATGTCCTTTAGGCTAAAACTGATGCGTGATTAAGGCAAGTGAATGATGCTGGAAGAATTGGTGGAATGAGAAAGTAGGAGCAAAAGGAAGTACCCCGAGTAAACTCACGAACACGATGTTGTCCACTAAAAAGTTACATGTCTAGGGATTAAATGAAAGACCTTACGCATGAGAGATACCGTTGAAACATATATAGAGGAAACGATGAAAAGATAGAAAATGAAATTTTTAAGTTTAACGTCCCACGTTTATACCAGTTATGCTAAGACTGACGCGTGATTAAGGCAAATAAATAATAACTCAATAATTGTTGGAATGAGATAGTGAGAGAAAAAACGTGAAAACCCAATAAGAGAATGATGTTTAACACAAAGTTAATTTGCGGGGGAATTGAAGGAGGGATTGCACGCACCAGAGGTGTACATTATAACATTGAGGTACCGTTGGAACATATGGAGAAAAAAGCACAAGATGGTGCAAAAATAAAAATTTATTAATGATATAGAAAATAAAATTTTTAAGTTTGACGTTTTACCCTTATGCAGGTTAGGGTAAAGGGTAATAATGCAAGATGGATGAAATGGTGGAATGAGAGTGTGGGATGAAAGGGAAAAATTGCGAGAAAATGCATGATGAGAGTACTTACATGGTTTTTTACAGTGACGTAATAGCTATGACGCATACCGTTGCTGTGTATTTCTGTTAGGCTAAAGGAGACGGTGATGATGAGTGAAATGGTTGAATGAAGAAAAATGGGAGGAAGCGGGAGAACCCCGACAAAACCTACGCATACGGTGTTTGCGCAGCATAAATTTCACTTGTTGCGGATTGGGATTGTATGAGAGATTTGAAGCACCGGAGGCGCGCGGTAGCGCAAACTGGCTTTAATAAATATTGGAATTTATTATTAGAAAGAGGATATGAAATATAAACTTTTAGTTAATTCATGAATTGAAAAAACAAAAGCAATGTTATGTAAGATAATGTGCAATTGAAATTAGTTGAGTAAATGTGTTGAATTGAACTGAATTGTTTTACGTTTAATGCACCGCTAGCTTAATTGGAAAAGTGTAGTTTGCCATATATTTTTGCGTGTAAATAGAAGGTTACGTAAAAATGCCATGGATTTAAACAGACTGTTATTATGTGCCAGTTTGGCAATGACAGTTTTTTAATATTGGAAACACTCACCAACATTTATGACATGAAAATTGGTAATGTAGGTGCAAGTGTGTCATAATTATTTTGGAAAAGAGATAATTGAATTATATTTGTTAAGTAAAGAATTGGGCAAAACCATGCATGTGTAATATTAGTATAGATTTAACTAATAACGTACAGAGAAATGTTTTAATGCCTAAATTTAATTGAAATTAATACCCATATGGACTTTTTATTGGGAATATCACTATTTCACGACGTGTGCTTGCGACTTAAATATTATTATTATTTTTTGGACTATATATGGCGTTATACCTCTTGTATAAGATTATGTAACTGCCCTTATGTCCGAAAGAATAAAAATTAAAAATACAGGAAACATAAAAGCATTGAGGGGCTAAAATATTTACTCAGACTGAAAGTAAATTCATGAATTATATTATATTAATATAAGTATAGAAAAAAAAAATCAAATGACCGTATTTAAAATGTAGTTATAAAGAAGATTTCAGTTGAGTTAAGTTGATTATGACTTTAGCGTTCCCTTGTGCAGCCATGGAATATGAGACGTGGACCTACAACTGTACGTGCAATGGGAACCACATGAGTTTGCCACGGGAAGCAAATGCTGGTTACCTATGGCAAATGCGCGTACGTTAACCGCTTAGACATGTAGGAGCTTATGAACGACAATAGTTTTTTAGGAAAAATGGATTTTGTTTTCTTATAATAATTTATTGAAAATAATGAATTGTTTTTATGACACTTAGCACTTTATATTGCACGGTAATGCGAGTCAGGGTAAAAGGAGATCATAATTAAGGATGTGGAAGGAAATGGAAGCATTCCGAAAAAATTATGATGATAATATTGTTTAGTATAAGATTAGTTAACCAAATCTCTTGTTAAGGAATGTCCTAGAGGGTATGTTGAGAAGAAAGAAAGGGAGGGGGCAAAGAAGACTAGAATTAATGGCTAATATTAAAACAAAAAGATTATACGTAAAAACGAAAAGGTTAGCGGAGGACCGTGGAGCATACAAGCTTGTTAGCTGTGGCAAGTGACATGGTATTAAAGGCAAAATATCTATAATTATGATTTAAGCAAAAAACAGAACTATGAACCAAATGTACTAGAGGAAATTAGTTTAGGATTTGTATGGAAAAAGTAAAATAAAAAACGTAATGATAACTGAATATTATCTTGGTAGTATTGTAAATAGAAATGTTTCCTAGAAAAAAAAACTTTTGCTTAATTTGTGTGGAATTTTATATAAATGATACGAATATGTTGATACAATCGTAATAAGGACGTATGTTATTTGATATTTTGAATATGTAGGCAAAGACAAACATTGAAATTTTTTGTTGGGAGGGTTACAAAGTAATTTTGTTAGAATATGTTTCAAACTGGTAATTTTTAAGGTATTGTAGACAGTTATATGTAGGTTACTTTTAAAAGTAAGGTAAAAAAAATTGTAGAAAAAAAAATAGATTGTTTATGTTTGAAGGAATGAAATATTACTTTTGTTGGAAATATAGGTAAATTGCCTTATAATTATAATTTAGGGAACTTAGATCCCCAGAGTTTTTTACTGATGGAAAATAAATAATAGCAGCTTGTTTACAGTCATTATTTGTATTGAAGATCCAACTTTTAAGAACTGATATTTAAATAATGAAATAACTTTGACAGATCAAATTATAGGCGCTAAACGAATAAGTATAAGAGTGATAACTGAGTATTCAATGTACAGTAGCTATTTATTTTGAGAATAGAACAGTGAACTGATTGAATGAATTATTGAGAGATATAAAAAATAAGATGATACCTATTTTAATATATTTTTAATAGCACGTCTGCTTAAATATAACATCTGAAATTTTATAGTATTATTTGATATTTATAAGTGTTTATTTTTGTTTTTTGCAGAATGGAGGGACCATCCACATCATTCGAGATTATTGGCTCATTTAACGAAATAGACGCAATGTTATTGGCGGTTGCAAATGAAGACAACAAATCCGAAAAAAGAAAGGGCGAAGAACAAGAACAAGAAAAAAGAAAAAAAATGAAGAAAGAAGAAGATGATCTCTGGGAACTGTTTCCCTTGGATGAGGAAACAGCTAAATTGTTAATATTGGCTGTTAAACGGGTGGAAGCAGTCGAAAAGTTAAAATTAAAGAGAAGAAAAATGTAAAAAAAAAAGAAAAAAATGTAAATATACGAAATAAAAAGAAAAAAAAGAAAATTAGATTAGACAATATAAGTTGTGTGTTTTATTAATTCCAATATGATTACTTTAGGTAATTTGAACTGAGAAAAATCAGGTTTTAAGGTTACTTGGTTGTTTGGGTGGTTGGAAGGCTTTATAGCGACCACATTTTTATGGTTTTCTCTTTCAGTTTTCTGGTGGATTGTAGGAAGACTTCAGCTAACAAATGGAGTGGAGTAAGGTATTGTATAATTTTTTATGGAAGACCCAGCAAAGAATATTAGTTTCACAGGGATTTAAGATTGTTTTGCTGAAAATATAATTTCCAATTGCTGACTAAAGATGCTTTTTTGAACTTGATTAAAAGACAAATTTTAGATCGTGCAAGCTGGAATCCAGCTCAGCTATCTAAATATTTATTATTATTATTATTATTATTATTATTATTATTATTATTATTATTATTATTATTATTATTATTATTATACATTTGACAGACCTGGAAAATAATTTTGACTCTGTTTTTTTTTTTAAAAAAAAAATTATGCTTATCTTATTCTTCGTATCCATTGCTTTCCTTCTACTTTTTCCTTTTATACTCATATAAAGAAAAAAAAAGACAATTTTTCGTAAACTATATGCATTGAAATTGTTGTCACACATAATCTCTTACTCTGAGTGAAGTATTTGAGAACAGAATTCTAGGAAGCTAAGAGGAATAAGAATGGTGATTGGCAAAAGCTTCATATTGAGGAACTACATAGTTTATAGAATTACCCATTATTGTTAGGGTTATCAAGTCTAGGAGGCTTAGGTGAACATGTCATATAGGTTTAATAGAATGCTTTCAAAGTCTTGACTGGTAGACTTATAGGAAAACGATCGTTAGGAAGACCTATGCACAAATGGGAGGAAATATTAAGATGAATTTCGCAAAAATTGGAATACAAAGTACAAATTGTATACAATTGGGTACGGATAGAAGTCAGTGAAGAGCTTGTGTGAACCTCTGGGTTCCATAGGTCATAGACTTAGTTAGTTATTTTTATATGCAATGAAAATAATAATAATATTAAGAACAAGAAAGATAAATAAAATTCACCTCTTTTCTGCTACCCGTTTTTTAAAATAATTTTGCTTGTTTCCCTTAAAAAACACTATTGAAGCTTTATAACTTATGTATTGGTAACGTATTTTGATCTTGATTGAAGGAACACTGAAAATCAAGACCAAGTTTGTTTCTAAGTGGAAAATTTACTTAAAATTTTGATATATAACTCATAATTTCCATGGGATTATTTCCATATTTCATTGATTGCTGCATTTTAATAGATTAATTTGAAAAATATTTCATAAAAAATCATTATGTGTACAAGACTTCACTGAATATGTATGATATTTAAAAAAGGAAATCCTATGTACATTTTTCACTAGTGAAACTTATAACATAAACGAAAATCAATGGGAATATTAAAATGAATATTGCATAAAGTACAGCATGAATCCAATTGGTTAAGAATAAAGCTGAATTAAAAGTTTTTGTAAGCGTTATTATGAACGAAAAAGAGGTAATAGTTAAGAACAGCTACTTGTCATCTTTCGTGCATGAGGATACATCTTACTGTTGCACTACGTGAACACTTTAAGTACAAGGGCAAGAACTCAGTCTATTACCTACTTTTTAACATCCTAGATAATGAATGAATAATTCCTAAAAGTATAGCGTTTCTCGTCCTTCCCTAAATGGAAAGTATGGCTCCTTAACTATAAGCGAAAATCAATGGGAATATTAAAATGACTTGTGTTTGCTTTTATTTATTGGACAAATGTCAGATAGAACCGTTGTTACGGCAAATTTAAGATTGAAATACGGAAACCAGAAATGTTGTGTATTTTGTGGATATTTAAAACACCAAGAAGCCCAATAGTGAACGGATAGGTTACCTACCATAAGACAGCGAGAGAGAGAGAAATAATATGGGAAGCATGCATATACGCTGAATGCATGCTATGAAGCGAGGGCGGGAGGGGGTGTTTGTAGTTTGGCGAAAAGAGCAAGAGAGGGAGATAGGGAGAGAATGTTTGCAAGGTTGGATAAATGCGTTCGGTGCGTAAGAGGAGAGGAGAGGGGTGGGAGGATTTTGGTGCTTCTACTTTGACGAAAAGAGGAAGAGAGAGAGAGAGAGCAAGGTTGGATAAATGCGTTCGGTGCGTAAGAGGAGAGGAGACGTGCGGGGAACAGTTTAACGAAAAGAGGAAGAGAGGTAGAGCGAAGCATGTATACGTTCGCTGCTGAGCGGAAGACAGGGGGAAGGCGCGGGGTTAACCTGCTTCAGGCCTTTTTTTTTTTATTCTTAGCTGAATGCAATGGAATTTACGGTGTTTAAAAGGAACGGTGAAATCTTGTTTTGAACACAGAAACTGCAAAAGTTTGTGTAAGCCAAGAGAAAAGAAATAGCAAATGAACGAAAATAAATAATTTATATGTTGATATCAGTGTCGTATATGCGTGTGGTTTATTGAAATTCTAAGTGACTATTTTTTTTTCTTTTTAAATATGTAAAGTTAGATTATAATGTTATGATGTGTACTAAAAAGCACATGTAAAGTATAGAAATGATAATACTTACCTAACACAGAATGTGATCCTTTTCAATGTTTGAAGCACATACGAAGCACTAATATATGGCGGGAAAAAAAGATGGGAAACGACAAAATGATTTTGGCGGTAAACGAATGAGGAAATGCCGGTTGTACAAATAACAGGAGACCGATACGATGTGATGTAAACCGCACAAAAGCATGTATGCTACTGACACGTGTTGGTATATAGGTGGCGCTGATGCATAAAGACTAAGATTTTTTTTTTGTATAATAACTTTAAATGGGCGTAGCTCCTAAACGAATGATTATACGATAAAACGGACAACAGAAATCGATTTGTTAGGTCGAAATCTATATAGAAAGACACCTTAGATGATAAAATTGAACAATTTTTTGTGGGGGGGGGGGGGGGGCTAACAGTGCCGGGTGGGAATGTATGGCTCTAACATTACATTTTTGGCTTTTTTCGGCTAACTATTGGTTGTAGAAAGAAAAGAAAGGTATTTTCTTAATTGTTAGGACGTAACGAACACTACTATACAGATTAGAACAATGTAACTTTAAAATAATTTTAAATGTTCGTAGCTCCTAAACTATTCATCGTAGGTGAAAATGGACAACAGAAATCGATTTGTCAGGTCAAAATCTATATAGAAAGACACCCTACATGATACATTTGAACAATTTTTATTTTTTTGAAATTTATATACAGTGTGTTTCAAAAGTACAGTTTTTTATTTTTTCGCTTTTTTGGCCAAACTATTGGTCGTAGAAAGAAAAGAAAGATATTTTCTTAATCGTTAGGACCTAAGGAACATGACTATACATATTAGAACACTGTAACTTGAAAATAAAAATTTAATGAATTTGCATAAACAATATGGCGTCGAATTTTTTGAAACTTTGGAAATATGTTTATTAAAAGATATATTTTTATATGAATAGGTAAAATGAATAATATTACTAAAATAAATACCTTTTTTGCGCGTTTTTTACCGCAACCGGTACGCGCCGCGCGTTTTTTTACCGCGACCGGTACGCGCCGCACGTTTTTTAGCGCGACCGGTACGCGCCGCGCGGTATATGCGCCTGGAAAAACGTTTTCGCGACGCGGGACGCGTAAAATATTGCCGCCCGGAAACTGCGCAGGGTATTGCCGGACAAACAACACTCGGTAACTTGTTATGGCACATGTACACACACGCACAGTGTTATACACACTAATGTGAATGTTATGATACAGGTGGCGTTCTTTCAAGAAACAAATATGGCGGATGGATTTTAATGTGCATTAATCTAGTATACATTATTTTAAAAACACTAATAATTAAAAATTTAAACAAGTTAACACGAACTTAACCGAACTTTTCCGAACATTGCCGAACAAACAAAAATGTTTGTACAATTTTATACATATTGGTTAATGTACAATACGAATAGTTCCGAACTTAACCCGAACATTGACGAACATAACAGTTTATATACAATTTGTGTACATGTTTATACATGTATTACACAAACGGTTCCAAACATAAACATAAAAATGTATTATGATTTACCGTACACGTTTTGTATACGTATACTATGCATGAATTATAATTTAATTACCGTCCAAAATAATAATTATAATATTAACACGGAATATAACACTACTACTTGTATACAATGTAACACAGTTTGTAGTCTCATACCCAAAAGCATTACGTTTGTAGTCTTGTACCCAAAAGCATTACGTTTTGTAATCTCGAACCCAAAGGCATTTCGTTTTGTAATCTCGTACACAGATGCTTTAACATATTTTAAATTTAGTAACAGTGATATTACACAATATGATGTAATTTGTAAATTTTAGTTGCTTTTTTTTTTAATAGAACACTCATAGAGTGTGATCGTATTTAAATTGACGTGCAAACTCCTAATTTTTATTGGATCGTTTGCTGTGCAAACTCTTTATTTATTTATCTTCTTGTATTTTTTTATTGTATTGTTTCGATTGGAATTTTAATTGCTTATCTTTTTTAATAGAACACTCATAGAGTGTGATCGTATTTAAATTGCTAAGCAAACTCATTATTTATTTAACCTCTCATATATTTTATTGTATCGTTTCCTTTAAAATTTTAGTTGCTTATCTTTTTAATAGAACACTCATAGAGTGTGATCGTATTTAAATTAGTAAGCAAACTGTTTATTTATTTAACCTCTCGTAATAAATTACTCGAACACTTCGTGTGAGCATACTAAAGATGTTCCGAAAAATACTAAAATGTGTGAGCATACCAAAGATGTTACCTCAAAATGTGAGCATACCAAAGATGTTACCTCAAAATGTGAGCATACCAAAGATGTTGTACGGATATTTGAAGCACAAAGGATATCACTGTGTTATAACCCATTTACATATAGATTCTAATTCATTAGAGTATTCATACTTTTAGTTACTTCTAAGATGCTTGTTCACCTTGTAGAAGACATTATGCCATCATTATGGTTTCCAACTTAGAGTCATTTATATGAAGCATAGGTATTCTTTCTTTATCTTATATAGAATACAGATACTTCGTATGATATGAATATTTGTTTGGAGAAATAAAACATATTATTATTATAAATTGTATTTATATACTCTACAATAATGTATTTTGGAATATTGATATACATATATAAATAAGATATTTACATGATATATACGTACAAGTACCAACAGATAGGAAAGTTATGGACATCATGATACCTTTAGACAGTTTACTATTTACATATATACAGAATACCATTCATTTTGCGCACTTAATACTTTGATAACCATATGGCAATGTTCTATAGTCAGTAATACTGTTATGATTTAATCGTCGTCTTTTATTTTGAACTTTCTGATGTGCTTTAGTTTCAGACTTGGATACGATGACAAACCCAGGCTTACGAACAATTCTTCCAGGATTGTGTAACTGTTTTTTGTCAGCTTTATCCCGAACTAGTTGATAAAAATGATCAAAGTTAATTTCTTGTCGTGTACGATAATTTAAAGTAATTCCTCTAATTTTAAATACATAATCTACTTTCCCTGTTTGAACTTCTTTCATCCTATAGGCATAATTTTTTGGTCCTAAGCCTATAAAGACATCAATTTCCCACCCATCAGGAACTTCATTAGTTAACTGACCTAAATAAGAACCCATAGAAAGTGGAGGGTTTTCATTACGTGGTTGTACAAACATAATACTATCAGTGTCGCAATATAATACACGCTCACGATCTATAACTGTCAATAATTCATAAAGTTTTAGACGTGCCCACGACGTAATAAAGGCTGCAAGGACAACATTGGAAAATTTCCATGGTTTGTTTTTTGTTTTCAATGTTTTTATATCATACAATGAGATGCCGCTCTCCAATAGGGAATACAGTTTGTACCTCATATTGTGGTGCTCAAAAATTTTTCTGGAGTATCTACAATTACAGATTGAGATAAATCTGTTCTTTGTCCCCATTTCCCATACAAGGAATAGAGAAATATTTTGGAAATATATCTTAGACCAGGATTTGATTCAATGTTATTTTCCGTTAACTGAATGCATTCATGTTCATAATAGTCTGCAATATATTTTTCTTGATCTTGTTTACTTTTGCACCAGCTAGGAAATCCTAAAGACTCCTCTTTCATTTTTAAGAAGGAATTGACATAATCTTTAAACAAATTATTTTCTGATCCGGATAATTTGAATTCCCAAATTTCAATAATTTGTAGAATTTTGTATCCGAAATTTAAAGCCATATGAAGTTCAGGAGTACAGTATGTACCAGTAAGGACACGCTCGGCATCATTATGCATACAATTGTTGTCACTTTGTTCCATAACCCAAACAAAAGGCGATCATTACATGTATATGGTAAAATTGAAAAATATAAGTCTTTAGGAGATACGTTTCACTAATCCATGAATACTTTGCACTTGTGAAAGTCATGTCCCTTGTATATTATAGGTTTACGTACCATCACCCAGGGGTAAAGACTTGTAACATCACAATATAACACAGACTGATCGCTGATACATTCGTACAAGGCATTAAAACATTCCACCATAAAAACTATCTTTAGGTATCAGATGATTAATACTTTTTTTTTTCAGTATTTTTATTACTATGTAATATGCGATTTCAACTTTTTAAGTTGCAGTATTTGTAATACATGTTTACTAAGAAATCTTTTTTTATTCCTACTGTTATACTTTTAGGGAAATATTAAAATAAACTGTTAACGAAAATATCAATATCATAAACGAATAACGTTTATAATAATTTCTCGTAAACTTTTTGTAAACGTTGTGTCTTTTTTTTTTCATTAATAGTTATTCTCTTGCGTAATAAAAAAGTTATTGTAAAAAACTTGTGCTAATAATATTTACGTATACTAAAAAACAAACTCGATGTTAAAAATTTCTTCTTATCATATTAAAGTATTAATATAAACAATAGTTCTTTTCTACTTACCTTTGAAAAGTTTTTTTTTTCTTTACAAATGTTATTTCATTTTTTAAATAATTTACCTAATGATATTAAAATAATTATGTAATTCAATTTTATGCACAAATATAAAATAAAATCATGTATGTAAAATAAATTCCAATGCGTGCAAAATTACAACTAAATCCGTTTGCACATAACATTACAGACTATTTGTGCGTACAAAAATTACAAACTAGGTATTTAAAACAAATAAAAAATAACAAAAATACTTTTATAGAAATAATATTTTTATTTTTCACATAATTTAAACTGAATACATATAAATAAATATGTAATGTTATATTCTATTTTAATTTTAAATTCATGTACATGAAAACAATTTCATCATACTAAAATTATAATAAGTATTGTTTTCAAATTTACTATATTTACAATGTATAACTTTTACTTCGTTTACTTATTTCACTAACACATCAAACAAATTAAAAAAAATTATAAAAATTGTAAGCAAAATCTTTTTTTAACAAAAGCTCTGTAATTAAATCAACATAATTTTTGTTTAATAAAATATTATATAACATATAAACAAAGGTCCAATCATCTATTTCAATATCATGATATGATGAAAAAATTTCATACAGTTCATCAAAAGTACGACCTCGTACCATAACACACCATGCATTAAAGCACATCATTTCATATTCACAAGTAATACAATCATGGTGTTCTATAATATGAGAGTTTTCGAAACATCCTTCACATACTAGTTTATATTCTGGTTTCCATCTTGAAATACAATCCAACACGCACTGTTCATTCACAAAAAAAGAAGTGCAATTATACAGACACGGTCTGATTCCTGTAGGCATTTTTGTCACTTTTTAAAAACACTTCCACTAACTCAGAAATATAACTATCACAAAATGTGAGTGATTCATATGATAAATTAAATCTATTTAAAAGCGTTTTGTTTTGTTTGTAATTATCGTGTAAACAATGTTTCTTCAAATACAGTTTAAACACTATGTCACGAGTTGTCTTCTTAATTACAAATTCCCACACAGAACGTTTTAATCCATTATTATATGCTAATAAACATAAATGAAGGCGCTCATCTGGTATTCTTAATGAACAAGCAGAACAAAGTAGTGGTTCATTCAGTTTATAATTTTCAAAAAGTTCTTTTATGCACAACTTACTTACTTTAAAGCGATTGCACTTACAGTTTATAATATCTAATTCACGAATTTCAATATCTGTATTAGGATACACTTTTTCAAATTGTATTTCATCATCATTTCGATAAAATCTTCTAAACGAATTACAATGTTCTTCATTAGAATGTAATAATTTCACCTCACAAATAACTTTCTTCCTATTAACAAGTTTAAGTTCTTTCTCTCGTGGTGAAATATATTCGGAATGGAATACTTTTCTACTACACATCTTCACAAATACTATACTATTTAAGTATTGTTCCTGTGTATACATAAATAAATTTGCGCATGCGTATGAACTTTTAACAACTGCGCATGCGTGTTACAAACTTATATTTACTTTCCATTGGATACCACAGCTTCCAACTCCAACATGTGTTTTCCTTTTCACAAATAAATTTGCGCATGCGTATAAACTTTTAACAAATGCGCATGCGTGTTATAAGTTAATATTTTACTCTCCATTGGTGAATATAGTTTCCATTGGCTAACAGAGCTTCCAACTGCAACATATGTTTTTTACTTTTCATTATGCAGGTATGTATGTATGTTTACATGTATTTTTCATCAAACAAAATAAAATTGTGTTGTATATCCAAAACAATAAATATTAATATATGTTTTGCACATTTTATTATTAGTTCACACAACATGGTCGTGTAATTTATTACGCAATGTTAAATAAATACTTTTCGTAAAACAGTTATGATAATAATACGTAAGTTTAAAAATAAAAAATTAGTTAGTAAAACAAATTCTCCAAACATTTTTACATAATACAAAAAAAGTTTATTCAAAACAAACAATAAAATATAAATGTAAAGTTTTCTTTGCGATTTCTAACACGGCAATACAGTGTTCAAGTAATTTAGTATTTTCAAAAATCATTTGTTTTCAACATAAATTATTTAAGTATTAAACTTTTATTATTATTTCTATTTATCTTTAAATATTTTCTTAAAATGTAAAATAATATTATGAAAAATTAAAAAAATGCAAGCGTGTGAAACAATACTAATTGTAAAATAATATAAGTAAATGCAAAAGAAAATAAATATCAAACAAATGTTAGTTGCAATCATTTTCAAATTTTTCTAATTATTTATTTCATTACTCATTTTAAAAACAAAAACAAGAAAAATTATTATATTGCATAAGTTTATTTCTATATATTTTCATCACAATACAATACAATAAAATTACATTAACAAAAAAACTTGATGTTATTTTCATTCAATACATAAAATAATAATAATTATTATTTCTTCTTTGTATACAATACAATTAATGTTATAAAAATTTTAAATATTACAAAAATATTTTTAATCCATGTGATTTTTTTTTCTACACCTTTACAATAAAAGGTTGCATCTTGTTTTCTAACAAAAAAAACGTAACATCAAATTCGATGATCACGCATTTTGCGTGTAAAAATTATACTTAAAATTTCAGTATCATGTTCTTCAAATAAATTAATAAAAGTTATATCGTTGGATAAATATCCTACAACAAAATTTCCAATATCATAATAAAATAAACATTGTTCACAAGAAATATTATTATTATTAAAACGTAAGTATGCACTTGTATGATGTTCACTATACGATACACAAAAAATTATTTTCAAAATACGTAATATGTATACATATATAATTAAAAGTTTAAAGTATAATTCTTTCTTTCACTTTTTTTGTGTCTTTACACAAACACAAACAAACACAAAGTACACTTTTCATCTGTAGTTCAATTCACACATGTTTTCTGTCTTTCATTCTAAAAATTTCAATTACATCACTTAAAAATGTCTTATCCCTTTCTTCAACCAAATCATAGTATAGTTCATAAAACAATTCTTGAGTACAATTAATTCTTTCTTTCACTTTTTTCTGTCTTTACACAAACACCAACATAAGGTTCACTTTTCATCTGTAGTTCAGTTCACACATGTTTTCTGTCTTTCATTCTAAAAATTTCAATTACATCACTTAAAAATGTCTTATCCCTTTCTTCAACCAAATCATAGTATAATTCATAAAACAATTCTTGAGTACATATGCCTATTATATGTGATTTGGCATATGTATAAAACAGTTCTTCAACTTCTATATCTATTAAAGTTGATATGGCACGTTCCTCCAATTCTTCATCAGTCATGAATAAACATTCATCGCCCATTTGATTGTTAACACTTTCATAACATCCGCTACAAATTAACATTTTATCTGTTTCCCACTCTTTAATCGCTTTCACAATACACTTCATGTCCACTTTATAATTACTGCAGCGGCAATTCAACCTCCACAACCTTGATGTCCTCGATAGTAAGGATGGTGATCCTCCCACAAATTCTTCATCTTCTTCAATATCAATATTATTATCATCATCATCATCCGAAGATGATGATAAATAAATAGTTTTTACACTGTCTGGAGACTCTGCTCTGCTATTTACCGATAAAATGCTATTCTCGGTATTCGGGTTATGCTCCACAAATGGCGGAGAAAACAACGTCTCTTCATCCGCGTACACAAAATCTTCTTTCTGTATAGCAGCCATAGCTAAAATACATACAACATTTTCCAAAACTCTCGTATTTAAACAGTTCCAACAAACAAGATGGCGTCCTCTAATACCATCAAGTTCATACAAGTCACCTATTCCTTTTCAAAACAATATTTAAGCATGTTAATAACACAATACAAAAAACATAAAAACTTTTCTTTGCACTAACAAAAAAAAAATCCCAAAATTCTTTTCATATATACGTTCAAGGTCCTCTCTTTTACTTCATTTTCAACATTATTACCATCCGCGCCCAACCGTTCGCGCCTCCCGCGTTGCGTTCGCGTTTCCGCCGCCGCCGGGTTAAAAATGTTTTTATAACAATCCACTATTGTTCGTCAGCTACATTATTATTCTTTACACACACCTGCAAGGTTTCTCTTTTATTATTCTTTATAACAATCTAGCATTGTTCAATTAATTTTCCCAAGATTTTTCTTTTATTATTCTTTACATACACTTGCAAAGTATTGTATAGTTCTATTATTTCTTTATACCCTTGTTCTTCGATTTTCCCAAGGTTTCTCTTTTATTATTCTTTTCAAACAGCTGCAAGATTTCTCTTTACATACACCTGCAAGGTTTTTCTTTTATTATTCTTTATAACAATCTAGCATTGTTCAACAAGTTTTCCAAGGTTTCTCTTTTATTATTCTTTACATACACCTGCATGTTTTTCTCTTTTATTATTCTTTATAACAAGCTTCACATTGTTCATTCATTTTCCCAAGGTTTCTCTTTATATACATCTGCAAAGTATTCTATAGTT